>NC_139892.1:10352149-10737149 GCF_905171665.1 Trachurus trachurus
GGAATTTTCCCCAACGTGCCGTCATTCACTTTGTCAGATTTTCCAAAAACAACAACGGCAGCAGCAATCACAAGAGAAGGCAGACAACACCAAGAGAGTTGGAGATGAACTCACTACAGCAGCTTCATATGAGCTGAACTGACTGACGATCAGTTTGTTAACACTGACTGTCTGCTTGTCTTGTGAGACGCATGGAGCAGCTCCATCTGGTAAAAACAAAGACAAGAACACAACCGAGTGTGTTCAGATAAATATTTTAATTCCCTGCATGTTACAAGTGTTTGTCCCGCTGTGTGTGTGCGCATGTGTGTGACAGACTAGAGTCCCATGGTTTGCACAGAAGAAGCAGAGAGAAAGACAAGAAGAGAAAAAGAGATGCTACCACAAAACAATTCAGCTTCCTGTTTGAAGAAAAGCCACAACAGCCTGTGACCTAGTGCAAACACCTGGCACACACACATGCACATACAAACACACACAAATTGTTCATTCTTGCACCTGCAACTGAATTATTCCCAGTTTACAAAAAAAAACATAAAACTAATAGCTAAAAAAACAGTGCCTTCACCATCACGCAACACACTCATCCTCAGCACCATGTGAACAACACACATCCTCCTCCTCCATGTTTCCCAGGGTATAAATCAACTATAGAGCGCCCCCTGGTGAGCGCTAATGAAACCACAGCCCATAGTCACATCATTTACTTACATTAAATTCCATATTATCTTTATTAGACGACCTCTTTTATACACATATGCATATGCATACAAATATACAGTACATGACATGTTGCATGTCCATATACAAATACATACTCTATAATTATGGACCACCTTGTTTAGGTATTAGTGGTCATTCAATATGTAAAATCTCACATACAGTACATTATCCTGGACATTCTGGTGTTAGCATAGAACATTTAATGCATTCCCATAATGCAACAGGGAGGACAGGGAGGTTATTATGAGCATGGTGGTTACAGGAGGAAATCATGTCAAAACATCTCATCACAGGAGCATTTTTATGTAGACGTCATACTTTGCATCGATGAGAAGACACATTAGCAGTGTTATAGTCTATTCAGAGAGACACAAACATGGACAGTTTGGTTTTTTTGTAGACATTAAAACTCACATTTGAGTGTGTTGATGCTGACATGTGGGTCCAGAGACAACAACATCATAGCCTGTGGTTGCTGGTCATCCCCGGTCCAGCTCGAAGGTGATTGACTTTGATGGATGATGGATGGATGAATGGCTGAACTGGCTGGCAGTTGTTCTGGAGTTTCCTAGTCGGACAGCTGCACTGTTGGAAGCAGTTTTGCATGCATGTACTGTACGCCGGCCTGCGTGTGCTAACTTTGAGGTAAGTCAGAGCCAGATCTCCTCACTGCTTGTGCTGTTCACCTTGTAGATGTAGCCCACCATCGGGTACCTGGCAAAACCTGGGAATCATCCGAAAGGAACAATAAAACACTGACTTACAGCTACATTTAAACTTAAGTATAAATAATAATAATATATATAAAAAAACAGCAGTATCTAAATGTATTTCCCTGACCTCTGGCGGCGTAGGCTAAAGACAGATCTTCCTCCTCCTCTTCCTTCTTTTCTCCCACACAGTTCTGCTGGGCAGCCTCTCGAGCTACGAGAAGAGATCCAGGAAAAATGGAGAACACAGTAGGATGCAAAATAAAAAATGTCCATAGACATAGTTTTTACCAAACATATTTACTTTTATTCATTTATTCATTCAATTGATTAGGTTTGGTTTCTTTCATTCTTTTGGATCCTTCATAGATCACTTCAGTGTGAGCGATGACAGAGTACAGGGTCAGATAATAGCTCTGTTTGGCCTTGATGTATCATTTTTCACTGAATCCTGAAGCGTCACATTTGTTATTGCCGCTCAAGTCACTTGCAGCTGCATCCATCACAGATAAACGCTCCTCTAGGATCTCTATATATCTCCCATCATCATCGGACTCTGTTTTCCAGATGAAGTTACATCCGCATGTCAGTTCTTTTAAGGGATATTATTTGTAAACTACATATAAAATAAAGTGTTACCTAAGCTGTTGCATATGTACAACAGCGTTAAAGTGCATTAATTCAGGCAAAATGTTTTAATACTTCGTATTTCTACAGTTTTATTTTCCATAACTATACATTTACAACACTATAAAAACAAAGTGGCTGCAAGTGCAACAGTAATATATGAACCAGTGAGCCCGCGTAGAGTCAGTTTTATGAGTTTTTAATTCAGTTGAGTTTTCAATACTTGACTTTATTTGATTCTGCTCACATTTCTACTTCATATTATTCATATTCTGAATGCTGGATTTCATTTAAATTTTCTATTTTTGCAGTGTAACACACGGATATCACAGTGCACAAAGGCACACAAAGTGAAACAGGGCAAATATAAATGTCTATGCCAATGTGTGTGCATTACCAAAACACATGGCTGGATCAACCCCTGATAAAGAGATCCAGCCATGTGTTTGGTAATTTGTTGTAGGCCTCCAGTGATCAGCTATATTGAGTAATTGTTTAATGCAAATTTATTTAGGAATATGAATTAAACAGTAACATATGGTGCATATTACAAATCCAAGCCCGACTAAAATTTGTGCTGCATTCAAGACCAGCACTGATGGCATTTCCTACCATAATGGATAGTGTTACTTACGTGTATCCTATTACAGGGAGGCGAGGTCTTACCTTTTCTCAAAGTGCTGAGGTCGTTGAGCTGCATGTTGGCAGGCAGAGACATGTTCTCTCTGGGGATGATCTTCATATCAGCTTTCTCTGTCTTCAGATTGGCAGATTCACTGTGCACAGGGAAATATGAAGGAGAGATATCAAACTTGGACACCGAGGTGACAAAAAATGCTTTCATCAGTGTTTTCCTGTCAGTCCTGAGATGGAAGTTGTCAGTGACACCTTGCTGTCAAAGTGCTGTCACAGAAAGGAAGGTGAGTTGATGATTACATTACAACTTACTTTTAAAATAAAAGACATTTCTTTCTCCTATTTTTGTGACATGTGGATATGATTATGTATAATACAGCATTTTAATGCTAAGGCCCTGTGTCTTCCTGCAGAACATAATGGGACACATAAGGACCAGGTCAACGTTTTTGGGGAATAAAAATCTGCCCCTTTTTTTTTCTTTTTGAATTATTATTTATTTAATGGAAACAGGCAATGAGATACACAATTTATAAACTGACAATACACCAAAAATGTACAAAATCTGACCTTTCTTACTCATAACCACTGTATGCATATGGTTAGCTTAGCTTAGCATAAATAACAGAAACACCTAACCTGCCACGTCCAACAGTAATAAAAATCCACCCACCAGCAGCACCCTGATTTCTTGGCCTTGTGCATGCGCTTCTTGGTATCTCTGGTGGTTGCCTAGCAACCTCACAGGGACGTCATCACCCCTGACGACAAAGCTATTTTTCCCCCCTTTTGCTAATATGAGCGAACAGCCAGTGAAAGGTAGGTAGGCCTACATATTTAATACCCAGTAATGACAGTGCTACAGAGTTACTTATAATATCTCAGCTGAAGACTCCAGCACCTAAAGCAAGTAAGGAATCACTACTTTCTGATTAAAAGGTAAAGCAAAACTTTCTGTCTCATTGTGCATCTGCAACAATGTTTATGCAGCATTTTGTGAGAGGATTTACTCCATTACTTTGCTTGTTTTTCAATATCTAATGTCAGAAGTCTGATCACTTTCTTTACCTTTTCTTGGTCATCAGAATCTCCACCGGCTCGTCTGAAACGTAACACAAAGAGATGTGTCATCCTGATGAATAAGCATTACAGGTTCCTCTAGGTAACTTGCTGACAGCGCACACACACACACACACACACACACACACACACACACACACACTGCAGTCTCACCAATGATCTTGCTTTTGTTTTTTTGCATGAGGCAAAGAACTATGAGACTGAGGATGAGGAGGGCCATGAAGGCCATAGCTCCCCCGGTCACGATCCCCAGCATAGGCACCTCCACTCGGGACTGCAGGAACTCTGGAGAGAGAGTTAAAGGGATAGTTCAACATTTTGACAAACTAGCCCATTGCCATAACCCCTATAGTCTTAGCAGTAGGTTTGTTACCTTTAATTGTCAATGCAAACTATTTTTAGAACAGTGGAGCAGAGCCGTGAGCTGCTCAGAGCTACGCTACGGAGGCTCATGGGATTTCTTGGTTCAAACTCATCAAATACACAATCCTACAACTCCAAAACGCTCTCCTGGACAAGTTGCGACCTGCACATTTACCACGCTATGAGATAATAACGTAACGTTACGAGACAGAGTTGTTTTAGAGGTAAATTCATGCAAAACCACTGATGCGCGTTGCCTTCAGGGACAGTTTTCCGGCAAGCAGTCTCTGCATTACGTTATTATCTCATAGTGTGGTGAATGTGCAGGTCACAACTTGTCCACCAGAGCGTTTTGGAGTTGTTGGATTGTGTATTTGATGAGTTTGATGAGGGAAACCAAGAAATCCCATTAGCCTCCGTAGTGTAGCTCTGAGCAGCTCGCGGCTCTGCTCCGCTGTTCTAAAAATAGCTTGCACCGACAATTAAAGGTAACGAACCTACTGCTATGACTATAGGGATTATGGCAATGGGCCAATTTGCCAAAATGTTGAACTATCCCTTTAAAGGAGTAATTTGTCGTTTAGGAAACTTTGTGTATTCACTGATTACATAAGACTGATAGCATATTGATTGATATCTATTTTCATCCTTTTGCCTTTCACCCTCCCTGACCTGCTAATGTGAGGTTGCTCTGCACCGTTCCCACGCTGTTGCTGGCGTTCAGCGAGATATTCCCTGATAGGCTGCCGAGCGACACCCTCATCGTGTGGTTGGTCAGCCAGGGGTAGCTCCGGGAGTCCAGGATGAGGAAGTCCGAGGTGTTGGCTACCAACTGCCCGTTCTGGTCCACGAAGGTGATGGTGGCCGGCGGGTTGGACCGGACCAAGGCGAAGAGGACCAGGGAGAGGCCCGGGTCTGAGGTTTCACTGTAGTGGGCGTTCACCCTGAGGATCTCTGGCTGGACTGGGAGACGGAGGAGAGGAGACACTCACTTTATTGGGCATATTATAGGGATAGTTCAACATTTTGGCAAATTGGCCCACTGCCATAATCCCTATAGCAGAGGTCTTCAACAGGGGCTCCGTGACCCCTGGGCGGTCGTGGAATTTTTGGTTGAGTAGACAATGTTTTATATCTTTTAGTTTCCACATTTGTTTCAAATAAAAAGGTCAATTTGAATAGCTTGTGTGCATGATCAGCATTGGTATCAGTTAACAAGGTCTGTTTATAAATGGCAGAAGCATTGCCGCCCTACTAACTGTACCTTGAACATTAAAAAAAAATAACATGAATTGTGAAGCTGTGTATTATTTGAATAGCTTAGTATTGAATGCACAATAACAAGGTTTGTTTATACATGGCACTGGGCCCAGTTTAATATAATACACATTTTTTTTAATATAGTAGGGGTCCCTGCTTTATCTCTCTATCAGTTTGGGGGTCTTTGGCCTGAAAAACGTTGAAGACCCCTGCCCTGTAGTTTTAGGAGTAAGTTCTTACCTTTAATTGTCGATGCAAGATATTTTTAGAACGGCGGAGCAGAGCCGCGAGCTGCTCAGAGCTACGCTACGGAGGCTCATGGGATTTCTTGGTTTCCCTCATCAAACTCATCAAATACACAACGGAGTTGTTTTCCTGGTAAATTCATACAAAACCGCTGATGCGCGTTCCCATCGGGGGCAGTTTTTCAGCAAGCAGTCTCTGCATTTACCTCTAAAACAACTCTGTTTCGTAACGTCCCGTTATTATCTCATAGCGTGGTGAATGTGCAGGTCACAACTTGTCCACCAGAGCGTTTTGGAGTTGTTAGATTGTGTATTTGATGAGTTTGATGAGGGAAACCAAGAAATCCCATGAGCCTCCGCAGCGTAGCTCTGAGCAGCTCGCAGCTCTGCTCCACCGTTCTAAAAAAAGCTTGCACCGACAATTAAAGGTAACGACCTATTCCTAAAATTAAAGGGATTATGGCAATGGGCCAATTTGCCAAAATGTTGAACTATCCCTTTAAGAAAAAAATATTTGCACCCAGTAAAAATCCTGAAACATTTCACACTGACTCACACTGGACGTTGAGTGTGACTGTGGCGTTGTAGCTCTCTCCTGTGCGGGGATTGGAGGCGACACACACCAGCTCCCTGTCCCACTTCCTGGCGTGCAGAGAGAAGGTGCTGTTGTGATTGGTCCGTGGCCTCATGACCTCAGAGTCTTCCTTTGATGTCATCACCAGGCGCCCGCGGTTGGGCGCTGGCGCTCTCTGCGGCACGCCGTTCAGGTACCAGGTCAGCATCGGAGGGGCGCGGGGATCCCAGCCATCTGATTGGCAGTTGAACCGGTGTGTCGTGTTCTCCTGCATCGTCAGTAATCCCCGGTGCCATCCGTCAATCTTGGGGGCGGGCTCAATCGTACCTGTGGGTGCAGGTGTCACTGTTATTAGCACATTATGACAAAATTACAGTAAAAGGCTTAAAGAGGAAATATTCAAGATTTTTAGCTTAAAGCAGAAGTAAGCGATCCGGTCGTTTTGGCTAATGCTGCGTTCCAGGCAGGCTTTTGAAACCGTAAATTACAGCTTCAAGTCACAACTTACGACTTTGTAGCGTTCCAGGCAACCCACTCGTGTTTTTCCGACCTGTTTTACCTGTGAAAGTCACTATAACGGCAACTCGTAACTTCCGACCCGTGAACTCGTACCAGATCGAACTGGTATGACTTCACAGGTCGGAAAAACACGAGTTACGAGTTTCCTTGAACGCACCATAACAGTCCTCGTCCCTACGTCACCACATTCACGGCGTCCCTTGGCTGCACACACAGCCCTGCATGCCGTTCTCTCTCCTCATTGGATAAAAACTGTAGGATACGATAAATGTTTTCTCTTCGGCTCAGAGCAGAGCAGAGTGACTGACAGACCCGTGTTTCAGACCAAACACTCTATGTAAGTGATTGCTGTCGGAAGATATAACTATTTAAGACTTATATTAACACAAATATATCACTTACTTCTGCTTTAACTATGCTACATTTTTACCTTAATTAAACTGTTTCACAGTAATTGTGATGGTTAAATAAATGACTTGTTAGGGAGAACGGAGGCTCTCTGTCTTCCACATAGCGTCTCTCGGCCAAAAAACAATCTTGCAAGATCAGAATCTCCGACCCGGTGTCCCAGCTCTCTTCTTGGCCATTTATTTAACCATCACAATTACTCCAAAGCTTTTTAATTAAGGTAAAACTGTAGCATAGTTCCCCTTTAATTATGAAGTCTCTCTACTACTCGTACGAGACAAGTAAGCCAGCAAGCTTAGTTTAGCCCAAAGACAGCTAGTCGGGCTCCGTGCAAAAGTTGTTTAAAAAAAAAAAACTACCTATCAGCACCTCTTAGGAACAATCAATTTCCTTTTATTTTATGTCTTATTTGTTTGACTGGTATAAAATCTAAAGTGTAAACAAAAGAAACAGCTTGGAGACAGTAAGCTAGCTCTTTCTCCAGTTTTCTGCCCCTACAGTCTGTGATGTGTGTATATGTGTGAGTTTTTACACAAACTAATATACAGTATACAGTATAGATATCAAATATATATTTAATGCACTGCTGGTTCAAGTCTTTATGCAAAACTAGGATAAGCTAACCAGATCCTTGTGCTAGCTCCATTTTCAGAACATAGACATGAGCGACAATCTCCAACAGGCCTCTGAATTATATCAAAGTCAGAGTTTTAATCCAACCCAAGAGGACATTTTATACGAAATGAGTTGTCTTTTTTGTCGAGTGTCCTTTGCCTCTGAGGTCTAATCTGCCAGTGTATGGGTGAATGTGGAAAGTAAGGCACTTTAAGTAGTGTCTGAGACTGAACTGGATAAGTGGTGTGTAAGTGCAGACCATTTCTAACATGGGTTAGAGTGACCTATTGTTATTATCACTATTAAAATAAGTGCAGTGGAATAACCTCCTCGTCAGTTATGGCTGAATGAGTCAAGTCCTGATCACAGCTGTGTGTCTCACCTGTCCAGGATAAAGCCAGTGTGTGAAGGAACACGACGGCTGAGCCCGATGCCCACCTCCTCAGACACACACGCTCCATAGCGGCCCAGTGGAGCACCGCATACACACACACTTCTACCTGCATTGAGAAGAAATAACTATTGTGAGCATGAAAAACAAAAACAAACTATGAAAGCACAGGGTTATAATCTGTCCTCATCACAATGCATCGTGGGGAATGTAGTACCAGATTCTGACAAGAAATGAAGATCATGTGGAATAAAACAGTTGATATCTCTGGTTTAACTTCAGGTTTTGAAGCTTTTCATCACGGAGAGTGTGATGCTAAATCAATGGAGTGCTCTTTTATTTACTGCCTCACTTTAAAGAGCTCACAGATGTGGTCAGTTTTCATTGCAACATGCAAACTCTGTAATTAGATCGAGCTTGTTCATCACAAGGAGCCACCTGCAGCAGCCTCAGAGATACTGTAGATATTGCAAAACATAAACAGTGACTCCACTCCACTGTGGGAATATGAGGGCAAAGATTTTAGTTTGTGATTCAATTGAACTCCTCTTATTGAAGACACTTAGGGCTCTGATGGGTGGGAAAAAAATGAAACAAACATATAAAGCAATGCAACAAAGACACGCCAAGCCTCTCATCTTTCAATCACCAGCATTGATTTGCAGACTTGCCTCATCACAACAACATTAAACATTTACAGGCCTGGTGAAAATGCACACATAAACACACACACACATTCATACAGCAAGTGCAGGAAAGGGCAGGAATGAGTCAGGTCGATGGTCATGTCTTGTGCTTTCTTGCAATCTGGGTCACGTGATGAGTGTGAGAACCTCGGACGAAAGCAGGAACTGAGTCGACAAGGAAACACAGATAATTCTACACACAAAGGGGACAATCAGTCAAGACAATTACATGATAGAGGGTGTTACAGCTCTTTGCACTCAGGCTGAGGCTGTTTGCTTTGCACTGACATTCAGGGTAATTTAAAAGGCGGCAAGGGGCTTTGTATTACAGTGTAGATCTGCATACACACACACACACACACATTGCACACACATTGCGCTTTGCAAGGCTGCATGCAGGCATTTCAGTACAGATGTGTGCACTTAAATACAGAGAAGAAAGCCTATACATAACACACACACACGCAGTCATTACCTCAGCCCTTTCTGCAGACGCTGCTGTGATTCAGCCTGCTGGAGCTCCATGGCAGCGAAGGAGGAGGAGAGGAGGGAGAGTGAAGGATGGTGATAACAGCACAGAGAGATGAGAGGCAGCCCTCCCTGACTCAGTTGCTTTCCCATCTGCGTACACTCACACACTGAAACACAAACACATACACACACACACACACACACAAAGCTCTCTGCAGGGTATAGGCTTTACGGCAGCAGCTCCAGTAGCAGCGTTCACTCGCTGGCAAGGGGCTGGTAGTGCTGGCTGACGCAGGCAGTCACGCTGTCGCCACTCCAAGAGGGTGAGATGGAGGGATGGAGGAGGAGGAGGAGGAGAGGGAGGGCAGCTGAGGAGATAGAGGGCAAGAGGAAAAGGAAGAGGGTGAAGGCAGGTTAAAGGAGGAGAGGATGGAGAGAGGATGGAGAGGGAAGGGAGAGGAGAGGGAGAGATCAATCTGTCACAGTCTACCAGGGGATTGGAGGAGGTTTCTGGAGGATGGACAGGGGTAAACTGTCAGATAAAGGCATCTAAACAAACTCATCCATAGATTCTGTCCATCACACAGCTTGTTGGGAGTCAGCCCTGATAAAAAAAAACAGAGGCTGACTGACACTCATGGTGTCTGAGCTCTGTTACTTCAGACTGGAAGAGCCTGTGCTGCAGTCGCAGTGCAGCTGTTCAGACCAGAGCAGCAGCTCACAGAGCACTGCAGCCAAAAGACAGACAAAAGAAACAAGCTCTGAGAAAAGGTGTTATTTCACAATGGGCATTATATATTGAGTACAATTCTATCAAAAACATGCATTTTTAGTTTTCCATCTAATTTATTCATAATAAAAACATATTGTTTGGGATCTTAGAGGAGTAAAAACATTAAAATTATGTTCCTGTAGTTTAAAAATACTCTTTGGAACAAGGTCAATGAAATGCAAGGAAACAATTCGTCCTATAATGAGCTGAAGAAACAAGCTCCATATTGAAGGCTCTTTAAAGGCAGCATTGCATCAGTAAATGTAATAGATGCCACACACACACACACACACACACACACACTTCTCCACTCATGTAGTTGACTTCTCCACTCATGTAGTTGACAGGACTGGTAACACCTGTCTCTAAACCTGCTGGATGAAACTCTAAATATTTCCCATAGGAATCCACACACACAGACAGCAAACATCCACCGCAGACACAACCACACACAGATCTGACCTTGGTCTTGTTATTCTTTTATACTACATATCTAATCTGGTAGTTTTTTTTTTCAGTGTGTGCATCATTTTATATCACTTTGAAAAAAAGGTGCAGCCGTATTAATTTAACAATTAGAGCTACTTCCTGTCGGTTCTCCATCTGACACGAGGGCCACTCAGCTGTGAAATGCAAACCACCTCAATTTAATTATAGAGTGACTGACAGCAGATTGGCCTATTTATCATCAGATATCAGCCTTTTGCACACACATACGTACGTATATTGATGCCAGTGTATTGAAACAAGTGACAGGAAGCAGAGCAGAACCAGAGTAGGTTGGAGGTCGTTGATCTTTTCACACCAGTAGTAGGCTATATTTAGGGCACAGATAAACCTGCAAAAACAACACAAAAAATGGCGCCAACTCCGTTCCCAGCCGGGTTTGTGCTTCTCTGTTCAAAGAAGACACACACACACAACTGCAGGAAACAATGTCAACACATGCACTCTCACACACACACAAGACACAAGGGGGAAAAGTGTGAAAGCAGCTTCACAGTTTGTCCACTAGAGAGCACAGACAAGGTTTCCCCACTGTCACACACCAGCATCTATGTTCAACACAAATGTTTTCAGTTTCAGGTGAAGAGCTGCACTGTTACACTGTGTAAAAGCTCACACTGCTTCCAGGTAACAAAGACACGCAAAGTCATGTCCTTTTTAAATTATTTCTTTATTTATATATATTTATTTATTCATCTCAGTTTGGTTGATATTCTTTTTAATCATTGTTGTTGCACTTTAGTATTTTTGTACTCAACAGAAATAAACGTAAAAACAAAAAAAAGAAAAGGAAAAAAAAAACAGACAAAAATGAACCAATAGAAAACAAAAAAACAAACAAAAATTTAACCTAAAAACAGGAGTGGAGTAGAGAGCTGGCTTGCTGAGGAGGGAGAGGCAGGGGTGGAGGAGTAAAGACAGAAGTCAGGGATGGTATAGAAGAGTCAAGACAGGAAAAGAAACCTGGTGGGGGAGGAGAGGAGAGGAGGGGAGAGGAGAGGGGGGGGGTTCAGTCTGATCGGGGCAGATGTGTGTGAGGCAGCTCTCTCCTCCCAATCGTGCGCTGTGATTTCCATTCACTGGAGCTTGTCCCTTCCTGTGCGCCTCTGCTCCTTCCCCCCTCCCCTTCACAAGAAGATCTGAAACAACAGCCCCAGGCGCTGGTCACGGTGTCAGACACAGCGGAGCCTCTGGTCTTTCTTTACCTTTTTTTTTTTTTTTTTTTAGTGTTTCTATCCTGTCGTGGGACGATGGAGTCATACGATGTCTTCCATCGCAGCCGTTTCCTCCACACAAACTCCCACCCCACCCCCCAAAAAATAAAAAGAGCTCAGTTCATTCTCCTCCAGATCTCAGTTTTGGCTTGTTGTAAACAATGAGAGAAAAAACAGTAAGGGGAAGATCTGAAAGAGGAATAAATGAGCAGCAGGGTGAAGTTTGAAGAAATGAGGGAAAGCTTCTGCCCAATGAGACATAAACTGATTGTTTTTATCAAGAAACAAAAAATGCATGTCCACTCTTTTTTCTTATAGCTCTGTTACTAAAGCTAAATAACGTCACCGGTGAGAGTGAACGCTGGTAAACAGGAAGTGACACGGTTGTGAATGGAAACCACAGGTGCTGCTGCGTGACACCATCTACAGCTCTCAGATAGATGCATATAGCAAAAACAAAAGAAGTCAACCATGCAGCCGGGTACTGTGAGACGTCCGGCCAGTATTAAAAAACACATACACATAAGTGGAGCTATATTCTTTGCACCAGTCTCTTGTCGCTGGCCAGTTATAGACTCAATATGCAGGGAGGAGGGAGGGGGGGGGAAGAGTATATGGGAGGATAAATAGAGGGAAATAACGAAAGAAAATTTAAAATAAAACTGTAAAAAGAAAAAAGGGGGGAGGGTTCAATCCTCTGCTGTGGTCCCCAGTGTGCTGTAGCCTCCATCCTGCTGTGCTTTAGCGGCTGCACAGACCTTGGTAGACATGTTTAAGGTGGGCACACCTTGCCTTGCCTCGCTCCGACCACCACCACCACCTTGTATTATTTCCTCTGACGTGGAAGATTAAAAAACACACAAAAAAAAAAACGATTCCTTCCTATTGGTCACCTCCTGAAATGTTTCCCTTTTATGGTTTGGAGGCGTGTCCAGGTGTATCCGACTAAGACAGGATCCAAAACGCAAAAACATCTGTGAAAACGCAACCGTTGTCTCCTCCGATTCATCCCTTTCAGGCTTTGGGCGAGAAAAGGTAAGGAGGGAGGGAGGGGAGGGCAAAGCAAGGAGCGCTGAAACGACATAAGTTAAAGTAAAAAAAAAAAGGGGGAGAGGGCGGTTAAGTAATAGTAGTTGAAGAGTCCTCCTTGGTTGCCAGGTAATGCTTCGTCCGATCAGAAGTCGATGCAATAAAAGGTGGTGGGAGGATCACAGCAGAAAGGCGAGGGCCAGCAAAGAGAGAGAGAAAGAGAAGAGGGTTTGTCCGTCTCCACACTTGTGATGTTCAGGATGATATGTCAGCTATTTTACAAGTTATTCCCTCGTTTTGTGTCTTTTTATGTTGTTTTTTTTCTTCTTTATCTTCTTCTTTTTTTAAGAGTCTCTGTTAGCACCCGAACCAACCCAGACAAAGCCCGAAGCCTGACCCTGTATAGCCTGCCGCCGCCGCAACTACCCCGGAAAAAACAGAAAACAGGCCCAACATCAACAAGAATGACAGTCACAACAACATCAACGACTGAAATGATACTTTTTTTTTTTAAGAGCAACACAAAATAATTACTCTCCTCTTATTCAAGTGTCTCGATATAATAATAATATTAAAACAAATAAGAACAATCTTTTTTTACGAGACAGAAAGAGCACTGTCTCTCTTCTCTCTGTCCTCTTTTGGCTAGAAATCTCAAAAGATTCATAAAACAAAAAGAAAATTAAAACAAAAAGAAAAAAACACTTTGAAGACATCCAAAAATACAAATGATAAACAATACCGATATAAAAAAGCCTCCCCAACAACATCTAAAAACAAAAAAAAGTAACAAAAAAAACAAAAGAAAAACAACAACAACAAAAAAGGTTTGATACAGAAATTGCAATAGCGTTCTATACATGGCATCACTGTACAAGGAAAGGAGCAAATGTCTGGTAAAACTACCCACAATGCAATACATTGTCACTGACATGGGAAAGGAGGAAGAGGGATGGAGAAGGGGTGGGAGTGGGGGGTTGGGGGGGAGTAGGGAAGCAGGGAGACAGCATGACGGAGAGCGAGGGACAGTGAGGAGGGTGGAAACAGACAGAGAGAGGATAGCTTGAACCGAAAGTGCAGAATTACTTAAGTAATCAAAGAACAATGTTGTCTTCCTTGCAACACAGAACTGTTTTTCCTTTAATAATAATAATAATAATAATAATAATGATAGTTATAATATCCATTATAATAAAACTTCTTTTACAGAAAACAGTAATAACAATAAGAGTAACAATATTGACCATAATGCCTTCATGGACATTAGCCGTAAAAATGAATTTTTAAAATAAAATAAAAACAAAGAAAAGAAAAGAAAATGAATGCCAGAGCAAGAAAACAAAAAAAACAAGAAACAATGAGAGCTGGTTTGTCCTGTGCGATGTCACTGAGCTCCATCTTTGGAGAGAGCGCTTGTTGCCCAGTTGAGGCCTCCTGTCCTAAAAACACCCACCACACCCACCGCCAACTACCGCCACCACCTACGGCCATGATGGGGCCGTCGCCGTGGAGACTTCAGCCCGCTCCCGGAATGATCTGCTGCAGGTCAGCAGGACGAGGGGAGAGAGAGGGAGGGAGGAGCAGACCGAACCTCGTTAGATAGATACCCTTCCCCTTCTGCTCACACACACACTCACACACTCCGATGTGAATACTTTGGGTTTGTGGCAGCAGTGTGTGTGTGTGTGTGTTGGATCCATGTGACTGTTTATCAATTTGTTGGCCAATGAGGCACATAATGATGACGTATGCCAACAGGTAATAGATGTGGGAGTGGGAGTGAAGTGGGGGCAAGAGGTGAGGGGAAAGGGAAGGGGAAGGAGGAAAGGGGAGGAGTCGAAAGGAGGGAGGAGTGAAACCCCCCGATCTACCCAGGATGATGACGGGAAGTGGGGAAAAAAGAGCAGAAGACAAACGAATGCTGGATGTCTGTGCGGGAAAATGATGCTGGCACTTTGGCCTTTTGAACCCTGACCCCCACCCCTCTGATGTCGACCCCCCCCTCCCTCTCCCCCCTCTCCCCCCTCTCGCGCAGACTGCCCTCCCACGGACAGATGGAGACAGACAGATGGACGTAGAGTTAGAAGAGTTGCCCCCCCCCCCCCCTCCCCAGTTTGGGCAAACAATGGTGGTTTGGCGTGATGCTGCTGCTCAACTCAAGTCAACACAACTCAGGATGGCTGATATGGACCGCTGGACACAGGAGACGCCATTCCTACGGGAAGACAGGAGGGACACACAACACCGTCAACACTTTGGTCTCCACTATTCAATCGACTTTTTTATTTTTATTTTTTTATTATTTAAGTATACTTTGGGGCTTTTATTTATTTTTTGCCTTCCATCGATGGGACAGTTGAGAGAGACAGGAAATAGGGAGGAAGAGAGAGGGGGAACGACATGCAGCAAAGGGCCATTGGGGGGAAATCAAACCGGGGTCGCTATCGGCGCCCTCACTATTTGATTTTGATTTTTAATCTCAGACGAACGACTCAATAAAATACAATGATGCTCCTTTGGTGTCAGTCCATTTATCTCCAAGCCTGCATGCCAAACACTTTAAAATGCATAATAAAAAGGTACCACCCTGACATAATTAATTTCAGACGTAATGTTGATCAAAATACGACTTTTATCGATTTATAAATTGCGTCATTTAGCGAATCTGCAAGTCCGGTCACTTCTCCGCTGTGTTGTGTGCATTTGTTTTCAATGAAGCCTTTTTAATAATCAATCAGTGGATCGATGGATCATCATATACATGTTACGATGTGTGTATTTGTGGAGTCGTATCTGTCATAAACAAGAGATTAATGTTATGGTTTACAGAACGGTTTGTGTTGTGGACTTGCAGTGACACAGAGATCAGAGCTTGTGACACTGGGTCTGAGACTCTGATCGCAGGTTTGGTTCCCAGCAGCGGTGTGGAGGGCAGAGAGCCTCCACTCTCCCATAAGTCATTTATCTAACATCGGAGGGGGTGGCTGCTTATCAGTTGTGCAATTCGAAAAAAAAATCGTAAGTCCAGCCGCCTGGGATGGTAACTTTAAGGAAGTGTTTTAATAATGTGAATAGGACTGGGTCAGCCACCTTTAAAGGGGAACTCCACCAATGTTACTTGTCAGCAGGCTGGAAACTACAGGCTTTCAGAAACAGAGGGTTTTCTGTTCTGTAACAGGCTGTGGATATACGTCCATCCACTTCTCTAATCCAATCTATTCTGATCTAATAAAGGCCTTTAACCTCATGGTTGTCGTACGTTTGTGGAGCAGCAGATTAACGAACATTACAATGAACTGCATTGAACCTTCTTGCGACGTTCCCATAGGAATTCATTATGTTTTATTTTATGCCACTAAATCACAGGAGCCTCATAATGAGAATTTTTGACACTGAGCCAAGTCAAACTTTAGACCTCAGTTAAATTGACTGTGTTGAACCTGAAAATAGCAGTTGAGCCGCACTCCCAATTAAACTTGAAACATCTTGAAGAAGCAGCTACAGAAATCTCTGGGGTGAATTAAATGAAACTGTTGTTGTTTTAACATTTGAAAGTCCTTTAAGCTTTGACTCTTAATGGTTTTGGTCTGATGCCAAAAAGCCACTGTGATTGATGCTGTAAAAAAAAAACAGAACAAGGAACAAACGGGCCAAGAGGGTTAATTGTGTTTACAGGGACACGAAAAAATCAGCACAGGAGTGAATATAAACAGATCATATGAGCACATTAAATGTCAGCCAGGTAATAAATGTCGAGAAACTCATAAAAATCAAGGTCAAAAGCATTTAGTAAGTGATTAAACTCTATAAAAAACAAGTTTTACCAAGTCATTTATAGCGCTATGTGGTGCCAAGAGGAACCTGTCTGTTTGTCGGTCTTGGCACAAAACCAAAGAGACTGTAGCTGCTAAATGTCGTGTATCTTTTACTAACAAACTCTTGCTGTGTGTTTGTGTGTGTGTATACCTGTGCTAGACCCCAGCCTGCTCCATGCTGTACTGCAGGTCAGGGGGCTTGTAGCTGAGGAGCATGTCACTGGTGCAGGAGGAGGGGTAGCAGGCCGCCGCATGGAGCTCCCCTTCCACATCACACACTGCACGACAAGCAGAGATGGGTTGGTTTTTTGTTTTTTTTAGCGATACAAAGAAAATCCACACACATATACAGAGCTTTAGGTCAATTTCACGTCTCCTACTGACCCGACTCTTCCCGCTGGTGCAGCTGCTGGCTTCCCGTCAGCGACGTCTGGCTGAGGATGTCTGACATGCGAGCGGAGCTTAGCGCCTTCCCGGCCAAAAGGCTCATCCCAGACATGGGCTCTGCCTGGTCCTGAGCACAGAGAAAGAGAGAGAATAACGGCTTTAAAAGTGGATTTTAATGAACGGCTTCTAGCGGCCATGATGACTCATAACTGTGTTTGGATGATTGGATATGCTTATAGCGTATCGATGCTTCCAAAAACATCTAAATTAATGCGACTTCTTGGTTCATTCAGTCGTGCAAACATTTGCTTTCTTCCCTCAGCCATCCGTCGTCCCACTGAGCGAGCGCTAATGGCGATGATGAAGAATTAAGTGATTCTCATACTCTCCAGAAGACGCCCAATAAATATCACAACGTGCCATACAAATGTGAGATTGTTCCTGCCAACGCCATCGCGCTTAAATTATACCGTAAAGCCCGGTTTGTTGATCGGCTTTTTTTCCACCGTGCGGCAGCTGCTCATAGCAGAATGTGTTCAATCTGCTCCGAGTGAATAAT
Source organism: Trachurus trachurus (assembly GCF_905171665.1). Classification (NCBI taxonomy): domain Eukaryota; kingdom Metazoa; phylum Chordata; class Actinopteri; order Carangiformes; family Carangidae; genus Trachurus; species Trachurus trachurus. The sequence goes on from NC_139892.1 coordinate 10,369,741, forward strand.
CAGCTGGCTCTCACTCACATAGGCGTCGTCACAGGTCTGGATGGTGTGGTGGCGCTGTAGCTGTCCACGGGACCTATAGGCGTCACCCTGGGGACCTCGCGAGTAGCCCACACCGTTGTGGTCGGGCACCTCCATGGCCTGACCCTGGGGCCGGCACTCCACATGCTCCGGTTCTGGTGGGAAAACATGAAGTTCACAGTGTTTTCAGTGAAAATCCAGAGAAATCGTAGCCTGAACAAACAAAAATCACGCACTTAATTTTACCCATGTTAAATCATGCTTCTGTACTTGGTCAGATGACCGACGCCTGTAGGCACCAGTGTCAGGCACTTTACATAGTATGCATTTTTATATGTGCAGTACTTTTCCTAGGTGACTGTCAGCCTATCCATGGGGGGAAATTGTCCTTTTTTATTCTACTGTTTCTATTTATTGTATCTGTTTACTTGACTGTTTTATTAACAATGTTGTCTACTGTCTTATTGTCCTAAGTGTTCCTGTTTGAGCTCTTGCAAATCCTTTTCCAATGCAGTCTCCTTCTGCAAATGGCAAATAAACTGACAATCCATCACCAGTAAACAGCTAAAAGTAGAACCACTGAACCATTGACGAATGGATTGATATTGGATATGAGATTTATGTTATGGAGAAGATATCCTTATCCCTCAAAGTTGAAAAAGTAGACATTTTTAAGGATGTGGACCAAATGGACTGAGTATGTCAAGGTGTTTAGATCTAATTTCATTTGATTGCACTTGTGCTTTGTATTAACCTGCTTCCTCTTTTTTCATGTGATGGTTTGATGGTCTGAGGTGGCGCGCTCCCCTGCTCTGTTTTGTTTCGTTATTGTACATAACTAAAACAATTAGTGGTCCATAAGAGAAAATCCCAGAAGGCAATCGTTCCAAAGATGCACTGAGATTCTTATTGGGACGGTTCTGAAACGATGCAGTTATGACACTTAATCGACTTTACACATTTTAAATAATTCATTGAAGTTTGATGATGTTCTTCACATACAGAGACAGTGATTTATTTTATTTTAAAGCACAATGGCAAGATTTATATTTTGTTTTTTTTTGTGTATAGTGGAAATGCATTTTAATATTTAATATTTTCTATTTTATTTTACATAAATAAAAAAAGTGAGCATATTTATCGGACCATTTATGTTAAATAATCAAAGACCCATGTGTGGCAACATAGAAAATTGAGGATGTGATGCATCGAACCGAATCATAGGCTTGTGAAACGTCATTGAATTGAACAGTGAAGATGGACGCCACCACCACCACTAGTAGTAATTATTGTATCTGATGGAAATTTGCGTTTTCCAAATAAAAAGATCATTTCAAAAAAAGAAACCGCCTCATGCAACGTGACGGTGAATCTCTGCAGCCGGTTATGAAACAGGTCTCACCTCTCGCCGCCGGCGCGCTCCGTATGTAGCCGCCGTGCCTGTGCGTGGGGGAGCTGTAGGGCGGGGTTCCTCCTCGCGGCGGTCCGAGCAGCTCGTGACCTTCTCCGGCCTTCGCCAGCAGCCCCTCGTGCGGGTGGTGGTATGCGGCCGGCGCCTCGTCCTCCTCCATGCTCTCTGAGTGAGGTAAGCTGGGGCACGGCGCCTGGGCCGCGTGCTGCTGCTGCGGCGGCGGCTGCTGCTGCTGCTGGACCTCCGGGGTTCGGATCTGGAGCAGGTGGAGGTAGTGCTGGCCCCCCGCGGCCCCCTGCCCCCCCGCCGGCGGCTCCAGGCTCTCGCCCTGGCTCAGCTGGTGGAGCAGCAGCATCTCTCCGTACTCCTGCGGCGCTCCGCTGGGCGGCGTCGGCGGCGCGGGGCACGGGCGCGGGCTCTGCCTCTTCAGCAGCGCGGCGAGGTCCTGCGGGGGCAGCCGGGGGTCGGCGTGGCCCGTCAGAGAGTGGCGGGGGGACAGGAGGCCCTGCAGCGTGGGGGTGACGTGCTGCTGCGGCGGGCGGTAGTCCAACGGCGTCGGCGAGAGCAGCGCCTGCTGTAGTGTAGACGGGGCGCCGTAGCTGCCGGCGCCCACCGCCCCGCCCTGGTAGCCGCCGCCGTCCAGCCCGGGGACTTTGAGCGAGGCGCCCTGCAGGTAGGGGCTGAACGAGCCCACCACCCCGGAGGCGCCCCGGGAGGCGGCGGCGGCTGCGATGGCCGCGTCGCCGGAGAAGAGGTGGGGATTGAACTGGGCCTGGTCGTAGCCCGACGTGAAGCGGCCGAGGCTGCGGCTGGATGAGAATGAGAGGGAGGGAATGCAGAGGAAGAGTTAGCGCCCGACCGTCCCCACAGCAACCACACGGCGCCAATCCTCATCATCACCATGCTTTTTTTTTTTTTTTTTTCCAACCATCTACAGGAGGACGGCATCCAATCACTGCACAGAGACAACCAACAACCAGGCGACCAATCAGGTTGAGTCCAGGTTCAAGTCTTCACTAAGAGATGAGGATACTTCCAAAAAGGTGAATTCTTTTTTTCTTTTTTTTTGGGGGGGGGGGGGTGTATTTGCTGTTCTCTCAGTGAAGGCCATCCTGTAGGGGAGTGCCAAAAAATCGATTCACATAAGAATCGCAATTCTCATTTAATACGATTCAGAATTAATATATAATGTCCCAAAATCGATTTAAAAAAATAAAAAGATGAAACAAATTCTAAGGAAAATCCATTTCCTTAGAATTTAAAAGGCAGCATGTTTGACTGCACAAATTTTTTTTTTTTTAAATAAAGAGGCACTTTTAATTTTATTACTTACGTAATATGTGATATTGCTTTTATCCAAAAGTTTCAACAATTCCATCTAAGCATGGATAAATGTTTAAAACTCAATAAATGTGAAAAATACACTTTAGTCATTCTGTCTTGCACAGCAGACTGGAGTAGATCATGAGGATCCTTTGCACACCGATAGACTGAAGCAGAAATCATTATGAATCAAATCGTTTTGAATCGAAAATCGATTTTGAATCGAATTGTAGCCCCAAAAATCTGAATCGAATCGAATCGAATCGTGAGATGGTAAAAGATTCCCACCCCTACCGTCCTGGTTGGTTTACGGAGGATTAGGATAAAAACTGAAGTCCTACTCCCAACTACACAGACTGTACTTCTAAAAAAAAAAACACACACATCCAACCACCACTCACCCAGCTACTCTGAGGCGGAGAATTTGTTGCGGATGTCATCTCAGGCAAAGTCGATGTGGGAATTTTTTTTGTTAACTTTCAATAGTGGTAACAAAATAATGTCCTTATTGTTTGCAGCTCATGCACAAACACATACACATAAACTCTCTGGCCTGAGCAACAGTGTGAAACAGTGTGAAGCTTCAAAATACAAATCAGTGCACATGGCAGAAATGTTAAAAAACAGTGAGAAACAGATGATAAACATAAAAAAAAGAAAAAAAATACACCATAGAGCATGCAGGTGTCTATTCAAGGTGGTGAGTCATGGAGAGTGATGACAAAATTAAAAAATAAAATTAATAAAATCAAAAAAGATGGAAGGAGACGACACAGAAACAGTCCAGTGGTATTGTTGGGAGAGTTGTGCAGCCATCATGGGGGAGAGGGGGCGTGGTGGTGGTGACGGGATGGGTGGGGTCACCTGTGCATCTCGGCGTTGTCTGCGCTCAGCTGCTTCCCGAGGACTCTGTGTCCCCCTGGCGTGGACAGGAAGCCGCCCTGTCTCTGAGCCCCGCCTCCTCCCAGCTCCACCTCCTGCACCTGAATGGTCACCTGGACGGGAGGAAAACAGTAAAACATCGACGTTCGTTAGCGATCACAGCATCGTCTTTTATAAGAGAGAGAGACGCTGTGTTCGAAATCATCCACTCATTCACTCACTCCCTATTACGGATGTCACAATTACTTAAAGTAAAGGAAGGTGCACAGATACGGGTCCATTTATCTAATATAACACTGAATTGGTGGGAATTTAATGTTAGCATGTCATTTGAAAATTTAGAAAAAAAGATTAAAATAAACTTAAACAATTGGTATAGATCAGTGGTTCTCAACCAGGGGTCCGCGGACCCCTAGTGGTCCGTGGTGTAATTGCAAGGGGTCCGTGAAAATATCCGCCGGACCTTCCAATCCGGTTCCACGAGTTTTAATAGTTTGCGTACTATATTTCTCCGTCTGTGTGCGCCTGTAAGTCAATGCGCTGGGACACGAAAACACGCTCAAAGTGTTTGTGTGTGCGCCTGTGAGACCGAGCACTGGGATAAGGAAACGCCCTGTACCGCCGGCTGGACTCGGCTCGCAGGGTTTTCCCTGTCTGCAAAGGCCGTGGGTGATTTTGGCCGCCGCCTTATTGGTTCAACTGTGTGTGCACTGTGCATCATGCATGAGGGGCCATTGAGATGAAGCGTCTTTTGCGCGCGCTCAAACCCATTCAATGTAGACGCGCGTCATTCACGCTCCCAACTCAAACCGGTGCGCGGTTGTTTTTCCGTGCACGTCCACGGCGCACAGCTGCACGGACCTGCTTCTCCCCCGGTGTTGTGTCCCGCTGCCTTCGGCCTGTGTCTCTCCTACTGTTTCCCACTGAGCTCTGCCTCGTTTGAAAGGCGAAGGAAGCCCATGTGTGGAAAGACGTCGCCTGTTACGTCAGCTGGAATTACTGAATTGTTTGTTGTTGTTGCAACTTTCAAGTTGAAAAAAAGAGGCGAGACGTCGCCTCCAAGATGTACAATGTGTGTTATAGAAGAGAAACACATGTCAGGACCAATGACTTGTATCATCACAACAGACCTGATGGTCAGCAAAATGATGATGATAGGCTATGTCAAGATTTTTCATTTTATATCATACAAAACACCAAAGATGTGTATAATTGAAAATTATGTGCACAAGTACTGTAAAATAAAAATATAAAATCTAAACAACCAAATTATTAGGGAAAAAGGTTAATTCAGTTTAGGGCTGAAACGATTCCTCGAGTAATTCGAGTACCTCGATTACAAAAAATGGTCCGAGGATTTTTTTCTGCCTCGAGGAATCGTTAATTTAATTGTAGTTCAAGCGGCCGCACGGACTACTTTCAATGTGGCACAACGTGCGCCGTAACGTAACCTATGAACGTAGCCGTGCGGGGCCCCCCCGCAGCCGTCCGCCGCGGATGGCGGGGGAGATGTGTGTGTGTGTGTGTGTGTGTGTGTGGGGGGGGGGGGGGGGGGGGGGCGATGGCGACGGTGGCGACAACACAGCAGAACAATCCTGCCTAGGAGCTATCCATGGTTAGGCTACAAAAAGTCTCTTGAAATATCAAACAAAGAACAGGACTATGGACTGTGGAAGCTTGAAAGGCCAAAATACAGAAGTTATCATGACGTGAACCATATGTTGCGGTGTAAAAAAAAAGGAGGAGGAGGAGGAGGAAGCGGACGTACGGGTGTTTGACTGAGGGAGAAAAAGGCGATAAAAAGTCAGAAAATGTCGAAAGTGTGGGAGCATTTCCGACTGTGACGTGTATTCGTTGTAACACGGCCCTTGCATACCACAACAGCATGTCTTCCATGTTGCAGCATCTCCGCAGAAAACATTTTTGATATCTTGAAAGTAATTTAATTTAATTTATTTTTGATATCTTGAAAGTAATTTTATTTTATTTATTTTTGATATCTTGAAAGTAATTTAATTTTATTTATTTTTCTTTGTGTTTTATTTATTCTTACTTATGTTAGCAGTCGCCTCTTTGGTAATGTTTCAAGACCAGAAAATACTTGCTTGAGAATTTAAGAAATAAAAACAGCTGATTCTACAAAAGGAAACCAATTGGTCATTCATTATTAAGTGAAATATGTTATTTTCTCTTGTGTATTCATAATTGCTCTTTAACCAAGCAAAAATACGTTTTATCAGATTACTCGATTAATCTATGTAATTTTCAGTAGAGTACTCGATTACTAAAATATTCGATAGCTGCAGCCCTAATTCAGTTTCAATCAGGCCTATTTGAATGTCCCTCATGGTGTCTGCAGCCACTGCATGAGTATGATTTTTTTTGTTCTGGAAGTTACAACTGAAAGCTTATATTTGCCTCAACGAGTAAATAAATGCCATAATGCAATTTAAAATGCATTTTTCCCCCTGTTTCTATCAAATTGCAAATTGGGGGGGGGTCCTCAGGGTCGATCAAAAAAATGCAGGGGGTCCCGGACCCCAAAAAGGTTGAGAACCACTGGTATAGATGACAATTAATGACTTATATAATATTTCAAACACTTCCCTAACAAACACAGAAACGTTAGGTGTTGTGTACCTTTATTAAACCTCTGCATTATATCGAGTGCCCCAGTTGTTTCTTTTGGGTTTAGTCCTCTGTGGAGTGACCCAATTGCACCTTTCAATGACCGGTCCGGTCTGAGAGCACCGATTCACCGGCTGAAGCGCAAGAGCACCCCTCCTTTTGGATATATTTTGACTATATTTGATTTTACACATTCATAGTTTTGTGAAATTTATTGATGCATAATAATCATGATAATCGTAATACTGTAATTATTTCTCTGAAAATAATCGTACCAAGAAAATCTATAATCGTGACATCCCTACTCCCCTATCCCCTACATCCATTGTGTATATGATATAGTGCACTACATCATGTACACGATGTAGGGAACGACGGGAGGAGAATTCGGACATTACGCGGTAATTTTAGCGTCAGCAAATGCGCCAGGTATTGCTGTAATGTAAGCAGAGGCGCTGAGAATCATGTAAAAAACCGGACACATACAAATAAAATAAGAAAAACCGGACACTTGCGGGAACATTTGAGGATGTGATTCTGTGTGGTTGTGTTTCTCGGACAATAAACTGTTGAAATATCGGAAGTTGTTTGGTCAACTACTGTTGTGTGTCGTATGAACTGTGGCTATTAGCTCAGCTCGTAAGATCGTATTTACTACATATTCTACTACAATTTCTTTATTAGACTGATTTAATGCTGCTTGTTGTTGTTCGGATGCTGCTCGCCCAACTCCTGCTCCTCAGGCGAGGAAATATACAATACGTCTGAGGAGTTTATTGGTAAATAACCTAAAGAAATCGTAGCTAACATGCTAATTAGCTTGCTCTTAGTGTAGTAGTAGTGTAAGTAGTGTACATCGCTTGTTCACTCAATTTTGTGGTGCATTGTGGGTGTTTTGTCACGGAGAATTCAAACAACACTACAAAATGGCGAACACACTATATAGTTGCACTACATCCGTGATGGGGGGCGATTTCGAACACAGCTAGAGACACGAGCGGCTGTTAACGGGCTCCTTGTGGTCACCTGCTGTTGTTGAGGTACACCCTGTGCCAATGGGACGGTGGGGCGGGCAGACGGCGCTTGTTGATTGGTTGGCATAGCGACCCGTGGCAGGCCGGTGGAAGGTGGGCTGCCACTCTGGGCCTGGTAGAGCGCCGGAGCACCGTGCTGGTACTGCACCGGTGACGGACCTCCTGGGAAACAAGGAGAGAGAGGAGAGATTGGAACCACCGCTCATTTTTCCCTCCATGTTTTCTTCTCATTTATATTCATGTAATAGTTATATTATAGTTATATTATTATATTTCCACATTTGACATATTGTGTTGAAGTCTGGGGAAATGTTTATACTGTAAAACAAACATAGACCCCATAATCAAACTTCAAAAAAGAGTAATTAGAATAATAAACAAAGTGTGCTATTGTGAACCTACCAACCTTCTATTTATAAGATCTTACGCATTCAAATTTTATAGATATTGTGTTCCTAAAAACAATGCAAATCATTTTTTCGAGTAAAGAATAACAGCCTTACAGTTTGTATTCTTCAGTTATTTAAATTAAGAAAAGGAAACAATAATTTAAGAGGGTTATTGTGAGAACTAATATAAAATACAAATGTGTTTCAGTATTGCGAGTCAAAATGTTGTTATTCTTTCACGCGAGTTAAATGGCTGATGATGTATGGAAAGAGAGAGCGAGCTATGACGACCCCGACCACGTTGAGGGGGAACTATGAAGTACTCAGCTGTGATGCAAAATGATCTAAACCGAGTCGAGTCGACCCGAGTAGGGCTGAACTGTGTAGTGCAAATGGGCCATAAGTCCTGGAGAGGTAGCGATTACATTCCTGTTACTGCATTTCTACCACTAGTTTGGTCTCAGCTGCCTTCATAAGTAACGTTAACATTACAACAAGCAAATCAAATCTGTTTTAATCTCCATGTAGGAATCACAAGTTATTGTTCTCTCGCTGACTGACGCGTTTGTTCACCTGCTGCCCGTGTTTGCACTTTTTTCAATGATTTAATATAAACCATCTTCGGGCACATTATTCATTAAGACAATGTGAAAAACAGAGTACATCAGATGCTGTGTTTGTATACAGATGACAAAAGCCAGTGAGTAATCAAAGAGACACACACACACACACACACACACACACACACACACACACACACACACACACACACACACACACACACACACACACACACACACACACACACACACACAGTGTGAACTGTACCGACCAGCTAATTCTGAATCCTCAAGTCTGTTTTTAAAACGTTGCATAACTGAATAAATAGAAATGTAATTAGTTTTAATGAACCGCGGAAAAACAAAACAGAACTGACAGTGAAGTGCACCACCACCACCACCAGTTACCGGTCTGGGTTATTTATCAAGCACTCGAAGCGATGGCATTACTAACCGTGCCCTTGCATTATGCCTGCAGAGCCGGGCGGAGGGCTCTGATTGGGCTGTCTGAAGAGGTGGTTGCTGGGATGTGTTGGCGGAGGGCTGGAGGGCTGGATACGCAACCTGAGGGAGGACGGGACAGGAGTAGGAGAGGAGAGGAGAGAAGAGAGAGATACGACAGTGATGTAACACTTCAGTCGATAGCGCTGCACCACGGTATCAAGTTCATTGTTCACCGTTCAATAGCTGATGAGTAATGTGTGTGTGTGTATGTGTGTGTGTGTGTGTGTGTGTTCACCTCTGGAGCTGGTGGGTTAGGTGACTAGGCTGGCTCTCTCCATGGCCTAAAGACAGACCCTGCAGGTACAGAAACATTTAATTAGACTCCAAGCTTCAGGATATAACATGTTAATGTGGATCAGACTGTGTTGCACTGACTTAATGATATTAAAAGGAATAGTTCACCAAAAAATGAAATTCAATTGATGAATACTCCGGAGTAGTTTTTTTATTCCTCAAAGTGCATCTGGAGACCTGGGAGGCCGGTTCGTATAGTCCAATGAAAACTTTATAATTAATAGGGCGAGACACAAAAAGGTCCATAAAACTACACAAAAACCTTTAAATATTCCTCCATACTGCTCGTCCACTGCAATCCAAGTGTCCTGAAGGGAAATAGTCCAGAGTTTACTCGAAATTATGTAATTTAGGACATTTTTACAGCCTAAACAGTCCTGAATTGCGTGAATGCAAGAGCGCGCCCCAGGCAAATTCAATACAGGACTGTTTAGGCTGTAAAACTGTCCTAAATGACGTAGTTTCTAGTAGACTCTGGACTATATCTCTTCAGGACAGTTGGATTGCAGTGGACGAGCAGTGTGGAGGAATATTACAACGTTTTTGTGTAGTTTTATGGACCTTTTTGTGTCAGGCACTATTGTCTCTCATATAAGGATTTCGTTGGACTATGAACTGGCCTCCCGAGTCTCCAGATGCACTTTGAGGAATAAAAAAAACTACTCCGGAGTATTCATCAGCATGAGGGTGTTTTTTGGTGGACTATTCCTTTTAAAAAACAAAAAAGGGCCAGGGTAACACGGCTCAGCCCATCCTGTTGCAAACATCTTTATGACGTCTGAAGTACCTGGATTTGCTGGTGGAGGATTTGTTGCTCTTGCTGGTAGAGGATATGCTGCTGCTGGGTGTGCTCCAGGAATCGCTCATCCTGCTGGGCAGCGTACATTTTCTGGAGCTGCTCACACTCCTATTTGAAAACACAAAAATAGAGATTTGGATTTCAACTGAGGAAGCTATTTTTAATTCCCTAAAACTAACAAAAGGCAGGATTTGATGCCTAAAAATGATCAAATGCTGCAGCTGAGCATCAGGAACGGCTTCTTCTAATCTTGCTCATCACTCAACTCATCAGCATTAAACGCTAATGTGTAAACCTACGGCATGCGTATTGTTTACAGGATTTGTAAGCCGTCCCCACCTGACTTGCAGCTGCAGTAAACCTCGGCACCGCTGCCACTTGCCGTTGGCTGCCTTTGCATAATGAGTTTATGACGTTGAGCGTTCGAAAGGCAACACTTTCATCTACTTTAAACCTCCCGGACCGACGGTACACCCAAAGTTTAACGCCATGCGTCATCGGCTGGCTGACTGTTAGCCTAATGCTGCTGGAGCTGCATGAACCACACATAGGTACACACACCATTCAATTAAGTTAATGCTTTTTTTTTTTTTTTGCTAATGATGCGGATCACGTTGAGTTAATGCGACTAATTGTGCAGCAAATGTATAAAAAGCAGTAAGCACAGAACTCCTGCTACATACAAGTGAGATCTTAAGACACCTACGGTCTCTAAGTGCTTTGTGAAGTCCAGATTTATGAAAACAACGTTGATTACCAGCTCGTGTGATGAACTACGACAAAAACAATACACTGTGAGGTCATCTGTGAACTTGTTTACACCCACTTTCCTCAAGGGTCTTAACCTGGGTGTAGGTCGTGTGTGCCTAACCTCTCCTCTAGCCTTGTTAACCCTCTTAACACTGGAGAGTAAAGATAATCCCAGCATGTCAGTGCATGCCTAAGATGAAGCACCCACTGCGAACATGATGATTATCTCGCTCCCTACCTACGCCTCCCACTGGGTGAGGTAATCTCATTGCAGTGTCACTGCCAATGATGTGATGTCTCGAGAAGTATTTTGAGGTTTTCCCAGGTGAAAGACTCGGTTTGACCTCACCTTAAGAAACCCTCTCTCCGGCTGCGCGTCCAGATCATAGCGGGTCTGAATCGTGTCAGCGTTTTTCACAACAAGTCTCAGATTCTCAAATAAAGAAAACAAACCAGCCCTGCTCTGCCTTGCTCTTTATTTCTGCTTTGAATCCAACAGCATCACAACTCAACAGTTGGCTATCGGTTTATTTGACAACATCGTCTGCTTCTGCTCTGATGGGGGAGCAGAGCCAGAGAGCAGAGGAGAAAGCATGATGAGGCAGAAGGCAGCAGTGAGCCGGCGGGGGGTCTTACTCTTATCGTTATGGTCCGACCGCTTTAATAAACTTTCTGCTGCATTAAAGAGTGAGAAAACTTCAACTCCACTACTTGCACAGCACAGACTTGCAGTGCTGAGGATCCTGGTTTAGTATTCCCAAGAGATTCAGAATTGCATCAGAATAGCTGCAGCGTATCACTTTTTTTTTGCCTTCAGAGCCAAATGTGTTGCATCACTGCTCTGTGAGCGGGTGAAAAGGCAGAGAGAGAAGTAGAGAGGAATTTTTAAATCTCGGGAGCTGGTGAGGTGAGTGTCGAGTCATCGGTGTCTATCGGTAACTTATCAGCTCTCCATAGAAACAAAGCTTTCGGACGTTTTCACGCCTCAAAGTCTGAATCAAGGTTCGTTGTTTTGCTACATTTGAATCCTGTTGCTTCGGGTTTTACATGGCATTAATGCAAGTGCACCAAATAATTTATTATGACATATCGACGTCCTGTCCTCATTACCTACGTACTAGGGGTGTAACGGTATATGTATTCGTCCCGTGCCGTCACGGTACGTGGGTCACGGTTCGGTGCACACAGTCACACGACGAATACGTCTGATTGAATATTTAAAAAAAAGAAAAGAAAAAAAAAAGTTGAGTCCTCACTCCAATCTAGGTGGCGGTAATGAGCCTCGAAGCTGCCTGCAGCCGTCATAACAGACAAAGAAGAGAAGTGATGAGTGAAGTTAGAGAAGCTGCTGCTTCATTTATGTCACCGCGGCTTCTGAAAGCGGCGGCGGTTAATAATTAGAATAATAGTTGCCAGTTGTAAAGTGCAAGTTTTTTTTCCTCTAGAATTAATGAATGGCATTATAACACTCCTAATGCACTTGTTTTATTTTGTATTCTTTTTTCTTTTAACTTTTATAACACAAGACAGATTTTAGTTTTACATTCAATAGTGTCTGTTGTACCGAAACTGTACCGAACCGTGACCCCTGAACCGAGGTACGTACCGAACCGTGACTTGTGTGTACCGTTACACCCCTACTACGTACGCTTTGTCTCCCTACACTCGACATCGACTGGTTTGTAAACAGGCGTTCGTTTGGCGTAGTTGCGTCACCAAAGCTCTCCTCAAGTTAGCTATTTAGCAAAATAGCGATCTAGGAAAATGAATTAACAAGTTCATGGCATCATGGCAATGTATAGTTAGACTGTTCTGGCGTTGCTACCAGCAGAATCAACACCAGGCCCAATATGCGAGCCTAATAGTTCGGATTCGGATGAACATCCTCGTCGTGTTGAGGCTTTATCGTCATCAGCAGGAAAGGAAAAGACGACCGCTAACCACTGGAACTTCCTGTTAAAGGGACAGTTCAACATTTTGGCAAACTGGCCCATTGCCATAATCCCTATAGTTTTAGGAGTAGGTTGGTTCCATTTATTTGTCGGTGCAAGCTGTTTTTAGAACGGCGGAGCAGAGCCGTGAGCTGCTCAGAGCTACGCTACGGAGGCTAATGGGATTTCTTGGTTCAAACTCATCAAATACACAATCCAACAACTCCAAAATGCTCTTGTGGACAAGTTGTGACCTGCAAATTCACCACGCTATGAGATAATAACAGCACGTTACCAGACAGAGTTGTTTTAGAGGGAAATTCATGCAAAACCGCTGATGCGCGTTCCTGTCAGGGACAGTTTTTCAGCAAGCAGTCTCTGCATTTACCTCTAAAACAACTCTTGTCTGGTACTGTCTGTCATTATCTCATTGCGTGGTGAATGTGCAGGTCACAACTTGTCCACCAGAGTGTTTTGGAGTTGTTGGATTGTGTATTTGATGAGTTTGATGAGGGAAACCAAGAAATCTCTGCTCTGCCGTTCTAAAAATAGCTTCCACCGACAATTAAAGGTAACAAACCTACTGCTATGACTATAGGGATTATGGCAATGGGCCGATTTGCCAAAATGTTGAACTATCCCTTTAAAGGTCAGAAAGTCTGAACCACCAACCAAAAAAAGAAAAGCTTTCACACTGCAAAAGTCTGGACGGAGACGAGACAACCTCTTTTGGTCAGACCAAAGTTTGTTTCGGATCAAAAAGTCTAAAAGTCTGCACTAAATGATGTAGGTGTGAAAGCCTCTTTAGTTTCTCCTACAGACAATGACACAAGCAAGAAAATAGAAATGTCTGTTGCTGTTATAATGTTGAAATCTAAAGATATACAGGCCTAAACTTGTGTGTACCAAACACATCTAACAGCAGCACAACCCAGTGACTGTTGAGCCGATGTTTTCTGTTTACAGAGGATAAATTCCTGGTTCATTACTTCCAGCTGCTTGATTAGCTAATAACTTGTTGATGTTTTCCCCCGGGGAGGTCTGAGGATACTGAGTAGAGCGATGATGATGATGTACCTGCTTGAGTTGCTTAATGAGGCTGCTGTTTTCTAGATGAGCCTTGAAGGCCTGGATGGTGGCCGCGCCGTCTGAGAACCGTCTGACAGGTGAGAAGCGCTCCATTGGGAGATGAAGGGTGTTGCAATCCTTGTAGCTGGATCTGAGGAGGGGGAGGAAGGAGGAGGAGGAGGAGGAGGGAGGACCACCACAGGGAGCAAACACAGATGCACACAAATACACATGCACACACACACACACACACACATACAGGGACCAAGACATGACATAACACAGACACACAAGACACAAACACACGACAGGCATGAGCTTCTCAAACTTAAAACAAACTTAAATATCACACAAGAATCAGTAAAACATTTGACGTGTAGGAAACAAAACTAGTAATAATAATGATAATAAATTAATCCATGTCTTTAAAACGATTATGTTCTCAACCATGACAAAATGAGCATCAGTTTAAGTTAAGTCCTTAAAACTTACCATCGATGACGGGCTCTGTGCGATGCTTAAAGGGTTTTCACCGTTGATTAAAATGCGCACGAAAAACAACAACAACAACAGGAGCAGCAACAACTACGTGCTTCATAGAAAACTAAATTACTGGACGAGATGCTCAGTTGGCAGCTGTCATTTGGATCAAGAACGACATTTTTTAATCAATAAATAAAAACGGTTCAGCTAGCATCACTCGAGTCCAAAAAGTTCTTCTCCGTGAACAAAGAGAGCCTTCTAGCTTTACACATAGGTCCCACCTTAAGAAGGAGCATGCCTCCTTTAACAAGCAGCACAACTTTACTCATTTCAAACCCTATTTTAGAAAAACAGGTCCTGTTCACCAACTGTGTCTACTAGATAATAAAAGTACACCCAGCTTAAAGGACAAGTCCAGGTAAAATCAACCTGGGGCTCTAGTTTCCTAATATTTTAGGTCTAAACGAATGAATCTGAAGATTTTCTTTTTAATGTCTCCTGTTATGCAGTAGCTCTGTCTGTCCTCGCAGCGCCACAGCAGCGTGTAATGGGAGCGGACGGATCTTAGACTCGCGGGACGTTGTATTACAGCTCTGTTTACAAACATGTCGTCTTTTCTTGAAGTATACAAATCCCTCTGTGTATGTTTGAACAGCCATCTGACGTCGTCTGTGAAAACGTGTATGTGTATGCATGTGTATGTGGGTATTTATGTATGTATATGTGGATATGTGTAGATATATTTATGTATGTATAATTTCTGTACTAGGTGTTGTATATGCAAATTATATTCATGTTTTTGTAACATAGGACAGGTTTAGGTAGTTATTCATTATTTAATAAGAGAGGGAGGGAGTTTATACGTTTTACTTCTTCTCACTCCTTTTTGAATATGTATTTCTATATCTCATGTTTAAATATTTTGTCTAATTCTCTTTTTTTTATTTCCTTTTTCATATTCGAAATAAACATTTCAATCAATCAAAATCAATCAATCAAACATTGCAGTTTTGTGGGATGTAAACAGCCTAAACAGCGTAAGATCGGTCTGCTCCAATTATACGCTGCTGTGGCACAACTACTGCGTAACAGGAGACATCAAAAAGAAATTCATCATCAAACTTCATTCTTTTAGACCTAAATTATTAGGAAACTATAGCCTCAGTTTGAATTTGCCTGGAGTTGTCCTTTAAAGAACTGAGCAGAGGGGAGATGACACTAATGAGGCTGGAATAACAACATGAATAACACAAAAAAAACACAAATAAACATGGCCTCTATTGGAGAGAAAGATAAATCTTTGACATGAACCTGTCACACGCCTGCTCTTTCCAGGTTTGTAGGAAGAAGTTGTTGTTTTGAATCAGAGTTTTACTGGCGAGGTGGAGGGATGTCACACCCACCGCCTCCGACCGACCGACCGCCACCTCACAAAAACGTCCTTCCCTTTCAAAGGAATAGTTCACTCAAAATTTAAATTTCACTCATTATCTACTCACCCTCATGTCGACTAAGGGCTGGGAGAAGTTTCAGAGTCCTCCGTGGCTTCTCTGAGCTACAGGGGGTCTCGGCGTAGCAGTGCATGTCCATATAACGGTTGCAAATGGATACCAACTGTCTTCGTAACAAAAAGACACACCAAAAAACATCCAAATACCTCCATGCTGCTCGTATGTAATGTCCGTCTTATATTGAAGCCCCGAAATGCGGAATTGTTCCGAAAAAAATAAAATAAGTCAAGTCAATATTTCAAGCTTGTTTGTAACGGAAGCTCCTCTTCCTGGTCCGTCCAAATCTCGCGAGATTTGCGCCGGCGTCAGTGCGATTACTGACACCGGCCCAAATCGCGCGAGGCCGAGACCCCTGTAACTCAGAGAAGCCACGGAGGACTCTAAAACTTCTCCCAGCCCTTAGTCGACATGAGGGTGAGTAGTAGATAATGAGTGAAATTTGAATTTTGAGTGAACTATTCTTTTAAGAAGGTGCACGACCTTCACCTGAAGTAAGCACTTTATTCAGCTGTGTGTGTGTGTGTGCGTGTGAGCGAGTGAGAAACAGAGGGTTGTGCTTGGTTGTGCCCCCTCATTTATGGGTGCGTCTGTGTGTGTGTTTGTGTGTGTGTGTTTTGTGCGTATACAGCTTGGAGCAGGCGTGTCCCCTCACCGGGTGTGTATGTCGAGGGCCCAGCCCCCCCTCTGGCGGGGGCCCTGGGGCCGCTGTGACTCTGCCGAGGGCTCGCCATGCGATGTGCTCGTGAGCGCGTGCGTCGTGTGCCGCTTGGAGCGGTTCGCCAGGTACCTGGGCCGCAGGGAGGGGGGGAGGACGGGGGGGTGAGGGTGGGAGACAGGAAGCGCTGGTCAGCTCTCTGTCCTCATTGGCTAATGGAGACGGGGGGGTGGGGCGGTTAGCCCACCCCTTCCCACCTCGGCCAATGGGTGCCATCAATCATATCATCTTAGCCAATCAGAAAAAAAAAACAAAAAGTAAAAAGTTACACCACAGATGGATGTTAAAGCTTATTATGGGTGTCCCACAGCCCCCAGCTTCCAATTGGAGGACTGGACTGGTTGCCATTTGTCATCACTGGTTTTGCAAAAAGCTTCAGAGTTAGCAAAGCTGTGTGAGAAAGAGTGAGAAAGTCGGGGAGGATAATTTTGGCACTTACTGAAATGAGAGAGGAAAAAGTAGTTCTTGGCCAAAGGAGTTTGAGCGATAGGAGGGCGGGGTTTGGCAGACTCAAGTTTGGAATTGTGGCAGAAGGCACTTGCTTGCGCGATGGAGAGAGAGAGGAGGAGAAATGGGAAAAGCACCACAGCACAGTGGCCACCTCCCGTGGGAAAAAAAAAAAAAAAAAAAGCAGAGCAGCCTCGAGGCACTCACTCCCAGCAACCCAGGACACCAGCGAAGTCTACAGAGGCTGCTGTCTGAACGGGACCAGCTGGGAAAACCCCTAACCTGGACGTCCGAGTCCAAACTCCCACCTGATCTTTGACAAACCATTTATAAATTCCTGCATAAACATGGTCCAGTGTGCAGAGCTTTAGTTTTTAAAGGGATATTCCAACATTTTGGCACCCATTGCCATAATCCCTATAGTCATAGCAGTAGGTTCGTTACCTTTAATTGTCGGCGCAAGCTGTTTTTAGAACGGCGGAGCAGAGCGGTGAGCTGTTCAGAGCTCACCGCTCAACTCCAAAACACTCTGGTGGACAAGTTGTGACCTGCACATTCACCACGCTATGAGATAATAACAGAACATTACGTTGTTTTACAGGTAAATACAGAGACTGCTTGCCGTAAAACTGCCCCCGACAGGAACGCGCATCAGCAGTTTTGCATGAATTTACCTCTAAAACAACTCTGTCTGGTAACGTTCTGTTATTATCTCATAGCGTGGTGAATGTGCAGGTTACAACTTGTCCACCAGAGCGTTTTGGAGTTGTTGGATTGTGTATTTGATGAGTTTGATGAGGGAAATCAAGAAATCCCATGAGCCTCCGTAGCAAAGCTCTGAGCAGCTCGCCGCTCTGCTCCGCCGTTCTAAAAATAGCTTGCACCGACAATTACAGGTAACAAACCTACTGCTATGACTATAGGGATTATGGCAATGGGCCAATTTGCCAAAATGTTGAACTATCCCTTTAAATATGTTGGTTCAAATCATCTGAGTATGTCACTGGCCAGTCAAAGGTTTGTTTACATAGTGTTGTGTGCACTGAGGGGCTAAATGTTTAACTCAATGTCCATTAAGAAACCTATCGATCTACTGTCACAGGCTACGGGCGCCTCCGCAGCATCCAGTTCAGGCAGCGCCACTGTGTTTAGTGCATCCCACCACCGAAAACTGTCACCGTGGGTTACCTCTGTACCGCCTCTTGGTCTGGCTCTCCGTCCGAACCCTCCTCATCCACCGGAGCTACTGCAGGGATAGGGTGCTGAGAGAGGCAAAGAGTTCACTGATCAGCTCTCCGACGTCTTTCACATGATGGGGAACGTTTTTGTTTTTTATACAGTATATATGTACATAACAGAGGACCGGATCCTCTGCGATGAAAACACCCATACTCACCGGGCTGGCGACAAGTGGCGAGGGCCCCCGGGGTCTCTTGAGGAGCTGAGCGTGTAGTTGGATGTTGGCCCCGCCATCGGAAGCTCTTCGCCCCAGAGGGCCCATGCCGTTGAGCAGTTGCAGAGTCGGAGGCTGCAGCAACGACTGCTCCTGTTAAGGGTCGGCAAACACAAAGAGGTCAGATCGGAGCAGGAAACAAACACACAAACAAAAAAAAAACAATAGAATGAATCGCCTTGTTGTTTACAACTACTTCCGAGTAGAAAACCAGCATGTAATTTGAATGAGAACAATAGTAACTAACAAGAGTTTATCCATATATATCATGTTTTTCACGCCACTATCACCATTTCTGAAATGATTGAGTAAACATTACTATTTCTGTGTGCATGAGCAAAGTTTTGTGTTGCTATGTGTAGTATTTATTCAGTTTTGGGGGAATCACGGGGTCTAGAAAGCATCAGTGGCTCAGCTGACAGGGACAGCTAACAGTAGCTAAGCTAACTGCAGCAGCAAAGCTAATATCCGGACGTCAACTGACACTCTCCCGTTGTCAGACACGACATGAAACTACTCCAGTTAGCTCAGTCATGTTGTAACTAAGATATCCGCTGGAGAAAATATTTTTTCATGGACCATTTGAGTCACTGAGTTAATAAAGTTAAACAGGTAATGGTTAGCCCGGCTAATCTATGATAACCATGACTAATTACAAAAAGTGCACACAGAAATAGTAATGTTTGTCCTATCATTGGTCATCAGATTACTCTAAACGGATGTGAAAAATTAGATATATATATATATATATATAACGAAACTCTCGTCCATCACTTTTGTTCTCATGCTGGTTTTCTACCCGAAGTATGTGTAAACAACAAGGCGATTCGTTCTATAAAGTTCATATTTAGATCCAACTATTTAATTGTCAACTGAACAACTGGGCGTACCTTGTACTCCAGCTGCTGCGTGGGCTGCAGGCTCTGCGTGGGCATGAGAGTGTGCATTTGGCCCATGGTCGGGGCCAGTGGGGGGAAAGGAGGCTGGGGCGCTGCACCGCGTGCAAATCCAGGTGGCAGTTTCTGGAGGTCCTCCTGCATCTCCGTCCTGGGGTGGAGAGAGGGGGAGACAACAACAGTCAGCAATGCTAGGACTTTCTTTTTATTTGTTCGAGCCAAGGTAATTTCACGACACAACTCGTATTGTGTTGTGTTGTTATTATCTCATAGCGTGGTGAATGTGCAGGTCACAACTTGTCCACCAGAGCGTTTTGGAGTTGTTGGATTGTGTATTTGATGAGGGAAACCAAAAAATCCCATGATCCTCCGTAGCGTAGCTCTGAGCAGCTCGCGACTCTGCTCCACTGTTCTAAAAATAGCTTGCACCGACAATTAAAGGTAAAACAAACCTACTGCTATGACTATAGGAATTATGGCAATGGGCCAATTTGCCAAAATGTTGAACTATCCCTTTAACACTGAACATAGCAAAACACAACACTTTCTTATTCCATGGTTGGAAAGGAGCAGGGGGAAGATACAATTTATATTGCCTGCCCCTCACAATACTTAATTATTCTGAAATAATCTGAGCAACAGTCTTACAATAAAGTAAACAAAACATAACAAAGTTTCAATCTGACCTTTTTGCAATAATAAAAAAGAGTTTGTGAGTCATTAATTACCTTTGTCATAATATCTGATGGTTAATTCTTTTAACATTTTCTTGAATAGGCGTATATCTGTACAGGTCTTCAAATCATTACATTGAGAATTTCACAATTTGACTCCAGCTACAGAGATGCACATCTGCTTTAAAGTCGTCCGTGCAAACTGGTGCTCTAACACTGGTTTGGGTTAGATTAGTTAAATGCACCTTAAATAACCCTGCACTCCTCGATCCCTGTACCAACAAACTGACAGCCAGCTGGTTTCAGCCATTTATCTGTTTGCTCATCTCGTACTCTCTGTGCTCACGGCCGACAGAAAAGTACCAGTGTGACTTCTTCATACACACAAGACAAACACCTGACTGTCACATGGTTTTCACAAACACTTCCCTGACAGCGATAGTTAGCTGATAGTTACAGATTTATTTTTATTACTAATGATGAAACTGCAGTAACAACGGAAACAACACCTCATGTTTGTGTGTTTACCTTTGGTCTGGTACCCCCACAGTGTGCCGCCTCATCGACAGGTAGCGAGCCATGGCCTCGGGAGACGGCTCCTCGCCTTCATCACTGTCCAGTGCCATGCTGCCGTCCGGCTACACAACAAATACACGCACATGTATATGGTCATTAAAGACGACAGAATGCATTAGTATGTAATGCAGGCAGTGTATCAAAGGAGAACATGTTTTTTTTTGTATTCATATTTTGGATTTTGGATATAATATAATAATAAAATGTAATATTTCCGCTATATACATTTAGTTGCGGCGGCCACCACATCCTAATCGGGTCAGAGCAGATGCACAATAATAATCTAAAAGTTACCGTGACTTCCTCAAGTGTCTGGAGCTCGGTTTATCATTGAACAACGTCAACGACATTTTTATAGCCCATAAGTTTAACCCCACATGTCTGTTTCTGTTTATAAATCTCCTCTCTTCAGTGCTGACGTTCTCACGACACGCTGGTCTGTTGACGATATCACGTGGTGGCAGTGGCAAACAAAGCTGTACGTTAAATAGAGAGCCTAAGCGGAAGCAGGAAGTAACGTCGCCACGGGACCTCAACTCAGAAAAAATCTCCATGTAAGTGAACGGGAGTCAAAATTTTATTTCGTGATCCGACTGAATTGTGTCATGAGAAAAATATATGACGTTAACCTATCTAAAACATTGCGTTTCATGCAGAGAAATCAACAGTTTGTTATAAAACTATTATACAGAAAAATCCGTAAAGCAGAAAAGACTACAGGTGGCGTAGGTGACGTCACCACATGGCGCCCTTTCCCATGTCAGCTACTCCACTTCCTGTTACCGTAGTCCGTAGAGCGGTCGTCACACAAAATAAATTCTACCGTTGCCGTTTTACTGCTCATTTTTTGGCATGAAACGCAATGTTTTAAAAAGGTTAAGGTCGACAGGGAGGGGTCTGTCATTTCTTTTTATTTCCATAATGATTTTCTATTTAATGTACCCACATGCCCACATTGTGCAGTTTTTTTTCCTCCTCTTTTCTGTCATGTATGAGCACTTCTGTGTGTTTTGTGTTTTGAGAAAATGCTATAAAAATATTTGTCAAAAAAAAAAAAAAAGGTTAAAGCAGATATCAGCTTCACGGCCGTTTCGGCTAATGCTGCGTTCAAGGCAGGCTTTTGAAACCGTAAGTTACAGCTTCAAGTCACAACTACGACTTGGTAGCGTTCCAGGTAACCCGTAGCTCGTGTTTTTACCATCCTGTTGTCTGTGAAAGTTCCCTATAACAGCCACTCGTAACTTCCGACCCGTGAACTCGTACCAGATCGAACTGGTATGACTTCACAGGAAGGAAAAACACAAAGTACGAGTTTCTTTGAACGCACCATGAGTTAGCAGCCCCCGCCCTTGTCAGGCATCAATTGGTCCTCGTGCTACGTCACCACATTCACGCGCATCCCTTGGCTGCACACACAGCCCTTCATGCCGTTCTCTCTCCTCATTGGATAACACTTGTATCCCACAAGGAAAATTTTCTCCTCGGGTTACAGCAGAGCAGAGTGACGGAGAGACTCGTGTTTAGGCTGAAATACTTCATGTAAGTGATTGCTGACGGAAAATAGGACTATTTAGGACTTATATTAACAAAAACATTCCACTGATATCTGCTTTAAGGTCATATATTTTTCCCATGACACAATTCAATCGGATCACCAAATAAAATGTTTGACTCTGATTCACTTACATGGACTTTTTTCCAAATTGAGGTCCCATAGCGAGCTTCACTTCCGCTTCCGCTTAGGCTCTCTATTATCCGACATGTTTTCTTATTTCTCTGGTATGTTTGTGTGTAACACTGTAATACATATAACACTATGATATAATAGTTTTAGATCTGCGCTTCAAACTCTAGGTCTCCTCTAAAATCCCTGCTGCAGTGATCAGATGTGTTCCCGTGTTGTGTCTTCACAGTTTGTGAGTCATTTTGTGTAAACGCATGTGTGACGACGGGCCGTGTGTCTGGTCGGTTCCACAGCCGGCGACTACAAACATGCAAGTCATCGAATAAATGAAGCCAAGATCTTATTGTGATGACTGATTTATGCTGGAAAGAAGTGCTGCAGATTAGTTTTTTTTTTCTTAAAGCAGAAGTAAGCGGAATGTTTGTGTTAATGTAAGTCTTAAATAATTATATCTTCCGACAGCAATCACTTACATAGAGTGTTTAGTCTGAGGGTGTATTCACACCTGCAGTGTTAGTGCGCACTAAATCTGGTGCGCACTAAATTTGGTCCAGTTTGGGTCAGTGTGAAAGCAAATCGCACTCTAATGCGCACAAAAACTAGTGCGGCCTGAGGAGGTGGTCTCGGTTCGGCTCCAGCCGAACTCTGGTGCGCACTAGTTTAGGTGTGAAAGCAACCGCACTCTGGTGCGACCCAACTGCCAGGCGAACTCAACAAGTTTGAGCTAAAAGGGCTCCCGTAGTCGCTGACAACGGGTTAACGCAGCGGGGAGACCGCCCGGTGCTCCGGTGCTGCGGAGCTCTGTCCCCACAAACGAAGCAGCAGCAGCGGGGCAGCCGGTCGGTGTGTGTCCGCTGAGTCCGCTCAGGTCGGCGGGTCCGTCCCTCGGGTCCGCGGAGCAGCTGATTACCGAGCAGCGGAGGTCCGTGTTTAACGTTTAACCGGGAACTAACGGGACCGAGCTGGGTGAACGCAACCGGAAACCAGCCGGAAGTACCAAACAGAGTTATACTGCAAACAATATAGAAATAAATGACCAGAGCTACTAACAACCGGCCCTACTGGAGTCTCCATCATTAAAGTTTTATCAATCAGCGCTTCCAGATTCCAACTGGTAGTCATGGAGACGTGACGTTCTCCAAGTTTGGTCCCGAGTGACAAAAAGCAGGTGTGAACGCAACTGCACTAACTGAAAAATGAAACAATGTATCATTTTAACATTTGGTGCGCACTAAACAGGTGTGAATACACCCTGAAACACGGGTCTGTCAGTCACTCTGCTCTGCTGTAAGCCGAGGAGAAAACTTTCCTTGTATCCTACAACCTTTATCCAATGAGGAGAGAGAACGGCATAAAGGGGCGGTCCTCTCTGTGTGTGCAGCCAAGGGATGCGCGTGAATGTGGTGACGTAGGGACGAGGGCGGGGACTGCTAACTCCATCGGCTGACAGGAAGTTAGCCAAAACGACCGGATCGCTTACTTCTGCTTTAACTAATACCAGAGGAAAGTTTTAGGTAAAGTCAATAGTTGTGATTTCAACTTTAACGAACTAATTAATTGATCCTAGCTTTCTGATCGGGCGAGATCGCTGGTTCGACGAGCTGCCAGGCTGACGCAACCGGCAGGTGGACGCCGCCATCGTCGACTCACCTCAACGATCTGGTTCTCTGGGTTGATGAGCTGGACGTGGGGAACGGTCATGCTAACAGGATTACCCTGTGGATCTGTCTGCTGGGCACGCACACACATGGACAGAGAGAGACACACACACAAACACGGGTCAAACAGGTCATGTGAGGATTGCACTGATTTTCTACCAATCTCCTTAGTGCAGCGGGGATTGGCAGATGTGGGTTAATGCCAATCAACTCCATTCAGTGCACAGACAAGATGACTACTGTAGGTTCGGCTGATCAAACAGTCACATGAAACCTCCTCCTCCTCTCTTCAGTGGAGAGCATCAAAGAAAAAAGCCAAATGCACAAAGAGAGCGAAGAAAATCGGTCCAAAAAGGCACCTTCAATGAATCCACTGTTCTTTAAAACTTTCACAAATCGACCTGTACAATTTTTTTATTATCATTATAGGAGCTCTACTTATCAATACGGCAGCATGAGAGCTTGAAAATAAAAAGTGGGCGTTTTGATTTAAAAGTGCCACATCATTTGTGATCTGAAAGACCACAAACAAACCAGCTGAACTGGGAACTACATGACGCTTATAAGAATTTTCACCTTGGCAGAAAGTGAAAGCTGATGTAACCTTTTATATCTGACACCTAACCCACATACTGAAAGCTACGGAGAAAGCAATACAGCACTGCGGGTAAACCCTGCTCTCTGGATTACACAAACAGAAGCCATGTGACCTCAAATGAGAGTTGAAAATTACGACTAAGAGCTCACAATAAACTAAAACTATAGATGAAAACTAAAGCTATAACGAGCTGTGAGTGGCTCAAATTAAGCTGTATCCCATTTGCAAGAGATGAACACAACACAACACAGAATTTAAAAAAACAATAGCAAATGTCATCATGCCTGTGAGTGAAGCCCTAAGCCTATTAGTGCAAACTTCTGTCGTCACAGAGGTGGTTCCCAGCTGGAGGAGAGCAACCGCAGCGCCTGACTCAGAAAACTGCAGCCGCCTCTGTCTACTCCTGTGGGTTTTTCTTTTTGGCTTTTTATTTTTACAGGTCACGTGACGTTGTCGTTCTGCGGCACTGGTAAAAAAATTTCCAACCATCCGTTTTTGCATTGTTTTAAACTGTTGAGCGTCACATGACGTTGAGCGAGCCTACTGCTGCATGGGTGCAACCTGTGGGTGTGACATAACTCATCAGTGCAAGTGGGAAGAAGAAGATCTCCCTTGTAGGTGTGTGCTAAAAACCAAATAAAGTGTGTGTGTGAGTGTGTGTTTAATCACAGAAATGACTGCATTGCAAAAATACATGTCATAGCAAAAAAAAAAAGTGACACCAGTGACAAGGACAAAACCAGTGTCCCACCCACTGTGATCCACTATGAAACTGACTTGTACAGGAAAAAATAAAATCCACACAACTCAAACAGATGAAACATATGATTCATCAGTAAACTTCAGGGAGTGTTGAGACAATGCTGTGACTCACTGTGGCACTAGTGAGTGTGGTTACAGTCACACAGGAAAAAAAAAAAAGACAAAGTCTCCTCCGCACTACTATCAAACTGTGTCAAAGCGGGACACGTCAGCTTTATCATATAATACAAAATAAAATAAAAAAACAACCAAAGAACGGTGACTCACCTGTACAGCATTAAGGGGATAGGTAATGGGGCGCGGCGTGGGCTGAGCAACACGCAGGGTCTTGTGTTTCTTGAGGCGGTCAGCCAGTAGACTGTAGATGGCACTGTAGTGATCATATGCATCGGTTTGTAGGGACTGCGGGGGGGAGAAAGAAAAGAAAAGAGGATATTAGATATTATATATTATTAGATAGATTACATATTTAAAAACCAGCACTTTATAACAGATGCACTTTAACGAATCTTAACAGCGCTGCTATACGACACCTTTGTTGATTAAATGCACTTAAACTTTACTACTACTCCTTGCTCCTTTTGACTGAAGCTACTGTGTGATATATTGTATATATTGTATATATTGTGATATGGTATTTGTACCATGTTATGCTTTGTTCTTGTTCTCGTCCTTGTCTAATGTTGTTAAACTGTGGGACTGCAGATGGAAATTACGGTAGCCTTAGAGCTAAATCTGGTGTATTGTATGTTCATGAATATGCAGAGTCCCGTTACAAATAAACAAATAAATGAAGTGAAAATTAAACTAATTCTTTGACGTGACTTTCTGACAAAAAAAAGGAGGAAAGGTGTCGCGCCGTGTCCCAACCTGAAGTGTGCGCTCTCGGTCCAGGCCCATCTCTGACATGGCTATCAGCACCTGCTCGTTGATGAGCTCCGTGTCTCGCTCCGTCTTCACCTGCTCACACTCTGCTATCAACTGGATAGGGAGAGGAAACGAGGAGAAGAAGGAGAAGAGGAAGAGATGAGGAGTGGGTGGTAGCGGCAAACTGTCGTGTGAAATTAGACACAACATGTTAATGAGTGAGCTTTAGGGGTGCTGGTAGGTGGACAGAGCTCCAGTCTTTGAGCTAAGCTAACTGCAGGCTGCTTGTCACCTCGCATCTTATTTTGCGAGGAATAATATTTTGTAAATGTAACATGTGAGTCATTTTTGTACTCTATGTAAAGCAAAACAAAAAAAATATACAGCAGACAGACAGAACTGGAGCGATTAATCAATTAAAAACACTGAAAGGGTATACAGATATCTTCAATTAAGACACTTTTATGAGACAGAAGTTAAGAAGGAAATCTGATTGGAAGGGAATGATGTGATTGAGGTGTTGACGGGTGCATTTAAGCAAACTCCTTCGAGAATTGTCTCCAAAGTGTACAAAGGTTTATCGAAGCAACAGGGAAGAAATACAGTGTATATAAAAGTGAAATGGGAAAAACAATTCAATATTGAGTTGTTTGGGAGTGATTGGCTGTCCATATTTAAGACCCAACATACAGTACATCTATAAGCTCTTAAAATATATAAATATATATATATATATATATATATATATATTTTTTTTTTTTTTTTTTTTTTACATGTTTTTTATTACACCAAAAATTTTAAATAAACAATTAGGCCAACAACAATATTGTTGGGAGAAATTGTGGGCAACTGAATGCCAACCATTCTCATATTTTTTGGTCATGTATGAAAATACAGTCATTTTGGGGGGGGGGGTTTTAAGAGCCATGGGTGAAATTTTTGGATATATTATTCCTAATGATCCTCGGTATGCATATCTAGGACAGAGCTGTATGCTGTAAGATGGACAAAATGGCAACTTTATGTGACAAGTTGTGTGTATTCCCCTTGTGTTATTGTATTTCCCGTATCTGTTTTTATTGATTGGAAAAAAAAAAGTAAAAAAAAAAAAAAAAAAAAAAAAAAAAGGGAAAATTGGGCATCTTTTCTTTAGGTAAGTGTTCAGTGCATCGATCTGAGTGAGGATGCTTGAGGAGGAGGGTCTCACCCTGTCAAAGTCTGGGTCGGGGTCTCCTTGTCTCATCCACTTGTTCTTACAAATCTGCTCCATGGTCAACCGTCTGCTGGGCTCCAGGACCAACATGTGTCTGATCAAGTACTCACAGTCTGCGGTTCACAGACACAAAACAAAACAAAACATACACATGTGTTCATACGACTTGAAACATTAACAGTTTGGAAAACAGCATTTTATTTTCCCCGCTTTGCTTCCCTCCCTTTTTCTTTCCTTCTCTTCTTCATTATGGTACTCCTGTCCACTTCATAATGAAAACATACTGCAGTTTGTCTGCATTTCAAAAGGTCGCTTCCACTCAACATCTTTTAATGATACTTGCCTCTTCTAGACTCAAATGCAAGCTTTAAAAGAAAAAAAAGTACCAAATGACAGAAACGACTACAGAGAACAATTGTTGCTACTGGTTACAACTTATCCTCATCTCATTTGATGTCAAAACTAAAAACCTCAACATTTAACCCACTGCACTGTTTCTCTACTTGGTCACTCGACTGTGTAATTTCTTTTTGCAGGAGTGGTTTCAATTATTGATTCCTTCTTATTTTTCTCCTCCCAAAGTGAAATCTTGACGCTTTTGGAATCAAATATATATATTTAAAAAAATTCAAGCAACAACACATTACAGTCTTTTTTCTTTCAGACAGAGGGAGTCAGAGCTGTCTCACCTGTGGACATAAAGAAGGGGATACGAAACTTTCCGCTGAGGACGCGTGCCCGCAGGTTTTGTAGAGTGCTGCCGTCGAAAGGCAGGGCGCCACACACCAACACGTACAACACCACACCTAAGCTCTGTAGGAGAAACAGGAAACAAAAAACTATGAGTTCATGGGTTTGTATACAGAGGTGAGCTCATTCAGGATTCCTCCTCCTTTATTTCCTCCTTTCTATCTGGAAATGTTCAGCCATGGCCACGCTGCATACCTAACAGTCTACTCACTAGGGCTGGGACGAACGACACACTTTTCTCCCGATTCGATTCTTCTACGATTTTTTGGATGCCGATTGCGATTCTACAATATTACCGATTTTCTCATCGATTTTTAGTCTGCATTTTTAACACCAGTGGAAGAGTTGAATGACTATGATGTCTACAGACTATTCCAGGAACCATATTTCCCCCAAAAATACACATCACATATAAGTCAATTTTTAAGATTTATTCAGCAGCAAATATATATGTTTACTCTCTTTTCAAAAGCCTGGACTGCATAAAAGAGGCAAAAATAAAAGTATAGAAATAACAGGCTTCTGAAACCTTTCTGACAAAATGAGATACCGACTGAGGTAAACTGCTACATTTTAACATTTATCTGCACACAAATACTGTAGGAGCCTATAAATTAACATACTCCATTATAAAGTGAACTTAAACCCTTTTCAAAACCTGGACTCTCTGTATGTAAAGCAGGCGGACAAATGCACATTGCATAATATTTAAAAAATAAAAAAAAATAGATTTTTGAAAATAAAAAACGTCCAAAAAAATCATTGCAATACTTATGTGAATCGATTTTTTTCTCCCTCCCCTACTACTCACCCATATATCTACTTTCGGTCCGTCGTACTCCTTGCCCTCGAAGAGCTCTGGCGCGGCGTAGGGAGGGCTGCCGCACCACGTCTTCAACAGCTGGCCTCGAGAAAACAGGTTGCTGAAGCCAAAATCTGACCCAGAGAGAGAGAGAGAGGATTTAGTTTATTTAATCTTATCACTTTCCTCAACAGCGTAAATGAGGAAATTTAATCAAGCTAGGAAAAATTCTCCAACGACACATGCTGACACTTGCCTGCATCCTCTCCACCAAGAAAGCTTTAACGCACTAAATTAAGTGTAAATACACACAGAGACACACCTGCAATTTTGATGTTGAGGTTGTGGTCCAGGAGCAGATTCTCAGCCTTCAGGTCTCGGTGCACGATGTTACGACAGTGACAGAAATGGACGGCTGCCACGATCTGCTTGAACTTCTTTCTGGCGTCCTTTTCCGCCATTCGCCCGTGAGCAACCAGGTGGTCTACACACACACACAGAGACAAACACACAAACTACAGTCAAACTCATCAAATCCACAATCCAACAACTCCAAAACGAGGTAAATTCATGCAAAACCACTGATGCGCGTTCCGGTCTGGGGCAGTTTTTCGGCAAGCAGTCTCTGCATTTCCCTCAAAAACAACTCTGTCTGGTTACGTTCTGTTATTATCTCATAGCGTGGTGAATGTGCAGGTCACAACTTGTCCACCAGAGCGTTTTGGAGTTGTTGGATTGTGTATTTGATGAGTTTGATGAGGGAAACCAAGAAATCCCATGAGCCTCCGTAGCGTAGCTCTGAGCAGCTCACGGCTCTGCTCCGCCGATCTAAAAATAGCTTGCACCGACAATTAAAGGTAACGAACCTACTCTTAAAGGGTGAGTTTTTTTATTGTGGAAAAACAGAGAGACAGACCGTCAGAAAGAAGTAAAAAACAGCCAAAAAGTTTGAAATATGTTACAAGTCCTTTATTCTGAGCCTGTTTCTCTGTTTTTCCCCATTTTTGTCCTGAAGAACAACTTATTTCTCACATCTTTCAAATTGTTTGACCCAACTGCAGCACTCCCTACTAAGAAGCTTTTGTAGTTTTTTTATTGTGTTTTATTGTCAATTACACAGCCAGAGGTACTACAGGGCAGAGGCAGCTACAACAAATAAAAAAAAAGAAAAAGAAGAAGAAAAGGGGGGGAATCCACCACATTACAGTACATGTCTTACCGAATATCTCCCCACCGCTGGCGTACTCTGTGACCAGATAGATCATCCTCTCCGTCTCCATCACCTGAAGACAAAAACAAATGATGAAGACACACAAAAAAAAAGAAAAGAAAAAAAAAAGCATCTTGGACCCACAGACCCTCAGACGGACCAACATCTAGTGATGGGCGGTTCATCCGTTACGCAACAGCATGAGTAAGCATTGTTTGGCATACAAATAGTAGGTTTTATATAGAACAGGAAAAACTGCCTGTGTCGTGTTCAACATATGCATGTGGAAGGATTCGGACTTCGTGACGACGACGATGATGATTTTGTTGGGACTGGGTTTTTTTTAGCCAGGATGCCGGGAAAGTTAGTGTGGCAGCTGGAAAAGTCAGAGTGAGGAAAAGGAACAGGAAAAGTCTTTCTTCCCTTGAACTGAGTCTCACCGAGGTAAAAGGTTTTAGCGAGCTGTACACCGGTGAAAGTGGAAAAGAACTTTCCCCTGGTCGAAGAAGGGGTCGAATCGGTGGTTTAAAAAAAACAAAAAACAATGGTAGATAAAATCATCACGTGTTTGGTTTGTTCTTTTTTTTCCCTATTGGGTCGACACGAGTTCTCAGGTGTAAGATCAGAGCCGAGCCGAGCGCCCTGTCGGCTCCGTGGGCCGAGTGAGCGTGTATACCTGGTAGAGGCGGATGATGTGGGGGTGCTTCAGCAACTTCATGATTTGCACCTCTCTGAAGATCTTTTTCAGGTTCTCGTCGTCCAGCTGGGTCTTATCCACTATTTTTATAGCCACCTGGAGACACACAGAGAGAGAGAGAGGGAGAGAGATGAATGACGAGGGAGGGAGAGTGAAGGAAAAGGCGAGAGAGGGAGTGAAGAAACGAAAACAAGAGAGAATTCATCTTACAGACGGATCGTGAGTTATCTAAATACAGAGAATAAACACCTTCAACATTAACGGTTTTTAAATTACAGGCAACAATTCCAGGACACGGCCCCCATCGCCCCTCCGCTCCGACGCTGCTGTGATGACACAATAATCACAGAGGAGCAAAGAGCCAAGAAAATAATCAGCAAAGAAGGTAAGAGGAAGGTGTGAGTCTCACACACACACACACACACACTCGGCGTAACATGAGTCTGACCTGGCAAACAGCAAATCTATTTACCAAAAGAAATGCAACTGGAAAAACGACAATTAATCGCGGTATTAAACGCCACAATTAATTCATTGATCGTAAAGATTCCTAAATACCGTCACTTTACTACGAAAAAGATTCGTCTTAAAAGTAAAGGAAGATGCACAGATACTGGTCCATTTATCTAACGTAACACTGAATTGGTGGGAATTTAAATGTGAGCGTGTCATTTGTAATTTTAAAAAATGATTCAAATAAACTTAAAACAATTGGTATAGATGGCAATTAATGACCATTATATTTCAAACACTTCCCCTGGCGGATTAATAACTGGTCCTATATTTAGAGATTAGTAATGTAATTATATTTTGACTATATTTGATTTTACACATTCATAGTTTTGTGAAATGTATTAATGCATAATAATCATGATAATTGTAACACCGTAATTATTTCTCTGAAAATAATCGTACCAAGAAAATGTATAATCGTGCCATCCCTAAGACACGTGATTGTTTGCACTTTTTTTTTAAAGGATGAACGACGTTGCCATTGCCAACAACATATCGTGCTTTCTCTGGATTCCAGCGTGTTTGGGTAACCTGACCTCGGCCGTGACCTTCCACCGCCACAGCACGAACTCTTGCGTAACCGGCCGAGCCGCTCCTCGACAATGGCGCTGGGCGGCGGCGTGGACGGTGATGGTGTGTGACAGGAGCTTTGCTCTGCCACTTAGGAGCGGGCAGACGACTTTAATGACTTAATCAAGCGCGGCTAATGGGACTGCCCCCAAAACACGGCTCCTGCCAAAAATAGACGGAGCGAGTGCGGCCGATCTGTGTGAAAAAATGAAAAGCATGTGTCCTGCATCAACACACATACATTACACGCCACGCCATCCCTACTACTAGCTCCCCCTTTTTTCTTTCCCTGATATAGACATGAGGAAGAAGAAGAGGAGTCCAAGTGAAGCCCAACACGGCCGACTTCCTGTTGCAGACAGGAAGGGGAAGTGAGAAAGGGTAACGAGGGGTCCCGAGAGCTCCGAGCCACATTTATCAGTGGCATTAATCCAAATCTGTGTGTGTGTGTGTGTGTTTGTGTGTGTGTGCATGTGTGTAGTTTTTCCTCAGGAGTGCTGGACAGTTGTGGGTGAGGACACTGAGAGTTAATGTCTCCATTTACAAACATGTCAGTTCACTAAAGTTGTGGTTTTGTATTATCTGTTTTTGTGGATGAGTTCTTCATTTATAAAAAAGGTGATGATGTATCCTGTCTGTGTGTGTCTGTGTGTGTGCTTTTTTTTTCTTACACAACCTTCAACCTTGCCACACACAATGCTAATTTTACTGGATGTCCTCTGTCCCACTTTTCAGCTCGCTTGTTTACGACATTCAGGCGTTATCAAGATGAGAGAGGGGGGGCATCCCCCAGACCTCAGGGTAACATCTTTAAACGCAACAAATAAGGAGTGTTGTACTTTATTTAAATCTTAAAGGTAGAGTTGGAGAGCCTATTCTGGAGCAGTTTTTTTTTTTTTACTAAATTGCTTGAAATCCTCTGCACACTCCGATTGCAAACAATTCATTGAATACTTTTTCACAAAAATGAAAAAAGTCAGTTACCACCTGTGGGACGGATGATCCTGTAAAAACAGCATCCAATCATCTTGAACGCCACTCTCCCTGTCTCCCTCTTTTGCACATACCGCTCCTCCTGCACTAAACGCGTGCGTTAACGAGTTACGACGCAGAAAAGACAACAACATTGAAGTCTGAAGTCTGATGTGGCTCCAAGCTGGATGCTGGATGGTTTATAGTGATGTCAGGTGTTTTCTTTCACGTGAATGAGCCGCGAGAAAAAGCTGGAGGACAGTTAGCGATGCTGCGCAGTGACACACGACAGTATGTAGCGTAAAGATGCGTCTCTCACATTGGGATCATGACACCATTGCAGCTTCACCTTTGCAGCTTCACCTTGATGTGAACCCAACTCTGAACAAGTGTTGCATGTTCCTGCGAGAGAAGTCTGAGGAAAGGGGTTTTGACTTTTGACGTGTCTATTTTCAAAGTGTGGCCTGTTAGAACCGTTTTTCCAGGATCTCCAACCCGGCCTTTAAATAATGACTTTAATCCACTAGTATTTCTATTGCCGACAACTAGTATAGAGCAGTTATTTAGTGGACCAACATACCTACAACAACCCTACAGCTTTCCCTGATACCTGAAATATGCAAAAGAAGCTTTCAACTAAATTAGAGGTGCTTTAAAGAAGATCGATACAGTCGCCATGGACATGCAGATTATCATCACTTCTTCAATATCCAATAAAATGTGACATGTTTTTTTTTCTTTTTTTAAGCATGAGAAAAGGCCTTTGACATTTTGAATATAAATGTCATCACTTCATCACGTTATTGGCCATTTTCCATGAAACAGTGCGAGTGTCTTTTATGAAAGCGTGTCCTGTGAGGTCACAGCGACCTTGACCACTGAAACAAACATCTCATCAGATCATCCTTTTACTATAAAGTGGATATTTTGTGCGTCACGTTTGAAGAAATTCCCTCGAGGCGTTTGTTTCTGGGATATCGTATCATCCACAAGAACAAATGTCACCACCAGCGCTGACTGACTGAGGCATTAAAAACAACGACGACGACGACCTGCGTCATGTATGTTTAAGTGTATATGAGATATTTTAAGCTCTGGGAATCTATTCTTGGCTTTGGCAGTCGTCCAGTTTTGTTGATGTAATCACTCCCCTCTCTGCGTCTTCTGGAGGGTAACAACAGGACATCTGGATCACAGACACACACACACATATATATATACACCCACCCACACTGAGACGTATGCCGCCATCCACACATACACATTATGCCTCGTTTTGAGGACACCGAGTCCTCTTGAAAATGAGGAAACAGGGCTAATCTGGCCACATGCCGCAAGTGTACAGAGGCTCGCTGTGTCTGTGTGTGTCTGAATATAAAACCTTATGCCTAAGGGATGTTGCTCAATGGCCACAGGGCGAAGAAAAGGGACACAGTGGCACAACTGGGGCAGCTGGGAGCTCACAGACGCTGGCCGCTGCGGAGGCTCATCATGCTTTACACACTGGTCGGTCATCTGCAGCGTCGTAACTGGATGATCGTTAACGGGCAACAGGCCGAACTAGACCCGAGGCAATGCTGGTTGGTTGGTTGGTTGGTATTAGGGCTGTAACGGTACACACAAGTCACGGTTCGGTACAACAAGCAGTAATTGAATGTAAAACTAAAAACCATCTTCGGTTATCAAAGTAAAAAAACAAATAGAATATAAAATAAAACAAGTGCATTGGGAGTGTTATAATACCATTCATTAATTCTAGAGGAAAAAAACTTGCACTTGACAGAAACTAACATCAATGTTAACTCATTGAGTGCCAACCACGTCATTTCTCGTTTTTCGTTCCCATGCGTTGAGTGCCAAAAACGAGATTTTACGTTTGTTTTTTAAATTATGAAAATAGACACTTTAATACACATTATGTGTAAATTTGGGGACTCTATGACGAGTAGAACTGAAATAGATGACGATCAAAGTCTCATGACAGCTAATGATCTGGAAGTTTTCATCATAACTCAGCTTTTGCAAACGGAGTTCTGCATGCAGAGCTCTGCTCTCACCCGCGAGGCTGCAGCAGCTCGGAGCAGAACCAGGAAGCTCTCAGCCGACAGTCCGCCCGGTCTTCATCTGGAGCAACACCGTGTCCTCCCCAAGGTCCTCCCGCGGTAAAATCTGATGGTCTCTGGGCCAAAGCAGGCCGGCACCACCGACCCGTACCACAGAAGGACCGCGAACACCGGTCCCACCGGTGGTCGCGGTCCTTCTGTGGTCCGCGGTGGCCGAGAGACCCTCACATTCCGCGGCAAGAGGCTGTGACACGGCACGGTGCGTCTGTGTTATTGTTGTTTAGTGGCGCCCCCCCCGCCCCTGATGGTGGTTTTGTGAATAGAACAACAATTGTTGTATATATTTATCTTACACAAGCCCTTTGATCCAGAAATGCGAGTATCAGAAGAGCGACAGACACAAACAGAGCACCTTTCATAAAAGACGCTCTATCTCCTTTTCTAGAAAAAAAGCAGGGATTTTGGTGAAACCCAGCCATGTTTAGCTTGACTTTTCTCAGGAACAGAGGCACGTAGAAACAAACGGTTTGTGGCCATTTGAAGCATAAAGTTTCACCTTTCAAATGAGCTACAGTATGTGTTGGTGGCAATAATATAGAATACACTATGGCTCTACATAAAAAGTCAAAAATGGTCTAAATTGCCGGTACACTTGACTAAAACTTTGGAAAGGAGCGCGGCATTCAATAAGTTAATTGAGACTAGATGCCAGTTGCTTTGGTGATGTTACTGGTCCTGTCTGTGTTCATGTCAAAGAGGCTTAAAGGACAATTCCGGGCAAATTCAACTCGGGGCTGTATTTTCCTAACATTTTAGGTCTAAAAGAAGGAATCTGAAGATTTTCAGTTTAATTGCTCCTGTTTTG
Source organism: Trachurus trachurus (assembly GCF_905171665.1). NCBI lineage: Eukaryota > Metazoa > Chordata > Actinopteri > Carangiformes > Carangidae > Trachurus > Trachurus trachurus. The sequence continues at coordinate 10,405,311 of NC_139892.1, forward strand.
CGGTAGTTGTTTCTGTCCCTGCATGCTATGAATGGGAGTGGATGGAAGTTTTGCTGTTTAGGCTGTTTACAGCCCTCAAAGCCGCAATTTATTCCCACAGACAGCGTCAGATGGCGACTCAAACATGCATGGAGAAGTTTATTTACTTCAAGCAAGCCGACATGTTTGTAAAACTCAATCTAATTCAAAGTCTCCCAGAGTCTCGCGCGAGACCCAAGTTGCCGTGCGCGGTGTGTTCATGTGCAGTGGGAGCTACCGTTTGTGTCATAAACACAGGAATATCAACTCTTGACTGGCTTCAAGTAAAAAAAACCTTCTCAGCGCATGTTTGAGTAGCCACCTGACGCTGTCTGTGGAAAAAATGTACACTCAAGAGTTGATATTCCTGTGTTTATGACACAAACGGTAGCTCCAACTGCACCTGAATACAAAATGTTAGGAAAATACAGCCCCGAGTTGAATTTGCCCAGAACTGTCCTTTAAACACAGCGGAGACAAGTTGTTGCACACAACTTGTCTTTTTCCTTGCGCCAGTCATTGATATATCGGGGTGATGCCGTCTTATATGCGCTACCATGTTTGATGCATTTCTAGTGACGCACCGTGCATCTGTGAAACATCGCCGACGGCCTTTGTCCGGTCGACCAGTCGCGACCCGTCTCTGTTGTGTTTCACTGAGAAGCCGAACGGTGACATAAATGAGGCTGGAGGCTCCTCTAACTTCACACTCTCATCACTTTTTCTGACAGTTGCCGGCAGCTTTTAGGCTCATTACCGCCACCTGGATTGGAGTGAGGACTCGACTTTTTCTTTTTTTTTTAAATATTTACTTAGACGTATTTGTCGTATGACTGTGTGCGACGAACAGTGACGGCACGGGACGAATACAAATACCGTTACACCCCTAGTTGGTACGCTGCTGGATGGATCCATCAAACAAACAACCAACCATGTGACCACCAGAGTCGATCTCAGAGGTTGAGCCTCCAGCCAAGGGACAGTAAATGTGTTGTTGCTGTAGTGTACCGTCACTCGCAGGCTGCGGGTGTTCAATCTGCCTTCACACCAGCTTCCATGACTCTGGAATTTTCTGTCAAAAGATCTGGGTACACACACACACACAGACAGACACACAGAGACTCCTGAGAGGCCGGCTGTAATGAGATGAAGTGTCACATAGCCCCTCCGATCACAAGACTGTGACCTCAACATAGCATCATCCGAGCCCAGCTGGGGCCCATTTACTGTACGTTACACAACTCCAGCCCGCCAGTACATAAACACACAGTAAATATAAATAACAACAGGTGACGGTGTAATGAAAATAAACCCATAAAAACCCATCAGAGGACATCATCAGGTGATTATCTGCTTCAACAACAATTCACCACCAGCAGCAGCAGCAGCAGCAGCAGCAGCAGCAGCAGCAGCAGCAGCAGCTACCATACACACTACCAGCCAGTCAGACTGAGATTACCGGGAGCTTGTTAGATGCTTATGACAAGGCAAGACTTAAAGAAGAGGCAAATGTCCTCTTGTATTGGTATTAACAATGGATTAAAGAAGTATTCAGACCCTTTCTCTGTAACATTAAGTCATGTTGAGTCGTTAAAGTAAAGTCTTTTCGTCTCATAATGGCAACACAAGAACAACTCTTTTAGAAACATTCTTGGGATGGTCATGACCTGAACATGTCAAAGTTTCACAACTGCCATGGTAATAAAAAATATTTATCTACTACATATGTGCATCCACAGTAGAAAAATGTTTTTTAAAAATGACAGTGATAGTTTGGTGCATCACACTGACTCTGACTGACTTTCACCCATGTGACAGGTTTACAAGTTACAACAGCATCAGTAAAGACACTGAATAAGTCAAGTGTCCGGTATAATTTCCAACATTAATGACCAGCCAAGCGCTAGCCAAAAATATCCTCACTCAGTATAGTGTATCACAGTAAAACAAAACATGTTGCACTCCAAAAGAAACAGGCAAACTGGGTAACACACTATTTAAGCATTAGTTAAGCATTAATAAATACTGAATTCTTCATTTATAACGCATGAATACTCATTAGTATGTAGTTTATAAATACAGTTAGTGCTGATCAGTGATGAGTAAAACATTAACTGTGTTTATAAACTACATAATAATGGAGTATTCATGCGTTATAAATGAAGAATTCAGTATTTAATGCTTAACTCAGTGGTTCCCATCCCAACCTTTTTTGGCTTTTGACCCCAATTTGACATCACAAATTTCTGGCGACCTCATGGCCGTCAATCAAGATATTTGCAGCATTTTATTTAAACTCGATTTATATTTGAGAAAGTGAAAGTATAGAATACAGTTGTTTAAGATTGTGTGTGGTGTTTTAATCATAATTTCAAAAAAGAATAATATTTAGTTAAAAATATATATGTTTTTATCAGTGTTTTTTTTTTTTCAATTCAATCAATTACTAGACATTTCAGGCAACCCCACGTGCGGTTGAAAAACACTGGCTTAACTAATGCTTAATAGTGTGTAGTGTACTAGGGTTGTGCCGATTGGCGATCCAATCGTCTATCGGCGATTGGAAGGACGATCGGCGATGTTTTGTTTTCTTGCCGATTTTACACACACACACACACACACACACATACTCGCTACTTTTTTTATTGATCCAATGCGCAATCTGTTTGTTTTGTTTTAATGAAGCCGCCTCTCTGGCTGCTTCCAACAGATACTCTGTCATATGACAGTGTTTCACCAATCAAATGCAGCCACTGGCGACGTCCAATCAGACGGAGCCAGGTAGTCATATGACCGCACACAAAATCTCTGTGGTAAACAGGGTGGCCACTCCGCCTCAAATTTGAGGAAACACGTTTAGCTGGTGTTGTGGCTGTGACGCTGCCGACGCCAGCCCTGTCACAGCCCGACGAGGTGTTCACTGATATGCCACAAATAAATTACGTCCGCCATGAAAAGATTTTTCGGCTTTCGGCAACGCAATATCGTTCCGTTCATATTAGCCCTCACACACAGAGAGAGAGAAGCGTGCATGCATGACAGCATGACAGCAGGGCACGGTAAAAGCGAAACTCCCCCCCCCACCCCGTACCCCGGCGATGGATAGGCCTATCGGCGATCTCCAGGGAGGGCGATTGGGACGATCTGAGAATGTCAAAATCGCCCAACACTATAGTGTACTCATTATAAAATGTTACCGCAAACTGCAACAAACCCCATCAAGCTGTCAGAAGTTGCATGTTTTTGTTTTTCTGTTGTCTATTGCACAGGTTTAGATCGACTATAAAGAACCAGCAGGACTAAAAAAAAAAACACACAACCAAAAAAAAAGCTGTAAAAGTTCATTCTCATTTTGAAAACATCCATCCATGACTCAGCTGAAATGGGGCTAATCCCAAACACAGAATTGGGTCTATGGTGTAACGTCTACAGTGGGAAGCCGGGACAAGTGCATGACATGTTATATATGTTCACATATGTTTACACACACACACAGTGGTGGTGGTGCGGTGACATAATGCATGAGGTGACCCTTCATCAAGAGGTGACACAGATATTACAACACCCTCAGGACGGTGTAATGCTCAGGCTTAACTCACACCAGCATGTTGGAGGATAAAAACCACACACACACACACACAACACACTAACCCTATTCACGTTGAAAATATGGCATCACGGCCATCTGTAACTCTTATTCTTATTCTTATTCTTATTCTTATTCTTATTCTTATTATTATTATTATTATTATTATTATGTGTACTGAGAGTAGCCCCACTTTACTGGCAGATAGGGCACAAAAGCAGCGCGACCATAAATGAGGAATAGAAAAACAAAATTAAAGCGGTAAGCGGTGACTTGCAAAAAACACAAGCAGGTGTGTGAAAAACTCGAAAACATCACACACACAACACACACTCGGTCACAGCTGGTCAGCAAAGGCTGCACCGCTTTATGACTGTAATATGCACGTACACACACACACACACAGTATGAGTCAACACAATGCCTCTCAGAGATGTTACACACTTGTAATGGGAGAGTTCATGTGTGGAAATGACTCAGTTGAACGTGTCGGGCTGAAAGTGCAAGACTGGGGAGTGGGGGAGTTGTGCTACAGCTACAGTGTGGAAAAACTAGACATTACATCCATCTGCCGACTGCAGCAGGTTGTTTTGTTTTTCCTTTCTTTCTCCTGCTTCTTCTTGCATAGCAATGGGACGCTGCGCATTTTATGGCGACGCTTGCACACCTAATCATGGGCAGTATTTGGCAACGGCTCGACGAACACATTGTGACAACATCAAGTTGCAGAGGGGAAACGAAATCTGAAGCAACTAGTACTGACACAGACATTTTAATACAGAATTTTCTTTTTTTACAATATTTTAACAAATGGAGCAAAAACTGCAGTCGTCACTTGAGCAACCAACCAACCAGCCGACTCTGAATGGTCCCATCTTCTCAGTGATTGATCGGTAGATAGATAGAGAGAAGAACCAGCCATTCCCGTTTGGCTTTACAATACGAGAACAAAAACACATATAGGTGTATAGGCATGTCACACACTCTTCTTTAAGGGATGACACACAGTGAACACACACTCAGACAACACGTCCGTCATCATCACATCATTATCGTCTCATCTTTACCCGGCCGTCTACTACTACTACTGCAGCAGTCAGGCACATGGCGACTGAGCTGATCAATTCGTTGGCTAATACTGTTTTAGCTCTAATGTTTATTTTTACATATTTTGATTTTTGTTTTATTGTTTTATCTATTTCTATGATTTAATCTTATGCTTGTTCACTGTTTTTTTTTTTAAATGTGTGGATTTGTCTGTGATGATGGTTTTACACACTACGAGAAAAACCATAATCTGATCTAATCTCTGGATTTACTAGACAATTGTGTGCTCTGTTGTGACTTTTGGATTTTTTTTTTTTGTTGCATATAAGTATTTAATTTGCTGAATCAGCCCAAACAAAAAACAAAGCTATCCACTTATTTAATCCGGTAATAACTACAACAGACTTCACAGGCAATTTCATTCAAATTTACCTTTATCACAGTATGGATTTTTAATTTGGGCACAAATGTTACAATATTGGATTTTATTTATGTAGGTTCACAGATCATCATTATATTTGCCCGTCTCTTGAAATCCAACAACAACCTCACTGGACGAATTCTGTCACATCCAACTTCACGGGTTGGTACACAACAAAGAAATATGGTAAGTTTTAAAACAAAATTAAAAGATTATTATGTAATTTTGACCATTAGTTGTAAAATGGTCTGTCATAAATATCTGGTTTCAGTTTTGGGCATCTATGTGTGACAGGAAATGATTCAATGTAGGAGCTTGTAATCTTTATGTGTGGTGTCGTCTCGGGTGTTTTGTGTATATTTGCATGTATTAAGTATATGTACCCTTTGTTTTTTATGTATCAAGTATGTGTCATTTATAGTTGTTTTTTATTGTCACATGAAAATTAAAGGATAAATAGCTGCTGCTAACGGGGATCTTAATAAGCTAAACAAACTGAACAAGTTCGTGGTGTAAATAAATAACCCTAAACACGCAGTCGGAGACTTCCTGGTGGACAAAGAGCTCGGCGGCCAATGCCAACAAGTGAGCTCCATTCAGGATCGGTAGTCACCGCCCGCCCGGGGTCTGGAAGCATCACGGTCGCTACGGAAACCAGCAACACTTGAATGGAGCGACCTTTCCCTAACTAACTAGTAGCCTTGGCAACAACACACAGTCGCCTCCAACAACAGGCACTGTGCTGTGGATGAGGATGATGATGATGTGGAGTTGTGAATTTTTTTTTAACGGCCACCATCAGGATGACACTGACTGCACCTACAATAATCCTCGTCCTCCACCTCTGTCGTGTCGAGAGAAAACATTGGGTACGGCTGGAGTGTGTGTGTGTGTGTGTGTGTGTGTGTGTGTTCTTCCTCTTAAGAAGATAAGTCGGGCAGAAACGCTGCCTTTGTCATATTATTTACCTAAAATGAAATCATACTTGAATGTGACTGTGTGTTTTTAAAAAGAAGCAAAGGGGAGGGGGGGGGGGATTATGTATGTTGAGACCCTATGTGTGCATATATATGTGTGTGTTTATGTGTCACTGAGTGAAATTGTTACACAGTACATTAGGCCTGTTACCTAACGCTTGCCATCCTGCCTGTCTGCCCTCTTCCTCCTGCTCATCCTTTTCTTGCTTTTAACAACAACAGAAACAAAAAAAAAACACACACACACACACATTGGAGAGGAAAGGGGAGAAGACAGGAAAAAGAACGAGGAAAGAAAGAAAGAAAAAGAAACCTGCTTCCCCACAGAGAGGCAGGTCAGGACACGCGATCCAGTGCCACCTTCTACCAATCACGCTCACCTTGCTGTGGGCACTAAAAAGACAGAGGGCTTTTCAAAAAATGTGTCTTTACTTGATTAGAAGTCGGGTTCATACAAGGACCATAGCACCACCTTTTGTATTGGAGCGAGCTTACCAAACATAACAAAACAAGAAAAAGCCTGTGCTACTTAAAATCAGGTACGTTGATGTTAATTATGGCGATTAAAATTTGAATCATTTCCACCATTTCTCCAAATGAACGTGTAATAATAATTATTATTATGAATCAATCATAACGGGAGAAAAAATGTCTACTCTGTACCCTGCAGAAACGCATGACGAGTATGTTCTGCCACACATGTCCTTGTGTCATTGTTATCAGTGAAAATGATCACTCACCATAGAGGACGGCCGCCGCCACGACTGAAGATTACTCATTATACCTGAGTCGCAGGCAGCAGTGGACATTTTCTATAATTTCCAGAGCCAGAATGATAATGAAAGATGAAAGGACTTTATTGACTCTAATAAATTAACTGTGCATATGAAAAAAAACCACCAAACGCAATTCCATACAATAGCTGACAGCGGCTGCTGAAAGGATATGCAAAATAATGTGCAAATTCGCCACCTGTCAAAGTGCTAGGATGAGGAATATCATCTCAAGTAAAGTGCATCGAAACAAAAAGGCTAATTAATAGCCTATCAGAGACGATCGGTTACAAAACCTCAGGCTTCAATTCACCCAACAACTTGCTGTGTGTGTTTACCCTCAACAGTTTCCGTCGCGTTTCTAAAATTTTCATAAAATTTGAAAGTTTACATTGGAGGTCGATGTAAAGCAGCTTCGACAAGGTTGTGTTAAAGGACGCAGACGGACTGAAAAACAAAAACAAACCTCTTTTCTTTGGCTTTTCAAGCTACGTAGGTTGTTGATTTTATATGCATAGATATTTTATGCGGGGTGGATGGTCTATTTAAAGTTTATTATGTTTTATTGTGTTTTTTATCTTTAGTATTTTTGCCTTTTTATTATGTTTTATGGTTTTTATTTTACTGTACAGCACTTTGGACACCTTTGTGTTTATTTAAATGTGCTTCATAAATCGGAAATTGGATTGATCAGAGCTACACAAATTATCTATTGTGCGACAGTGAACTCCTGTCTCTTGCATTGCTGAACGATCACGACCTGCACAGTGAAGTTTATGGAGGGACTTAGACTGAACAATGAAAACTCAACATGTATCTAGACAACAGCAGCAGCAGAGCACGGCCCAGAGGCCTCAGCTCTTGCATAGCATCTGTGCGAGACGCAGAAAAAAAAACGCCTGTTTTGACTTCCACTTCGCTCGCTGACCTTTGTCTGGAGGAAATGAACTTTCACTATTACAACACCCAGGTGCAGCACACACGAGCTCAGTATCTAGTATCTACCACTGGAGGTTTGTGTTTCTGTGCGTGTGTGCTCCCGTGTTACCCAGAGCACGCACACACACGCACGCACGAACATCAACGATTCCACAAGTATCAGCAAAAATATGCGGTTAGAAATGACAAGAGAAGATGAAATGACAACAAAAAAGTCTGTTGGATGTTTTATGTTTTTTTTAAAACAGAGCAAATTAAGACGCGTAAAAAGGGACCGTGTGTCTCTCTCTGGGCTTCTACATCTACCAAGTAAAAATAGCCAGGTCCTCTTCAGTGTGACTGCACTGCAGGGTATCATCCAGCTCCATCTAACAACTGAGAGAGTTGTTAGGCTATTTTTGACTAGTCAGCATTTCTCATTGGATTGTTATAAAAACCGAGGCCATAAAAACGAGGCTCCGAAGTAGCGCGTTTTCGTCTTGATGACTGATCGTCATATCCATATTCATGATATCCACAGGCATGTGAAAGCACACTCCTATTCTTCTGATATTCATGAGGAGCAACTGGGGGTGGTGGTGGTGGTGGGGCGCTGAAGCCCCCTGTCAGAGACCACCATCGATAGACAACAAACAAGGCCTCTCTTTCATTCTGTCAGTCCATTTTTCCACTGTAATTTTTTGTCCTCTGCCTGTCTCTCACTCTCAGCGAGACAGCCAGACACTGCCAGCCACACACGCATATCCAGACAAGCATAAACAGGCTCATGCACAAGGAATAAAGCTTCATAACCAGCTCATCAATCTCTCCTTATTACGTCGCTACTGTCTTTGTATTGCTCTTTCAAAAAAAAAAAAAAAAAAGACAGAACTCGCTGCCCCTGATACTTTTATTAGTCTTTAAATTATATTGTTGTCAGATGAGGCCTTTCATGAAATGTCTTCTGTGGTGTTAAGAGAAAAAAAACATTTCACGACACTCACTAAACCAGGTTTATTTTGGCTTCATGAAACTAAGAAGGAAGGTTCCCTGGGCTATGTGGTGCAAAGCAGACAAATGACCCATGATTGTCTGTCTGTGTGTATGTCAACAAGGGCATAGAGGTAAAGTGGCACACTCCGCTGCCTCGAGTCGACGCACCTTTATTTGTGCCATTGGAATTAAAGGCTCTTCATCAGGTAGAGAAGAACAAGACAATTATGCTGCAGAAGTTGGCTGTAAAATGTAAACTTCAGCTAACCCAATCACAACAATCTTTATCATCAAAGAAAGGCTTCCTAATGCCACTATACTTTAAATCCTGAAAATCAAAGTGGAGAATTACACAGCGACCGTAGCGATGCTGCCGTTGTCCAACGTTCAAAGTTATTTGTTTTGGTCCTTTTGGGGCCAGTGCTACCGAGGAGGACAAGGAGTCTCTTCCTGGCTGGGGTGGTAGCCAACATATTTGGAGTCACAACAGACAACTTAAAAGCAAATAAAGCCTTGAGACAGCGCGGCTCCTGGTCCAACAGGTCAGCACAAAATAGAAAAAGACACGACTTGGGAATATTTGAGCAATCTCTTCCTTCTTGTGATGCCCCCAAACTTCCCCCCTCTCCACTTATCATCAAAGTCCACATCTGTTGCTTGCCAAAAAACATTTAAACATGAAAAGGACTATTAAATAAAACGTGGGTGCAATCTCAAGTGTCATAATCACAGTTGGATATTTACAACAGAGGGCAGACTTCTGGCAAAGCCCAATGTAACGCATCTATTCATCAAGAATGACAGAGTTTTGCATGAATATCATTTGCTGATAATAGTGTGTGTCAATCATCCAGCAGCCCCAACTCTATGCAAAAGCATCTACGTAGACTCCCCCAGTGTTATTAGGAAACCACTTATTTAACCATGACAATGTTTTCATGTCCACTTTGAAGGAGATAGCATCTGACTGTTGAATAAACTAATCTAAACAGCGGGTGGTTAAGTTCAACTAAGCCAAAAGGGCACTGTGTATTTCACTAGAAACACTTTCCTTAGACACAATGATACAAGCAAAGCGAATAAAAATCATAAAAACGCTGCCCTCTGGCTTTAAACCAGATTTTATGTGACACTTCTAAGATGAATTTCACAGACAGCTTTCACTAACTCGGATGATAAACAACCCTCCGACTTTGGGAGTCCACTGTTAATTTAAAAGTTATCCAGGAGGGCGCTGCAAACTTTTAACCTTGTGTGCCTGCTGCTGCCTGAATAGTAGATGTCTTGTATCTAGCCAAACAGCTAATTAGCCCCAAAGCTAAGCTAAGCTAAGCTAAACTAGCTGCTCCAGTCTCCTCTTTTTCATCTTCGTCAGTCCCCTTCTCTCCGTCCTCTGCGCTTTGCCACGCATTAACCTCGGGCCTCTATAGCTTTCTTTTAAAATATATATATACATATCACTACTTAATGTACGTGAAATGAGATACATTTAGTGTTAAAAGTGTTTGTATCCAGGAGTTAGAGGTGATGCCCCGTGTCGAGCCGAGCCCCCCTCCTCCCCTCCTCCCCAGCGCCGAGCAGCGGTGTCACCAAAGCGGGCTGGCCGTTGTATCTCCGGAGCCTGAAGGCCCTCCAGCGTCATCCCGACTACATGATCGAATAAGCTGGAAATAAAACAATGACAACTTCCACTTGTTCACCTCAAACGAACGGGCAGGAGCAGTCTTACCTTTGCTTTGGTAATGATGTGTGTGGCTAGTTTAACAACCGCGAAATTTCCCTTGCCGATGGTCCGCTCGATTTCATAGTAGCCCACTCGGGCTGGGGGGGGCCTGGTGGCCGAAGTGTGGCCGGGATTGGTGATGCACCCAGCGGCCGTGCTGGTGCGGCCGGAGTGGCTGATCCCGGAGGATGGCTGGGCTCGGTTCTGGGAGCCCATGACTGCGTGGGTCGGTCGGGCAGAGTGCGTAATCCCGGCCGCAGCGGACCCAGCAGCACCTCCGCTAGACACGGCCGCCATCTTCTCGCCTCTCTGCGGGAACAACAAGCAGCCTTGCGCAGCGCGCATCGCGGGCACGCCCCCGCCCTGCGTCATTTTACGTGGAACGCTCCTCCGCAGCGCCCTCTCTAGGTTGTAACCATGGCGACGATCAGCGTAACAAATGACTTCATCCACAGAAACGTATTGTGGTTGCCCTGGCGACAAAGAAGTGCGCATTATCACTCTGGTTCCCATGATTCAGTGATTCCTTGCAAACTGCTGCACTATGTATGATCAGACGGGCTCATGAGGCTTTAAAGGTACACGCAGCTCTGACACTACAATGACAGATTCAAATAACCGAGTTTGGGCATAATATAGACATTTTCAGTTAGTAAATTCACTCTGTCATAGTGTTTGTTGATGTTGTTTTTAATACAAATGAATGCACACAGCTTCTAACCGTCTAGTCTGCAGTGACATGAAGGCGTGCAGGAAAATCTTGGCCAGCTTTGTATTTTGCACAGTTTTTCCCCCCTCAATAATGATTCAATATGGTTCTGTTTTCATATTATTTTTGCCTTACTCCAGATCTTCTGCACACAAATGTCACCAGTGTGCTGATGAGAAATGGCCCTGACCTTCTGAGAACATTAAACAATCTGAGAAGATCTTTTAATGAACGCTAAAAGCAGTGACTACATTTTCCACTGTAATTAAATTATCTGTGTCCACGGTCAGTCTCTATAAAGAGAGGACTGTAGCTTGAGATGATGAAATGAGAATTAGTGCTCTACCCCCCCCCCCCCCCCCCCCCCCCCCAAATACACACACATAAATGAGAGAATAAACTTTCATTTCTGTAGTACGCATATTTCCTTTATTAAACATGCACTCATAAAGGCTGTAACTACAGGGCTGTCTTTTAGAAAAAAATAAATAGGAAAAATAAAAACAGTACATGCATGCAGTTATCCATTTGAAATGAAAAATTCAAATTGAAAAATGAAAAACAGATAAATGTAGAAATAAGCAGTATGGGTTAAAAACCTACCAAAACCACAAACATCTTTTTTTTTCTTTTTTTTGTTTAAATGATCAACAAATCATATTATTACTACAAACATTTACATGAAAGTGAAAAGAGTGATTTTATATCACACAGCAGTGTTTTGTAAACTGCCCTGCAGAAATGCTGCTGTCTTTGAGGTACTGTAAATGGGCTTTGGTATGTGGGGAAAACTGATTCTATTCTAATCTATTCTATTCTATTCTCTAGCCCTCTCACCACGTTGTAGACAGCACCACTCCATGTTAGAGATGTGTTCCTGCATCCTGTTACTCCAAGCAGGATCAACAACTGAGCACAATAGGTAGCTTCCCAGACTGCCAGACCCCAAACACCTCACAGTACGTTACTTAGTTTTACGTTATTTAATTAATTAATTGTATAAGGGCCAGAGTATAGTTTTGACACAATATAGCTCAGATTCCTAGATTAATATTTATTTTAACAAATAATGTGACACACAGAAAAGCAAGAGGATTAGTGCCCAACAGCATATACATTTCCCCAGCGCATGACAAATAAAGGAATATCTTATCTTAGCTTATTTACACAGTTAGTATTAGGTTATATAGCGATTACTGACCAAGCCATTATCTGAACATGAAAGTGTTTTTATCAAGTAAATATCAAATGTCATCATCACATTGTTAGTTGAAAAGGCTATAGTGCACGGCACCAACTGATGAAATGTTCCCTTATCTGCAGAACATTTGGCATTGTATACAATATATGACATTATGTATAGGCGACTCATTCCACAGCTGCATTAATCCCTATATGTGATTATAAATGGCCTTTTCCCAGATCTGTTGAGAGCTTCTACATCTGTAGCACTTGTCATCTCAATAAGATGACAAAGAGTGGTTTCAGTGTTCACAAATAAGAGAGCTTGCCAGTTGGACTTGATTTGTCATTTGAGGTATCTAGACAAGCGACATTTTCATCCACAACAATAAGGCGTGTCATACTGTATAAAACAGAATCCAAACTATGCACAAGCCTGTCCCATTGTCACTTGCACATTAAGTCAAACTTTGAAATTCAATCGAAAGTCTCCCTAGCTTTTTTGTTTATTCAAATCTTTCACTAGTGTGGAGCCATTTAAATTTTTAGATCACACAGAATAGATTACAAAACACAAGTGTAAATCTACATGAACACATGGGCCATATAAATCTGCACATTACAGTAATACAAATGTTTCTGCTGATAAACTGTTCATATCACTCCCTGCACTGATTACTTATACTCATACCTTGCAACAACAATCAGACATTTCCAAATTGCGAAACATGTAATAAGAGATTAAATAGAATAGTAACAAAATAAAATAATAATAACAGATTTTAAAATAAATAAATAATACAATTAAATGAATAGATAGAGATGAGAGATAAGAGAGGCTATATAAAGTGGCAGACAAACTTAAGGTACTTTGAATAAGATCGATAGGCTGATAAACATTTCTTATTGTTATCATAAATATATTTCAGAGACTAAAAGGGTTTTTAATAAAAAAGGTTTATGATGTTGTGTTTATTATTTTGAGAGAGAAAAAAATGTCTTTGTCTTCAAAACTATACTCAGCTTGAGTTTTTTTTGGACATTGTTTATTTGGAGTTGTCGACAGCTAGAGTCCACTGAGCAAAAGAGTCAGCAATAAAGGCTTGGTATTCACTCGTACAGTAGCTATCATCTGTGGATTTCAGGTGCAATTGCTGTGCGGTGTTGTATTGCTGCTCCTGCACTTTTGATGTCCTTCCTCAACAAAGTTCCTAAAGGAATAATAAAGTACTTTTGAATTGAATTGAATTGAATTGATACTGATTGTGGGATGAAGTCCTTGATTCATGGGTGGGTAGGTTATGGTTGGGATTGTGATTCTTGCTTTGACTTTACTTAGTTTTCATTTATGTGGGTGTATGCATAATGAATATGTTTGTATATGAAATATCTTGTGCTCTATTTTTGTATAATGTGTGTGTTTTTTTTCTCTTTTCTTCTTCTTCTTCTCTTTTTGTATGTTTAGGCCTATATTTTCCCCTTAAAATGAATAAGCATTTGATCACACACACACACACACACACAAAAAAAACTTAACGGCAGCTTTGTTGAATATATATATATATATATATATATATATATATTTATTTTTATTTATTTATTTATTTTTTTAATTCAAAACTTTGTTTCACAATACAATTTTTCATGGTAAAATGCAATTAATAAAGCACATTTATATTATACGCCAGGGGGAATTTATAAGTTTACAACAAAATTTTCAAGTTTTCACATATATTGATAGTCTTAATCGCTTTCTGGTTGTTTGAAAATTTGATGGAGGTTATGTATTGCTTGAGCTTACCGTTAAAAGCAGTAAAGGAAGGTTTTTTTTAATGAACTTACATTTGTGAATATGAAATTTTGCCATTAAAATAATAAGGTTGATAATAAAAGTTATGTTAGCTTTTTCCTTTTTTTTTTCAGGGCAGGGAGCCCAAACAGAACATTCCTCCAAAACAAAATAAAATCACCATCATCAACATTGATAGCAACAAAATTACAAATATCACTCCATAGTTTTTGCACAATAGGGCAGAGCCAAAACAAATGGGTCACAGTTTCAGCATGTACAGAACAGAAAGTACAATTCACATCAATGTCTTTTTAAAATCTTTTTACAATGTGGTCATTGGTTGGATAACATTTATGAATAATCTTAAATGAAATTTCTCTCACTTTATTAGTTAACAGGTATCGGTTGGGTAAGAGCCAATAAAAAATATTCTCTGCACTGATTACTTGTTGGTGACGCTGGATTTCTGCGTCATGACGTCATGACGTCGCCTGGGTTTGTTTACTGTGTGAGTGTGGTGGGGGGCGCTAACGGCTCAGATTTTTCATACTGTAAACACAACTGACTCTCTCCTCACACACTCCGCAAGGAAAAACAATTTTACACAATGCTGCTGCGACATCATAACCCGGCCGTGACAACCGCTCATTTTAATTAGTCTGACTTGAAAAACACCTCCGCTCCCGTTTTATTTATTTTATTTTATTTTTTTAAACACAACAGTCGGCGACGCTGGATGGAGCTGCCTTTTAAAACCAACGATGCTAACACACCTAGCACTGCGAGCTAGCACCCTTACACGGCTTTGAAGCGGAACTGAATGCTGCTCTCATTTAATCACCCGTGTTATTGGAGGTTGTATTGCTGACAGATTTCTTTCTTCTTTTTTCTTCAAACATTTGCTACGGATGTCAACAGGGCGAAGAAGGACTCTGTTTTTAACGTAAACACTCCGCTGTCCTTTGCTAGTTTGCTAACAGCTGTTGTTATTATTGGCACACTTTAGCTTAGCCAGCCGAGTTAATTGTTGCTGAATGGGGTGGAGTTTTTTTTATTAGTGTCGTTGCCGCACAGGAGGAGGGGAGGTTATTCGGCTGCCAGCCCAGGAAGACGGTGGCAGACAAAATGCTCCGGAGGAGTTGCTGGAAATCTCGACATAAAAACAGCCCTGGACCCGCTCCT
This sequence comes from Trachurus trachurus, assembly GCF_905171665.1. Lineage (NCBI taxonomy): Eukaryota > Metazoa > Chordata > Actinopteri > Carangiformes > Carangidae > Trachurus > Trachurus trachurus. The sequence continues at coordinate 10,420,632 of NC_139892.1, forward strand.
AGCTGGATGCAGCCCGGACTGGCAGCCCTTCTCTGGCTGTGTTTGACCCAGTTAGGCTGCGGCATTGGGGCGGTGGGGGAGACGAAAAGTGTGGTACAGAAAGATGCAGAGTTTGATGTCACCTACAATGACACTGTCACAAGTGAGAACCAGACCATCTATGCTTTCAATCACACAGTCTCCTGGAATAAGGTGAGTTTACAGTCTTTCCCTTTTATATAAGATTTAATGATACCAAAGTATGGTGGAAGTGTTAAATGTGATCTCTCAACTCAATTTTTGTTTTGGGGGTTTCAGACAGAAGGAGTGCGAGTGACTGTGGATGTGCTGTCACAGAGTTTGGAGAGTCCAATCCTGTTTGTGGTTCGGCAGAAGCAAGCTGTGCTGTCTTTTCAAGTCCCACTCATCCTGAGAGGCCTGTGAGTATCTGAGCTTTACAGAAAATGCTTCAAAACTGGTTCAGGGTTATTGTTTTGTTCTATCAGCTCTTAAAAAACAACAACAACAACAACAACAACTATTTCACTTGCAATAAGCCTGTGAATATTCTCATTTGTCCAGGTCATAGTTATCTCAAGGAAGTTTTAAATCGAAAGCAACTGGACTTGGTTATTTGTTGGTTATTTAGACAGATAACCAAGTCCAGTTGCTTTTGATTTAAAACTTCCTTGAGATATTTCACTTCCAATCAACTCAACCTTCTCACGGCATCCAGGGGAAGTCAGTGCAACAAATCATTAATTTTTTAAAACCCAAGATTAACACTGTAATGCCTCATTACCCTCCGCCTATGAGCTAAAGTCCTTTGAGGTTTCAGTAAATAATTTTCTATAAGTAGAGCAGGGATGAAAGTACCCCCCCCCCCAGTATGGACTTTGCTTTTCTGTACTTGAGGGTTTTTTGCCTTTCTAGGTCACTGAACACTTTAAAGACCATATATTTTCTTCAAAACATTAGGTTATCTTGTTGTGGTGGCACAACATTTACCACTAATATGTTAAACTGTGTGCGTTATACACTGTTGTTGGCCCCATATTCTGAACGTATACTAATGAGTCATGTTCACTGGTTTATTTATGTCGAATTGAACAATGTCATGTTCAGTTGCGGGAATTTAAATGAGATTAAAGTGTACATCCTCATTAGAGACTGAGAAAGCAAAAGGAGCGCATTAGCAATAAGTGCACATTACTAATATCTTGTCACAATGCCCAAGCTCTTCAAATCAATTGTAAGGGGAATGTTATTCTCTACGATACTGAATAGGCTTGTGTATATCCAATTTAGTCTTAAACTAGGCCCTTTATGTTTGCTCTGAACACACAGGAACTGTACATAAAGTAATGATCCAAGCTTCCTCCTTGGGAGTGTCAGGCTGTCATTCCTCAGACAGTAAACAGTTATGACTTTGTGTCATGCGATGAACCTTGTTTTGTACAGAGAGCTGCTTGCAGACCTGTAAATCAAGCTGTGTGAATGCATTTTGCTGAATCGCTTACAGGTGTAGAGGCAGACGATAAGGTTTAAATTTGATTAAAACTGCCTTCAGTCTTCCTTATTTAACAGCAATAAGGTTTGTCAAATACACTGGGTGGCAAACTAATTTTCCCGCAGTCAACATGTTCTGGATTGTACCTCAGCAGTTTTTAAGACGCGTGGCGTTTGTAATCTGATTTAATCAGGTGGGATTTCATAACAGGTTAGAAGTTCAGCTATTTATTAGTCATTGGCCAATCGCCAGGTTGTGATGTGTCTCCCACAGTCTGATGTACTCTCTGAGATTGTGCAAGACAACGATGGCCTCGCGACAGTCTTGCTTACGGTCCCGTGGCCAAGCATGTTTCAGCAGATCTCTAATAAACCCTGGACTTTCACTTCCTCCTCCTCCTGCTCCTCTCATACGCACCGGTGCACATTTGTGCAACCAGGTTTACTGTAAATTAACTATCTCTGTTTATGTTACTTCTGTTTCATGCAGCCTCAGCCACATGCTTCCTCATATTTACATGTTTGGAGTTATGCTATGTGCTTTTTGCAAATGCACTTATCAGATCATCTCATTGTATTGATTTATTGATTTTGCCCAGAGACTATTGATGATAGACTATCTCCACTCTCCTGACCCTTGAAGAGACCCAGAGAAGTTTGCTTTTGGTTATAAAAGAGTCTCATATTAATGTGGATGAATCTAAATTACCCACACTTGTTAATGGGTCAATCGTTTTGTCTTTATACTTATTTTGATATTATTATTTAGTGGTCGACTCGCCCAGCATTTCCTAGTTTTGGTTTCCTGGACGCTGCCCGGCGGGTCATGGGAATAACGCCGCCCGACCGCTAGTTGGCATCGTTTATGGTCGGAACTACAACGGTATCTGATCGTCTTCGAATCTCCAACTTTCATTCTTGATTAAAGAAAACATTCTTGGCAAATGTTTTCGCTTTCATCTGTCTTGCGCCAGTCCAAGAATTTCACCAAGCGCGCGGAGGCTCATGGGAAATGTAGTGTGAAAACACTTCGCTTTCCGAAACTCCTCGTAGTCCCTTTAATCATAAGTCCTCATGTAGTATTAAAGCAGAAGTAAGCGATCCGGTCGTTTTGGCTAACTGCCGATGGAGTTAGCAGTCCCCGCCCTCGTTCCTACGTCACCACATTCAGGCGCATCCCTTGGCTGCACACACAGAGAGGACCGCCCCTTTATGCCGTTCTCTCTCCTCATTGGATAAAGGTTGTAGGATACAAGGAAAGTTTTCCCCTCGGCTTACAGCAGAGCAGAGTGACTGACAGACCCGTGTTTCGGACCAAACACTCTATATAAATGATTGCCGTCGGAAGATATAACTATTTAAGACTTATATTAACACAAACATTCCGCTTACTTCTGCTTTAAAGAATCTATTTGGGGGGGAAAAATCCTTTATTTTGTTTAAAAAAAAGGTAGTTTTTACTTTTTTGTCTGTACAATCACCCATTGTCTCATTTCAACCTCCTTTCTCTCCCCGTCTCTGTCTCCAGCTACCAGAGGAAGTACCCTTACTATCATGTGGGTCGCACGTTGTGCCAGCCTCCGACCCGGGCTTTATCTGAAACCCAGTACTTTTTCGTGGACGTGTCTACCTTGTCCAGCCAGGGTACGAACTACCAGCTCAGGGTCAGCCGGGTCGAAAGCTTCACCCTTCAGTGAGTGATATTTTATTATTGCGTAACATTCCTTGGATTTTCCAGGCTGGGTTTTGTAGCAGCGAACAAATGACTTGCTGGCACGTCTGACGAAATATTTGCTCCTTGAATTATTACAGGACGGACACGAAATTCAGCTTCACGGCATCACCGTCCCAACCTCAGGTAAACGCCTTGAAACCATAGCTCTGTGTGTTTATATAAAAGTGCTAAGTAAGCTCAGTCACAGCATACAGGATACGGATGACAAGGAACACGAAAGAAGCTGAGGAAAGTACACAGTAAATAAAAAGAGGGTTGGTATGAGTGGACGGAGTTTCTGCACTTGCACAATCAGATGAAGTGAGTGGATTTTTCTCACTGGTAACTTCTGCTTTAACTCATAATAAAGAAAACTAACCTCTGTTTGTCTCGAACTAACCTTATGACCCGTCAAGTCAGTCATGATTTGTTTTATCGTTTGTTTCTTGTCATGGAAATTATCACGTCCTCCTACATACAGTATAACAGATAGTGAAGACAGGCAGAGAGAGCAGAGATGGTTGATCTTGTCTGACCCTGTGCAATCACAGTTATCTTTTTCCTCAGCAGAAACAGTACCTATGTTTGATAATCCTTTCATCTCGAATTACTCACATCCTCACTCTTTTTTCCCTCTGCGTTTTGCTCTCCTTTCTCTCAGTACTTCAAGTATGTCTTTCCAGACGGGGTGGACACTGTGATCGTTAAGGTCAACTCGGACATGAACTTCCCCTGCTCCGTGATGTCCATTCAGGACATCCTGGTACGGTTACTTTCCCCCGGTCTTCTCCCTCGCTGTCCTCAGGTGGCCCCAGTCACTGTGGTCAACATGTAGTACCTCTCTTAGGCCACACAAGGGTGTTATTGAGTCTTATTGAGTTAAATGCAACAGTGTCAGTGCAATGCAGTGCAGGCATTGTCAGTGTTTTGATACTCAGTGAACAATAACCCTCTTAACCCTTTACCTACTGAGGCTAATATTAGAGACATATTTTCTTGTTAGGGTTGTGGTATGGAAGTATTAGCAGTTTAAATAAAGAAAAACACAGGGGTTTAGCGAGTAAAAATACTGTTACTAACTGCACATGAAGTTTTGATTTGACGTTTGAAATGGGAACAGTTACATGTTGAGAATCAATCTTAGTAATTTAGTCATAGTCTAGGGCTCTGGGTTTACAAATGAAATGGTGCAAAAGTGAACTCAAAGTGCAAAAATCAAACTATATTCAAAAGGTGAAAACACACACACACCCTCTCTCACACTGTCTTTCTCAAAAAGCACCACGGGATCACACCATATCTCTTCTGCTCTGCATCTTTCACTTCTCCACTCTAGCTCTGCCTGTTTTCCCTCCTTTTAAAATGAAATCATGGACATTTAATGTATATAATATAGATGGAAAGCACAGCTTCTCAGCTCTTTTTTTTTCTGATTGGACAATTTATGATGGAGCTGCTGTAATAATACTCCGCACATAGCAAACATAGCGCCGACGCTAGCGACCTAGGTAAACGTTTAATCAGCTCCTCTGGCCTTAAATCTTTCGATGTTTCCTCTGTGCCTCCTCTCAGTGCCCCGTCTATGACCTGGACAACAACGTGGCCTTCATCGGGATGTACCAGACCATGACCAAAAAAGGTGCCATCACTGTGCAGGTAGTGTTTCGTTACGCTGAAATACAGATCATAAAGTGGATGATAAACTGCCTCAATGCAAAGCAATCAGTTAACCATTAACAAACTGTCTAAATGCAGTTTATTATGGTTATATAAAATCATAGGAATAGGCAGTAGGTGGCTTATAGGAATTGAACGGTTCAACTTCTGAATCTGACATTGTTCTGTGTTATTATTTCTCACCTATGTTAAAATAAACAGATCAATTTAATTTAGTCATGTTTTTTAAAGTGATTTAAGAGTGATTTAGTTAGTTAGTTAGTTTCAGTTTATTTAAAAAGAAATAATCCTGGACAGACATAACTAATAAAACTTTACAAAGACAACACATGGAAAAGGAAAGAAGTGAAACTTATTTACTCCCACCCCCTATTCATAAATTAACTATCAAGCTTGACATTATAATCTATACAATAAGTCTAATATATTTAAGCTTCAAGCTAAGGCCTCATTTATTGGAAACCTATAGATGTCATGTGCCAGATGTCACGTAAACAGAGTCATATGACGTCCTCTCATGTCTCTTGCGGTCTTCTTGTCTCTCTCCAGAGGAAAGATTTCCCCAGCAACAGTTTCTATGTGGTGGTGGTGGTGAAAACGGAGGACGAGGCGTGTGGCGGTCCGCTGCGCTTCTACCCTCTGCGACCCGACGAGCTGATTGACGCCGGCAACCGAAGCAAGATCATCGACGTGGTGGTCTCACCCGCCATCGACTGTAAGTCAAGGGAACCGTGTGTGTGGTTTTTACTATATAAATCATCAGTTTCATGATGAGGAACCAGCGATACGTACCACACCGCCTGCAGGAAAACAATAATCTCTCATGGTTGTGTTGTTGCATTATGTAGTTCATTCAAGGTCATGCTGAAATGCATCTTCCTTTACACTCCACAGCGAAGGTGTACGTGATGGGCATGCTCTTCTGTCTGGGTATCTTCTTCTCCTTCTACCTGCTCATCTTCCTGATGGCCTGTGTGGAGAACAGGCGGTAAGATTTTACTCACTCACATTTTTCTCTGCATCCAATTTGATTTTATTTGATTTTATTAAGATTCCCATTAGTTGCTGCACCTGGTCAAACACACATGAAATGAAACTAAACTTCCAAATAATATGAAAAGCTGCATGGAACCCATAACAACAATAATTATAAAAATAATAATAATAAAAAATCAAACAACAAAACAATAACAAAATTAATACAACAATCACATAAAAGTAACAACAGATACGATATCAACAATGACAAAATCAGTTATAACAAGACATAAACTTTGAAGTAACCGTGGACAGACCGGTAATCAAAGCAGATTTATAATAATCTATATGATATGACGGATTCTAGAAAAGAAACATATGGGCTTATTTGAGGTAAAAACTTTGTGGAAAAAAGAAAGAAGATTGCAAGACAGCCTGTTATTCACAGTCAGCCACTGGAGCTTGGTGTGCATACCTTTGACATTGGCTCTGAAAGGGCAACCTTAGACAAGATGTGCGGCTCTCTTTTGCACAAGTTGAAGCTTGTGTATGTCTTTATTTAAAGCACTTCACATGCGCTGGCTCTCTGCTCTGCTGATATAGTTGTATTTATCTATTGATCCCCGTGGAGTCCTCTCTGATATCCTCCCAAGTGGTTCTGCGGCAACAGAAAACCCTTCATAAGTTGAACAAAACAAGGCCCCAGATTTAAAAAACAAATACATGCATCACACAAGTTCGCACTGTTGAGACTTGGAAAATCTCTGTCCCGGTTTAACCCCAGAATTTTAAATCCTGTGATCGAAGAGTTCATTCAGCTGCTTTTTACAAGAGCAGCGCTTTGCTGAATACAAATCGTGTTCATTTGCATTTTTTCTCCCTTCCTCTCTTTGCTTCTGCAGAATGAATAAGAGGAGAGAGCCGTTTCTGAATCCTGCTGACACGTCGCCTGCCGAGACAGGTAACACCACAACCAGCCGCGACGAGCCGGCCAAGTGGAGGCTCGTTAAAGTCATTAACATAAACTGCAGAGGATTTAACGTGCAGGATAATAACCGTTTAACTCCAAGGTTTTAACATCTGTGTGTACTGAATGTGTCTTTCACTCTCTCTCCCTCATGCTAATGTGTGGTGCAGCTTCTCTGCTCGGGAAGAACGGAGACGGTATAACGACACAGTTCCTCCTTTTGTCCGCCCGCTGCCTTGACTCACACTGTGTTGCTTGTCTGCAGATGCTCTGCATGCGTTAGCTCATATACCGTAACCCTCCACTCCACTCTGCCGTAGAAGAAAAAAACCCCATTTATGGGAAAAGAAGAGAGGGATATTATGGGCTGTAGTGTAGTCAGACAAATGTGCCGCTATTCCCGAACAGTCACACAGAGACACAGATACACACGACGATGACTCATCCTGATGCTTGTCAGGTAGAACTAACTGCAAAGTAGTTTTTTCACCCTCCTGTTTTCCCACTATTCTCACTAGAGTGTCTTTTCTCTCACAGCTTCACAGTTCATCGCCTGAAGAAAGACACGAGTGTACACATTATTGTCGACAGTATTGACATAATAGATCACCTAAAGCAGCTGCTCCATTAACAAAAAACTACCGGAGATAATGAGCGAGATAAATGCGTACGCTGACGACGTGTCTCTTCAGCTGCAGTGTGTATCTGTGTCTCAGTCACTGCAGTGTGTGTCTGTGTGTGTGTTGCTGACATGATTAGATTTTAAAGCACAGGACAGGAGCAATTTTAAAATTCACTCCCACTGCAGCACCCACCCCTCGACAACAAACTCAGCCCCTGCATCACATCTTAAAGGAATAGTTCACCAGGAATAGTTAACCATGAATACTCCGGAGTAAATTTTTATTCCTCAAAGTGCATCTGGAGACCCGGGAAGACACACAAAGGTCCATAAAACTACACAAAAACCTTGTAATATTCCTCCACACTGCTCGTCCACTGCAATCCAAGTGTCCTAAAGGGATATAGTCCAGGGTTTACTCGAAAAGACGTCATTTAGGACATTTTTACAGCCTAAACAGTCCTGTATTGCACTCTGACGTTCACGCGCCCCAGGCAAATTCAATACAGGACTGTTTAGGCTGTAAACTCTGGACTATATCCCTTCAGGACACTTGGATTGCAGCGGACAGTATGGAGGAATATTTCAATATTTTTGCGTTGGGCGCTATTGACACTTATATAAGGATTTCGTTGGACTACGAACCCCCCTCCCGGGTCTTTAGATGCACTTTGAGGAATAAAAAACTACTTCGGAGTATTCATCAGCATGAGGGTGAGTCAATAATGACTGAATTTCATTTTTTGGTGAACTATTCCTTTAATGCTCACACCCCGCATCCATTCGTGTGTGCAAAAGTGTTTTATTTACGGCAATTTGAGCCTGAATAAAAACAAATTTTAAGATTTTTCTCCCTGCATGTGTCGATACCCCTCAGCTCCCTGTGTTTGTGCACTAACAGTTCAGCTGCAGTCAGTTGTGTTTTAGTCTGCAGCAGTGAGTTACTAACAGGTAGCGGCTGTAGTGGTGCTTGTTAGTGCATCTAATCCACGCCGTGCACTGAGCCGTGAGTTTAAATGTGTGGTTGTGTTTTTTCACAGGCAAAACCCCAGCATCGCCGTATGAGTACGGCTCCTTCGGTGAGTTTCAGGGTTCCTGGTTTTGTTTTCAGTCTTTGTTCATGTGGAGATGTGGAATTAAAATAACCTCTTCCTCCTCCTCCTCTCATCTTCCCCACCAGCCGACAATGGCAGCACCCTGAGCTCCGAGGCCGTCACCGACAGCGCCACCTCGACCGACAACAACTACGGATACATGGGTATGGACAAAGAAACAAACACGCACACGATCGTACAAGTTGTGTCTGGACTCTACAGCTGTCACTCTGCAGTGTGTCTCCACAGCCTGGTCTCCTCTCCTCTCCTCTCCTCTCCTCTCCTCTCCTCTCCGCGGAGCAGCTCCAGTCCTTCACTGGTTTTCTGTGTTGTGTTTGTTCAGCAGGACAGGAGCCTTTCAAACGGCGACCAATCCTCAATCACCTTCACCACATAGCCATCCGCATCGGTGACACGCTGCCGCACACAATCGGCTTCAGCAATCAGCTCAAAGAATTTGCACCAAAACCAATCAGCACTATTTGAATCGTTGAACGTTCAGTGGGAGTTAAGATGTTGATGATGATGCCAGGAAGTGGCCAGATTTCTAATGTGATGATGATGATGCTGAAATCAACAGCTATCACAGCTATGTTGATAGGGGGAAAACAACAATCAAAAATAACAATCATTCAGATGTAAAAAGTGATAAAGAAATTTGAACACAAATGAAAAACTGAGAAGATGTGATGCCCTAAATCTTAAACCTCCGTCGATAATCCTCAGATTTTTATCTCCAATAAAACTGAACACCTCTTCTCTCTCCTCCCTTCCCTCCGTCAGAGCGATCGCTGGAAAGTGTTGGACGCAGCAGACAGGAGTCGCTGAGTTCCGTGGAGGAGGACGACTACGACACGCTGGACGACATCAACTCGGACAAAAACATTGTTCGCACAAAGGTGTCCCCTCCCTCCCCTCCTTTATTCAATCCACAACTAGAAAATTGCTAATGTAACACCAGTTATCAGACTTGTCATGACGACTGCGTCTAATTTCAGTTCTTTTCTTGTTACAGAAATTTCTGTGTGTGTCTGACCTGGCCCGCAAAGACAAGAGGATCCTCAGCAAGAAATACCAAATCTACTTCTGGTGAGACAAACAAGCCAAACTATACAGATAGTGTCAAGATAAGATAATAGACACAGGTGATATGTAAGCATTAAAAGCCATTAAGACAGTAAAATAGTTAAGACCAACAACCGTTTGGTTCAAAACGTGTGTAAATATATAATATAACTTCCTATAATCCAGATTATGTGATTCAAAAATGGTTGTCCCTTTTAAGAAGGAAAACTTAATTCTCACTTTATCAGAAATCCATGGAATCTTATCTGTTCTTATTTATTTTTTTATTTTACTTAAAGCAGAAGTGAGTGATCCGGTCGTTTTCGCTAATGCTGCGTTCCAGGCAGGCTTTTGAAATCATAAATTACAGCTTCAAGTCACAACTTACGACTTTGTAGCGTTCCAGGCAACCCACTCGTGTTTTTCCGACCTGTTTTACCGGTGAAAGTCACTATAACGGCCACTCGTAACTTCCGACCGGTGAACTCGTACCAGATCGAACTGGTACCACTTCACGGTCGGAAAAATACGAGTTTCCTTGAACGCACCATAACAGTCCTCGTCCCTACGTCGCCACATTCACGGCGTTCCTTGGCTGCACACACAGCCCTGCATGCCGTTCTCTCTCCTCATTGGATAAAAACTGTAGGATACGATAAATGTTTTCTCTTCGGCTCAGAGCAGAGCAGAGGGACTGACAGACCCGTGTTTCAGTCCAAACACTCTATGTAAGTGATTGCTGTCGGAAGATATAACTATTTAAGACTTATATTAACACAAATATATCACTTACTTCTGCTTTAACAAAACTAAAATTAAATTGTAATCAGAACAAATTTAAACACCCTCACTCACAATCATTTTTTAGTGCATCTGAAAACAGCAGCCACTTTGCTGTTTTTGAAGACAACTAAATAAAAGCTGTAGATTTTTTTAGCGGTGGTCCCAACAGAACCTGCAGTAGAATAAAGAAGCTCATTAGTGTAAAGATGGACGTTACAGTTGTGTAACAAAATAGGTTATATATAATTTATGTAAATGGAGATTCCTCTACATCCCAGACCCAGTGTAGGAGATCCATGGTTCATTAAGCAATGACACTTGTCATCATTTAGGTATTATTACTATACACCGTACATATACCCTGCAGAGAGTGGAGAACTGGTGCATAAAAAAGATAATAAGTGTTGTAAATCAGTAAAAAATAGTGTTTTTACAGTATATTATCATTTGTATTCGCTGGTTTCAGAGAGACGTGGAATAATGGGTCATAATAATAATAATTATAATCTTCTCTGCAGGAACATCGCCACTATCGCCGTGTTCTACGCCCTGCCCGTCATCCAGCTGGTCATCACCTATCAAACGGTAAAATAAACGATAATCTGCTACTTTTTTTTTTTTGAAGCCGTTAAAGGTACATTGTGTAACTTCTCCTGTTATCTATTCACGAAAATCGATTATTTCGTTCAAAAGTCTGTTTTTCATTAATCAGTAATCCCCCCATCAACAAACTGAAGTGTTCCTTTCAGCTCTGAATGAGCCGTTCATATCATTCATATCTACATGGAGCGGGTAAGCTCGGTGCTGGCTGCCATGTCGTGTCGCCATGTTTTTACGTTCAGTGGCAGCGTGACGGTAGGAAACCACGGAAACTCACCGAGACACCGGAGCTGTCGGCTCAGGTCGAGGTGGCGTCTGTGAAAAGTCACCGTGGTAACGCAGTGAGGAGGAATGGAGCGTTACACTGATGCTGCATTCACCTGCAGTCGGGCAGACGGCCGTCGGTAACAAACCAGATGTCACTTTAGTCACAGAAGTCGAGAGAAAGCCGGTAAAACGTAAAACAATACGTCATCGCCATGACAACATATTGTCACGTGTATTGTTTTGCCTCGTGCTGACGGACCACTTGTTTACATAGAGGCTTGTTTATGCCGTTACGTGCAAGCGGCTGTCGTCCGTCTGCCGTCTGCCCAATTTCACGTGAATGCAGCATGAAAAATACGATTGAGTTGCTTGCGATATACAACGCAACGCTAGATGGGAGTAATTCCTACACAATGTACCTTTAACATCAACAATGCTGCAGATGGATTCTTTAATTAAAAACCTTCTCTCTGTTCTGCAGGTCGTCAACGTCACGGGAAACCAGGACATTTGCTACTACAACTTCCTGTGTGCCCACCCCCTGGGAGCCCTGAGGTGTGTGTGTGTGTGTAGTGTAGTGTGTAGATCATTGTGTCTAAAACACATCGATCATGTGTTTACAGCAGCTAATAAAACGACTAATGGACCCCCTCGGTTTTTTAAAGCAAGTTAACGACTCGACTCAACTCGTAATCTTTTTCGTCCCAACACAGTGCATTCAACAACATACTCAGTAACCTTGGTTACGTGATGCTGGGACTCCTCTTCCTCCTCATCGTCCTCAAGAGAGACATCGTCCACAACCGAGCCCTGGTCCGCAACGAACTCAACGCGCTGGTGAGACACACTCTCACACTCTCACTACATGAATAAATAATAACAGGAAACGAGCTCAATCCACAAACAAACAAAAGCAGCAAAACTTTTAAGGAATCAGAGGTCAAGTTTATTATTTATTCAAATGTTTTGCTCAATTACTTCAGATCAGTGTTTGAGTTTTGAGTTCCCTCCCTCCCTCCCCTCAGGAGTGCGGTATCCCAAAGCACTTTGGTCTGTTCTACGCCATGGGAACGGCTCTGATGATGGAGGGCCTGCTCAGCGCCTGCTACCACGTCTGCCCCAACTACACCAACTTCCAGTTCGGTCAGTGTGTGTTTGTTTTTTGTTAAAGCAGTAAAGAATAATTAGATTAGGCGTGCTCATGCTAAAGGTTTCAGGTGACGATCAGGTGCCAGTCCAAAAATTTAAAAAAGAACTGCGTAGAGAGAATCGACAGTCCAATCCAATCCAATCCACTTCATTTATATAGCACATTTTAAAAACAACAATGTTACCAAAGAGATACGAAACAGTAGCCTGACAAGCCAGACTATATCATTAAAATGTGTAGTCTGGCAACGACTGGTAGACCTCGGCTCAATCCAGGGGGCGGGATGAAGGCTGTCTTTCAAACTGCCTCTGCACCAATAGGGTAGCGCTACGACCAATCAGAGCAAAGAGCAGGATGACGTTAGCCTGACAAGCCAATTAAAATGTATGTCGTCATCGCGTTAAGCCCGTCCAACGACTCTCTAAACAGATAGAGCGCTGTGATTGGTGAACACAAACAGTGTTCAAGACTCAAAAAGTTCCTATGGCTCGTTTCTAGACCCACCTACGGAGCAAATATATTTGCTGCCGCTAGGGTGCATCTAGATTTCTAGGCTAACGAAACAGTAAAATAAAGAAAGTTAAAGTTAAAATATAGTAAATTAAAAGCATATAAAAGCAATAGGAAAACATAAGATCAGATAAAACACTGAGAAATATAAAAATACAGCACTCTTAGTAAGTGATTGCTCAGCAGCAGTACAGATAAGCGGACGCGTTTCGGCCAACAGCCGTCCTCAGCACCGGTATGTGGGTGTGTGGTCATCACGGTATAAAACCCATTCATAGAAATCATTCAAGACAGTGATATATTCGATAATGCGTCGTAATAATTTACATAAAATTAGGAAAAAAGTGAACCATCATAAATATTCCTACTATATCAGAAAATAGAAACTCTCACACACAGTAACAAGACAATAAGCTATAAGCTCGAATGTAATAAATAGAGTTTCTATTTTCTGATACGGTAGCTTCTCCCGCTTTCCCTTTCGGCCATGTTGCTGTAGATGATGTGTGATGAAGTCTGATTTAACTAGCATGTCCGAAATGAATGAATGAATAAATAAATTAAATAAATAAATACAGTAGGAATATTTATGATGGTTCACTTTTTTCCTAGCTTTATGTAGATTATTACGATGCATTATCGAATATATTACTGTCTTGAATGATATCTATGAATGGGTTTTATACCGTGATGACTGATTTGGACCAACAGGGAGACACACCCACATACCGGTGCTGAGGACGGCTGTTGGCCGAAACGCATCCACTTATCTGTACTGCTGCTGTGCACCTTATATTAAAAGAAAGTGCAATCACTCACTAAGAGTGCTGTTGGTTCTCTACGCAGCAGTAAACCGACCATCTGATGTCAAACCACCGCGCTAACGATCTTTGACGACTTCCTCCTTATCCTTTGATGATAAAAGGGAAATGTGTGTGTGTGTGTGTGTGTGTGTGTGTGTGTGTGTGTGTGTGTGTGTGTGTGTGTGTGTGTGTGTGTGTGTGTGTGTGTGTGTGTGTGTGTGTGTGTGTGTGTGTGTGTGTGTGTGTGTGTGTGTGTGTGTGTGTGTGTGTGTGTGTGTGTGTGTGTATTTTCCGCCTGTGCAGACACCTCGTTCATGTACATGATCGCCGGGCTGTGCATGTTGAAGCTGTATCAGAAGAGACACCCGGACATCAACGCCAGTGCTTACACCGCCTACGCCTGCCTGGCTGCAGTCATCTTCTTCTCCGTGCTGGGAGTGGTGAGTACACACACACACACACACACACACTTTTTTTTATGTTGACCATGGAAAACAAACACATTACACATGATTGTGTTGTTTGGTTGCAGGTGTTTGGGAAAGGAAACACAGTCTTCTGGATCATTTTCTCAGTCATCCACATCCTGGCCACCATGCTGCTCAGCACTCAGCTCTACTACATGGGCCGATGGAGGCTCGGTAAGATCATTCTCTTCCTACGGAAGCCCTAAGCGGCCATACATTCATACATTTTATTTCTTCCGTTTTCATGCCATAATGGGATCATTTTCTCCAGATCTCAAGAGACATAATGACATAATTAATCACAGATATGCCTGAGATGTCCCTCAGATATCCGCCTGAGACGCCCAGGGCCTTGAAGCTGGTCACTTATGTCCAGCTGACGTCAGGCTCTGTGTCTCTATCTCTGTGTATATTGTCTAAAGCCAGGCGTAAAGTTGTTTCAGCCTGTGTCGGCTACAGTGGATAAAGACTGTTGCTTTGTTATCTCCAGATCTCCAATGAATTATGCTGTTATACAGGAAAAACAACGTTTCTCAGAGATCTCAAGGAAATTGTCCCGTTATCTTGGGAAAATGCTTAGGGCTTTTGTACTATGCATGCAGTAAGTGCACGCATCCATTACAGGGTTTCCCGCAGCGCTTTCCTGTTAAGGCGGCCGCCTTAACAACAAAGAGCTGCCGCCTAAACTAACATCTTAAAAAAAAAAAAAAAAGTAGCGATATTCGCCGCCGCCGCCGCCCACCCCCCCCCCCGTCGGACGATGGCCGCATCCTCCCACACACATACACAGCACAGAGAAGCGCGCATGCGTAACAGCAGCGCGTGTTGAAAGCGAAACTTAATACGGCGCGGTGCGTCCCCCCCCCCCCCGCGACGATCGATCCGCTCCACACACCCCCCCCGTCGACAGGTCAGACACCACCTTAACTGACAAATTTTCTGGGGGAAACACTGCATTATCTAATTGTGTTTAAGTCAGTAGTAGCGTCATTTTTACTGTTTTCCTTTGAAAATGTTCATTTCAGCTTCATTGAAATCCTCTAATATGAACTGCACTTTACACACAGAATATTATGTGGTGTTTATTTGTCGATTTGTTTCCACAAACGCTCTTAATTGTTCTTATATGAGGTTAATTTAACATGTCACCATGGAAACTAATGTGATTGCAGCTAATCACTAGTCGCTCTGCTCTGTGTGTGTGTGTGTGTGTGTGTGTTTCAGACTCTGGTGTCCTGCGCAGGATGGTCTACATCGTCTACACAGACTGTATCAGACAGTGCAGCGGACCCATGTACATCGTGAGTAACGACAATGAACAGTGGTTCGATCCGCAGCTCCTCCTCGGGCAAGATATTTAACCCAAAATCGATCCTGATGCATCATGGGTGTGAGAATGTGTGTGGGTGAAAAACACTTCTGAGTGGAAAGCTGCTAACTTTACCAGCCCAGTCCATTTTATTTACTTATTTATTTATTTATTTATTTATTAACCTTTATTTATGCAGGTAAAATCTCATTGAGACCCAGAGCAGCAAACACAAAGTTACAGACTAATCGTACAAGAGACAAAACATAGACATTAATATAATAAATGCAAACTACAGAAGTGCGAAAAAAGAATAAAGCTGGTTAAGTACATGTGCAGACTGTCTCACCAGCCTTCCTACAAGGAATTTGAAGTCTCTAGGGGAATAAAGCTGGACAGCTTCACAGGGTTCCTACGCAAGTATGGAGAAGTATGGAATTTGATTTTATACATTTCCAGGTCTGGAAAAGTATGGAAAATATTTATCTTAACACTTATCTGGGTCTTTGGTCTTATCTGAAGTTATTTGGGTTAATTATTTTGTATGCGCTATTGTACCTGTAGCTACAATCTCCTGGAAATTCACATTCACACATTCAGAATAATGAAAAAACAAACTATTAATTGCATGATTTATTTACATGAAACACATCTATTTACTCAAATATCACAAATTACTAGATTTTTTTTTAACCGAGGCATCTAGAAATTAGGGTCTGGAGTTTGGAAATTTCCAATGTGTAGGAACCCTGGCTTCAGCTGGAGCATGTTGCAGGTGGCAGGCGCAGCGTAGGAGACTGAGGGGACGGCAAACATGATATAAGTCCAGGGATCAGACTTTCTAGTTTGTTAATAGAGTTTGAATAATAAAATATCATCTTTTCCCCTGTGTCTTTCAGGACCGAATGGTTCTGCTGGTGATGGGAAACATCGTCAACTGGTCTCTGTGAGTAAACGCTGTGTTTCTCTATAAGTTCAACTTCAGTTAAGATCAGTTTCAATTTAGAAATGTAGAAGTGACATGTTTTGTTTTTTTCTTTCTGTTAACCTCCTGCTCCTCTTACCATCTCAATTCACTTCAATGCAATTCAATTCAATTCAAATTTGCTTTATTGGTATGAATGTTACGAGAACTATGTTGCCAAAGCATCAAGAATCAATGAAACAAAACAAATACAACTCACAGAATCAAAATAGACAAATAAAATAAATAAATAAAAATAAAAAGTATATATACATTTATATGTGTGTGTGTGCGCGTGCTAATGAAGTGCTCTCTCTCTCTCTTATACATTGGGTTATACACAGATTGGGTGTCATTAGGCAGTTGCAAGTTGTTTTATATAATGAAAAGTAGATATACACAGTTCATATTAAATGATGATGATAATAAAAACAACAATATCATATTATAGCAAATATTATATCTCTGTCTCTGTGCAGCGCTGCCTACGGCCTCATAGAGAGACCTAACGACTTCGCCTCCTACCTGCTGGCCATCGCCATCTGCAACCTGCTGCTCTACTTTGCCTTCTACATCATCATGAAGGTGCGTTCAAGTGCATCCGTTTATCTCAGTCATTCTTTTAGATACAGAAACAAAAGCAGACGTGTTGCTGAAGCAGGTTTTTTCCTCTGTGTGTGTGTGTGTTTAGCTGCGGAGCGGTGAGAGGATCCAGTGTCTGGCGTTGGTGTGTATCCTCTTCACGGCGGTCGTGTGGGGATTCGCTCTGTATTTCTTCTTCCAGGGTCTCAGCACCTGGCAGGTCGGTACCTCACACAGAAGAAGAAGAATAAGAGGAAGAAGCGACTTTACTGAGACATTATGCAACAACATTTTATTGTGTGTGTGTGTATGTGTGTGTGTGTGTGTGTATATGTGTGTCACAGAAAACACCGGCGGAGTCTCGTGAACACAACAGGGACTGCATCCTGCTTTCGTTCTTTGACGACCACGACATTTGGCACTTCCTCTCCTCCATCGCCATGTTCGGATCCTTCCTGGTACGATCGGTGTTTGTTTGTTGTTTCGTTTTAAGAATTTGTTTAACATGATCCACAGCGGCTGCTCATCGGTTAGAGTGCGAAACCTTTAAGACTTAGTAGGTCCAATCCTATTTCCAGCCCCGAGCCCTCTCTCTGGGGCCTATCTGTCTGTTTTGCATGTTCATGTCAGGAGGAGAGATATCCTGATTCTCTATTAGATGGAGAGGGATCACACTACAAATTAACGGATGTGTACGGAAGAGTACACCGGATTCAGCACTAATACAGCTCTGGAAAAAAATAAAGAGAGACCACTCCAACAACAAATATTAGAGCTGCTTAATCCCTTTGTATTCAAACACACAAGCCCACACGTACTGTAAAGAAAGGATCAAAATATATTTTGGCTCCTACAATCCCAATAACCACTCTATATGACATTGACTATTATATCCATATAGTACATATGACAACCCCATTTTTCATTAAAAAAAAATGGTTTTCAGAGAAATCACTACTACACTGTTATGTTCACTAACATTACATCATTGTTGCTGATTTTGCATTTTCACATATTTTTATTTCTGATGCAGCAGATGACGTCTGAAATCGAAACCGAAATCGAAAGTCCAGCAGTAGCATTAAAATTTTGAGTCTCGTTCACTTACATGGAGATTTTTTCTGAATTGAGGTCCCATGGCGAGCGTTACTTCCTGCTTCCATTTAGGCTCTCTATTACAACTCCCATTTTTCATTTTAAAAAGATATCAACAGGGGCGGTGTTTAGCTCAGTTGGTAGAGCACCCCACGTGTTGAGGCTATAGTCCTCACTGCAGGCAACCCCGGTTTGAATCCCGTGTCGGGCGGATCCTGCGTGTCGTCCCGCCCTCTCTGCCTCCCATTTCCCGTCTTTCTCAACTCTCCTGTCCATTAAAGGCGAAAAAGCCCCCAAAAATATACTTAAAAAAAAAAAAAATCAACAGATAACGTCTGAAATCAAACCAAAGTCCAGCAGTAGCAAATCAGTTGGATTTTTTTTCCCCCTTGTCTGATATCAGTGCATCAATTATGATGCAGATGATGACATACTACAGTGCTGTAGTGGTGTCCCATGTTGTTATGAATGAGAAATGGGACTGGGCTTCGAGTCTTTACTGTAGCGGTGTAGTGGGTTCGACTCCAACTTGTGGTTACTGTGACTTGAATTAAAGCAAAAATGCCACTAAATCGAAGCAGTGTGGCTCTGACTAACCTCCCCCTCCCGTTTCCCCATAGGTCCTCCTGACCATGGACGACGACCTCGACACCGTCCAGAGAGACAAGATCTACGTCTTCTAGCTTCGTCAGATCTTCTGTGATGAGGCTCGGCTCCTCTAACTCTCTCTCTCTCTCTGCCTTACCGCCCTTCCTGTTCGCTCGCCTCCTTCATGTTCTCAAAGAGCACAGCCAGTAGCCTGATGCCCCCCCACCCCCACCACATCACCATCACCCCACCCTACGCAGGCTATCGATGAGGCGTCGTAGCCAATCAGCCAATCAGCCAATCATTGTGGGGAAAGGGCTGCAGCCTCCCTCCCCCCTCCTCCTCCCCCCTCCCCCACTTGCATGGACACTAATGTGCCAACGAAGAGCTGGATCAACGTCGAGTGATGCTGAAGTGTTTTGTCCTTTTTCGCTGCCACCGTCGATATAACTGTCGTAATCGATGTTTACTAACTAACTGCTGACAACAAAGAATACAAAAAAAGTACAAAGTACACACTAAAAAGAAAAAGAAAAAACCCGTCCAAATTAACTTATTTTATACTGTCTGCATTACATTTGACCCGCAAGTCAACAATGCATTTTGAAATTTGTATGCTGTTTATATGCTGTGTGTGTGTGTGTGTGTGGGTGTGTGTGTGAGGGTGAGTGTGTGTGTTTACAGACATTAGGGTGAGACCATGAATCCTGTCCAGTCTGTCAGTGGCCTTTTAATGTTCTAATCATGTTAGTCACATACTGTGCTCTGATTGGTCAGTTCCTCCAGATAGCCGTGCTTCTTCTCATTGGAGAATATCGATGATGATTGTATTTACTTATCGACTGCCCTCAAGTCTGACTGCGAAAGTATTTTTTTGCACTGTACTGTATGAAAAAAAAAAGAAGAATTTTAATGTCAAACGTTGCAATGAGCAGTTACTGAATAAAGGTCTCATTTTCAGACCCGTGGACGTGTTTTGTTGCGGTTCTCAAACTTTTTTTTACATCAAGGACCCCTAAATTGACACAAATTAGACCATGGACCCCCATTGGACTACATTTTGAAGCAAACACAAGAAATACACAAATAATTGTTCTGAGACTGAAGAAAGTTACTGTTTAGTCAATGTATACTTTCAAATTAGGGCCAATGGCGTGACTTTGTGGAAATATTGTAGAGAAATTTCTGGAAAAAAAGTGGTACAATTTCTCCAAGAAAAAGTTGAAACATTTCTAGAAAAAAGTGGTAAAAATTCTCAAAAAAGTGGTAAAATTTCTATTAAAAAAAAAGTTTTTAAAAAATTATAGAAGAAACTGGTAAAATTTCTCAAAAAAAGTTTTAAAAAATTCTAGAAAAAGTGATATCATTTCAAAAAAAAAAAAAAAAAAGTAGCAGAAATTTCTCAAAAAAGTTTAAACATTCTACAAATTGTCAAAATTAAGAAAAAAATACATTTTTTTTTAAAGTGGTAAAGATTTCTCCAAAAATAAATAAATAAAAGTTTAAAAATTCTAGAAAAAAGTTGTAAAATTTAAAGAAAAAGTTGAACCCTCTCAAAGACCCCACTTTGAGAACCATTGACCCAGACGATGTTGCATTTCCTGTAAACTTTGCAACGCTAAACGCAACTTAAACAGACTACATGTAATAAAACAGAAGCAGTTCACAAAGAAACAATGAATCCATATATAAAATTAGATTTATTAAAATATTTCATAGAAAAATACAGTATTTACACAATGCACAAAGGGCTTTTGTTTTTTCTCAGCCTTACACAAGACACGGCTAACGTTGACTGATGTGCTACATCTGTTTGAGACAGTGGAGAATTCATATTAATAAAATAAAAGTGGTTTATCCTCGCCTACATAAAAACAGTGATTGAATCTGTTTCTTTAAGGTTAAAATGACAAAAGTCAAAGAAGTTCATCTGAGATGACGCGTGGGAAGGTTTCGGTAATAAACAAGTGGAGTGTTTTAAATAGTTTCCAATGAACGTCAGTTAAAATTTACAGTAAAAAAAAAAAAAAAAGAGTTTGGCCCAAGTCTGGCATGGAGCTAAAATCTGTAAACGTGACACTGAAGTGCTTTAAAAAGTCGGCCGCTGCTCCCAGGAGGATCAAGTTCTCCCTGAGCTGCCGTGTCCTCCGCAGGGCAGCTCCTCCTCCAATCACAGCAGCCGCAGGCCGGAGTTTCCCTGAAGAGCTGAGGAACGAAGCGCAGAGGCCACGGGACTCTCACGTGAGGCCGCCGCCGAGTGTAAACAACGTCAGCGCTCTGGCATGTCACAGTCGGTCCAGTTACAGTCAAAGTCCCCAGTCAGTCGCAGTCGGTCACAGAGCGACGGTCACGTCCTCAGTAGTGGTAGACTCTGATCTGGTTGTTATCGTCCAGTCCCAGCTGGACCAGGCCGCTCTTAGAGGACGGGGCCCGATAGCGAGTGAACAGGGGGCTGGGGGGGGGGTTAAGGACAATGACAGTTGATGACATGTGAGGGTGCGTTTTAGAGAGGGGACTGCAATGATGTGGGAAAGTAAAAGGTTATTAGACAAGTCAAATACATGACAGAAATCATATAGATATACTATCAGGTGTACGGGGTACAACACTGATCAAAAAAAAATCAACACTGCCAATTTGTGTGATCGCCCCAAACACACAGACCTTTCCTTACTGACAGCTCAATGGGCAAACACACAAAAAAAAGGTAATATTTTGTTTTTAAAACCCAGCTTTAGGGTGTGTGTCATTGTGAGTGTGTGACAGAAGGATACATGCTGGTGTCTTTCTTGCGCATCTCCAGCCACCTCTTGTTCCCGTCAATCAGCCCCTGCAGCCTCTGGCCGTCCGACTCCACTGACCTCTGCACGGACTGTAGACTACGACTGTGTTCACTGAGACACACACACACACAGTTTGGGGATTTCTTATAAGTACATTTGAGAACATGATGAGGCCACAGGCTGTTCTCCCCTTCTGCCCTCTGGCAGGAGATACAGGAGCCTCAAATCACGCACCAACAGACACAAAAACACAAATTACAGAATAACTGTTTGTTATTCTGTAATTTATATAACTTTGTTTTTACTTTTAGCACCCCCCTTCCCCTCCCCCCTCAAAGAGCCTTTGCTCCACTTGTAAATAAGAATTTGTTCTTAATTTCTTGCTGGGAAAATACATTTTATTAAAAAAAAAAATCACACAGGCCTACAAAAGAGACTGGCTCTCAGTCCCTCTGTTTGACGCCCTGAAGAAGGTTAAACAACCGAAACGTTGGCCTTTTAACAAAAATAAAAAATATATATTTTTATATAAAATAAAAACAACAGTTTCTACCCCTGGGCGGTCAGACTCATTAACCAGAGCAACTATTCATAAAACTCTACACTTAAACCTGGCACTTTACCATTGTCAATGTGCAATATGTGTTTATATTTATAGGCTTCTATTTAAAATATCTATTTTTACCAACTGTATGACTGTCGTTGATGTTTCTTTTCTGTGTGTGTGTGTGTGTGTGTGTGTGTGTGTGTGTGTGTGTGTGTGTGTGTGTGTGTGTGTGTGTGTGTGTGTGTGTGTGTGTGTGTGTGTGTGTGTGTGTGTGTGTGTGTGTGTGTGTTCTAGACGTGGCACTGCAAATTTTGTTGCATTTAGTTTTTTGCAATGACAATAAAAGCTACACTACTACTGTATGTAAGATGCAGCAGCTGTGATTATGAAGGTTATCCTCCAGGTTACCTGACAGGAGTGAATGGTGGGTAGGGTGCGGCGGACCTCAGGGTGCTGGAGGTGACGGGGTCTGTCGCTGCTCCTGGAACGAAGGCAAAAGCTCATGTTGATAAAACACTTTAAAGGGACAGTTCAAGATTATTTTTAGAACGGCAGAGCAGAGCCGCGAGCTGCTCAGAGCTACGCTACAGAGGCTCATGGGATTTCTTGGTTTCCCTCATCAAACTCATCAAATACACAATCCAACAACTCCAAAACGCTCTGGTGGACAAGTTGTGACCTGCACATTCACCACGCTATGAGATAATAACAGAACGTTACAAGACAGAGTTGTTTTAGAGGTAAATTCATGCAAAACCGCTGATGCACGTTCCCGTCGGGGCCAGTTTTTCAGCAAGCAGACTCTGAATTTACCTCGAAAACAACTCTGTCTCGTATCGTTCCGTTATTATCTCATAGCGTGGTGAATGTGCAGGTCACAACTTGTCCACCAGAGCGTTTTGGAGTTGTTGGATTGTGTATTTGATGAGTTTGATGAGGGAAACCAAGAAATCCCACGAGCCTCCGTAGCGTAGCTCTGAGCAGCTCGCGGCTCTGCTCCGCCGTTCTAAAAATAGCTTGCACCGACAATTAAAGGTAACGAACCTACTGCTATGACTATAGGGATTATGGCAATGGGCCAATTTGCCAAAATGTTGAACTATCCCTTTAACATCCATTGGTGATTCTCTCTCTTATGAGCAGACTGAGGCTTTCGTCCACTCACCAGGGAAGATCTGGCCCCACCGGCTGTTGATGAGGTCGTCGGTGGCCCTCAGTCCGCTGCTGAGCGGCGTGCTGTAGAGCGGAGCGCCGGCGGAGCTTCCCGGTGGCGCCCAGCTCCAGGGCAGCGGCTCCGAGAGCCTCAGCGGGGGGGGCGGGGCTAAGGAGCCGGCTCCCAGGGTGTGAATCTGGGGGAGGATGGGGACGGAGGAGGAGGGGGAGGAGGGGGGAGCCGGGGCGGGGTGAGGAGGCTGAGACAGAGACAAGGGGAAGGTCGAGTACGGAGGAGCGGCAGCGGCGGCGCTCGGCCTCTGAGCCAGCGAGCTCAGAGCGCCGAGGACAGTGTTGAGCTGGCCCGAGATCTGCTGCAGAGAGTCGGCCAGCTGCTGGACTTTGGCCGGCACAGTGGGATGAGCTGCTGGGGAGAGAGAGAGAGAGAGAGAGAGAGAGACAGAGAGAGAGAGAGAGAGAGAGAGAGAGAGAGAGAGAGAGAGAGAGAGAGAGAGAGAGAGAGAGAGAGAGAGATAGATAGATAGATAGATAGATAGATAGATAGATAGATAGATAGATAGATAGATAGATAGATAGATAGATAGATAGACTTTATTGATCCCAATCTGGGAAATTACAGTGCAGCAGCAGCATTACACAGACACACAGTGACGATAACAACATATAGTATAAGAATATAAAGCATTGATTCTTGAGAATTTGGATAAAACAGGTTTTATTTTTGAAAATAAAAAAAATTAAACATTAAGAAATGTATACTTATATGTTTATAGAACAAATTCTCAGCAATCAACTAACGATTCGGTGCAACCTCCTGACTTGTGTTTTTCAGGCCATTACTTAATTTTTGTCAACACAGTCAGACACAAGAAAAAGGGAATTATTGCTATTTATTTGGTCTGATATAGATTTAGAACAGTTTATAGAATATGCCTTTACCTTAAGTACACAATATTGTTGCTAAATGTTTAATATTCTCTTTTAATCACTTTTTATGCTGTTTGACGTGTGCACTTTGAAAACTCTGACATCATGTGAGTCTTAATATAGGAATTAACAAGTACAATTGTTGGTATGGAAACAGTCCCGAGCTCGACAGTTACTTTGCTGTTTAACTGCAGCGTAGCTCAGTTAGCAGGAGGAGAGCTACTGTAGGTCCGGTCTGCATATATTTTTTCCTATGGTTGCACTGTACTGTGCTGTGCTGTGAAGCGTTACTAAGAAAATGACTGGAATTCTCCTTTAACTTCATATTAGGGGTGTCATCAACTAAGGTTTTCCATAGTCGAATCTGATTCGTCAGATTTTGCCTTTAGTTCACTAATCGTCGAATCATATTGTTTTTTTCTCTCATTGATTCATGATCTCCTTTGTGTCTTTTTCCACTCCAGATAAAAGAGCTAAAACACCCCAAAAAACAAATTTAATTATTCAGTTGGCATAAGAAATAAGAAAACAATAATAGGTCATTCTCCATCCACCCTTTTCCTGATCTCACACAATAAGCTCGAGTGCACAACATCGCTGTTTCTCTTTTGGGGAGTGTGTGCTGTGAATTATTGAAGTCCCATCGATGTGTTATAGCCGGTTCACAGCACCATGGACAGCGCTGTTTTTTTTGTGTGTAGTGGGTGTGTGTGTATACAGGTGCTGCGCGATCAATAGACAGAGAATGTGTTACTCCGTTTAATAAATAAAACTTCCGGCCTGAATTCAATTTTCCCTGCACTGAAGGGAAACGGCATGAGGTGAAGAGAGAGATAGGAAAAAGACGATTCGACAACAAGGTGAATCAGACCTCTCCGAATCGTCAACCATCCAGAGTCGCCTCTACTTCATGTGTTTTATCTTTGCTTCACTGATTCCACTCTGCTGTCGACACTCAGTGACCGGTACACGTTACCTGTCCCATCAGGTGGATCCGCGGCGCTGCTGAGGTCCGACTCGGTCACATCGAAGGTCACCTTCCTTTCTCCTCCCAGTCGGGTCAGATCCTCAAACACAGGCTGAACAAACAGAACAATAAGAGACGACTCAGGTAAAACAGACGCTGCTGTGTGAAGAGTAACGGAAAACAAAACATTCACAAAAAACAAAACATGAATAAACAGGTAAAAAGTAACACTTCACTACATCACGGCCATGCTGTCCGTGTACCTGTTATAAGATTCAAAAAAACAATCCTGTTGCTACAAAGGCAGAAAAAAACAAAGACTACAGTTTTTCTTGTTCACAGATTTAATAAGACGCTTCTCTCATCAGATCCAGCCTGATGTTTCCTCCTGACCTCCTCAGCGATGGAGCTCTCCAGCTGCTGAAGCTGCTCCTCTTTCCTCCGCAAGAGGGAGTTCCCTCTCTGAACCGTCTGCTGCAGCTCCGCCACGCTTCTGGCCTCCTGAAAGAGAGAGAGGGGGAAAAAGAAACAATCACTTCACACTTATTCTTATGACATTTAATAATTTCTTTCCTGCTATATATTTAAATCAGAAGTAAGCGGAATGTTTGTGTTAATATATAAGTCTTAAATAGTCATATCTTCCGACAGCAATCACTTCTATAGAGTGTTTGGTCTGAAACACGGGTCTGTCAGTCACTCTGCTCTGCTGTAAGCTGAGGAGAAAACTTTCCTTGTATCCTACAACCTTTATCCAATGAGGAGAGAGAACGGCATAAAGGGGCAGTCCTCTCTGTGGCCCTCATTTATGAAACTTGCGTACACCAAAAAAATGGGTGTACACCAAATTCACCGCAAGGATCGGCATTTATTAATCTGAGCGTGAGCGTACGGTACGCACAAATCTCACGCCAGCTCTGACCAGGTGTACGCACATTTGGAACCAGCGTAGAACATGCAGGAGCGAGTGCTGCTGTGTCAAAATGATTATTAAACCATAGTCTAATAACGCAGTGATGTGGACCACATGTTGTTGTTGTTTATATTGATAAAAAGATAAAAAGTAGCCAAAAAAGAGAAACGCTACAACCAAGTCCGTGTTGAAAATTTAACTCGACTTTTATTTTGAGCAACTGAGATGAATTAAAAACCACAATGTGACAGATGCTCGTTAATCAGCTGAGTAAACAGAAACAGTCAATGACAGACCTGTTATTGTAGATCACACACACAAACTTCCAACATCTCCTGCACCAGAGCATGACCGGACGGCTCCTCAGTCTCTCTCTCTGCCGGACACCGGAGCCGGCGGGGGGGGGGGGGGGGGGGGGGGCGCTACCTGTCCAGGTGCAGCTGATCTCGCGGCGGAGTGTTTTTTTTTTTTTTTCCCCGTCACCGGGACCTGTCAGCGGGACATCGGGCCGGTGTTTCACATCCCTCCATCAGCCGAACCATGCCAGCGGTGCTGATGGTCATAAAGTCGCGTTCGCAGCAGTAATATGCCAAATCATTTCTCCTCAATCACTTGTGTTTAGTAAACTGCAGGAGCATTTCATGAGGTCGCTGGGTTTCCTGACGTGGTCGGTAACATGTGCGTCTGCAGCCTCCATCCACCGGGATGACGCTTATCAATCACAAAAACGATCAGTCTATCAATGTCCAGATAGTTAATGTTGCCGCCCTCTCCCTGTTCAACGCGGTAACGCCAGTAAAGTCCCTCTTCTTGGCCGTCTTCCGTGTCTCCATGTCGTAAAAGGGGCAGGGCGACGCCTCTAAAGCAGGAATATATCGGGGCGTGACATTTAAATGACGCTCGTTTTCAGCCGCCGGATTTATCACCACCACGCCGGTTCTACGCCGAAATCAGCAGCGTACACACTTTTAGTAGATCACACGTGACACTTGGCGTACACTGATATTTACACCAGAATCTACACCAGATCCTGCGCAAGTTTGATAAATGAGGGCCTGTGTGTGCAGCCAAGGGATGCTCGTGAATGTGGTGACGTAGGGATGAGGGCTGGGGCTGCTAACTCCATCGGCTGACAGGAAGTTAGCCAAAACGACCGGATCGCTTACTTCTGCTTTAAATACTGTTATCTTTGTTGGTTCCGGTCTTTTTCTGGTTTAGTTTTGCTTTTATGTATGTTTGTTTGTTCATTTTTTGTTTGTTTTTTTTGTTTTTTATATTGTAAGAATGCTGGGTAGCTTGATTTGATATGTAGGACAGGCATTAATATAAACATTATGCTTCTGCCTGTGCCTTTTCAGTCACTACCTTGTTGATAATGTTTGTAGCTTTTATGTGATGTGACTGAATAAAGAATTTCATCATCATCATCATCATTCTAAATCAACCACATCTCACCAGCCGTCACTCCAGTAGGGTTCTCACTCTTTTCTTGAAATAATTTTCCAGGACTTTTTCAGCTGCTACAGTCTGACAGCCATGTTATCACACCATACACCAATAAATCCCCCGTCCCATTCATGCTTTGGAGAAATGTTGTTTTCGTCAGTTGTACCTTATTTTGTACATTACTGTTTCTATGTTTATTCCTCTGATTTATAGGTGTTCAGTCTGTGGCTCTAACTTATCTATAAAATAATCTCTTTCATGCTTAGAAATAATGACAACAACGCAAACATGTTGTTTTTGTTTTTAAGCCACAGCCACTACAGCTCTCTCCTGCTCCTCTATCCGTCACTCAGCAGAGAAATGTTCATGTTCGTGGTCCAATACTGGAAACACTCATCAACTCAAAGTCTCTAGTTTTCTCGCTAGGCACTTCTTTGGAAAGTGTCTTAGTGGGGTCTGAAAAATCAAATAGAGCTCTGGTAGCTGATGTTTTCCAGGACATTTGGGATCTCTGTTCAGCTCTCATTAGCGGCAACAACAGTCCTTCCTACCTGCATGAGGTTTCTTATCATCTCGTCGGTGACCCCTCCCTCGGGGTCGGGGTCCTGAGCGGAGCCGGTCTGAGCCGCCCTCAGAGCCGCCTGTCTCTCCATGAGCCGGCTGCTCTCCCTCTCCAGGAAGACTTTGGTTTTTTGGATGGAGGCGCCGTGTGAGGAGATGTAGCGTCTGAACCTGGACACACAGAGGTGAGAGACTTACGTATCTATCAATACATTTTCTTTTTCTTAATCAATTTTTCCAATGCTCCTTACTCGTCCACGCTGCTCTGGCTGTCCGGCACCGGTGACGTCGGTGAGTCCAGGTCTTCTACATGTAGTGATGAGTCTTTCTTGTCACTGGGGAGCGCTGTCCCCTCTGTTTTCCTGTCCTCCCTCTTCCTCTCCGGTTTGGACTCTGGTCTGGGAGAGACGCCCGCTGCTTCACGTTGTTCAAACTCACTGAACGAAACAAAATAAAGACATTTTTTTACACCTTTACATAAGAACAAAATAACGATTAAAAATTTATAAATCAAAAGAAGACGGTCGACTTGTTTTTTGCTGCTCCGAACTGCACCTGACTCTGCAGCTGAGACGTTCACACCTCTCCTGCAGTAGCGACACCTTGCTCTCCAGCCTCTCCTTGTCCTCCCTGGCTCTCCTGCTCTCCTCCCTGGCTCTGTCTCTCTCCTCCCTCAGCCTCTCCTCCTCCTCCCTGGCTCTGTGGATGAGCTCTCGTGCGTGGTGTTTCTCCTCTCTCATCCTGTCCAGCTCCTCCTGCAGCTGGTTCCTCTCCTTGATCAGCCGGGGTAAGGTCTACACACACACACAGACACACACACAGGTGGAAAAAACAGTAGGTTGATATGGATGGAGGAGTGGGTGAATATAATCTCCTGTCATGAAGAGAAGGTGGGACTCAGACCTCTATCTGTCTGTCCACCTCCTCCTCTTCCTCGCCGAGCTTCTTCCTCTTTCTCTTCAGATCTGCAAACTGATAATACACAGAGACCATTAGTCCCATTTAGAGGATTAAAAATCAATAGTGCATTTGTTTTATGATGGGAAACCTTGTTCTGCAGGGTGGCCTCCTGGCTCTTCAGCTCTTTGGCTCTCAGCTCCAGCTGATCTGTCAGATCCTGCAGCTCTGACTCCTTTATGAACAAAAAACAAGACGGTTTGAATTTTGTGTCTGCTACTAAATCCTCACAAAGACTTAAAGGGATAGTTCAACATTTTGGCAAATTGGCCCATTGCCATAATTGCTATAGTCATAGCAGTAGGTTTGTTACCTTTAATTGACGGTGCGAGAATGGCAGAGCCAGGGCGTGAGCTGCTCAGAGCTACGCTACAGAGGCTAATGGGATTTTTGGTTTCCCTCATCAAACTCATCAAATACACAATCCAACAACTCCAAAACGCTCTCGTGGACAAATTGTGACCTGCACATTCACCACACTATGAGATAATGACGGAACGTTAAGAGACGGAGTTGTTTTAGAGGTAAATGCAGAGACTGCTTGCTGAAAAACTGCCTCTGACAGGAACGCACATCAGCGTTTTTTTCATGAATTTACCTTGAAAACAACTCTGTCTCGTAACGTTCCGTTATTATCTCATAGCGTGGTGAATGTGCAGGTCACAACTTGTCCACCAGAGCATTTTGGAGTTTTTGGATTATGTATTTGATGAGTTTGATGAGGGAACCCAAGAAATCTCATGAGCCTCCTTAGCGTAGCTCTGAGCAGCTCGCGGCTCTGCTCCGCCGTTCTAAAAATAGCTTGCACCGACAATTAAAGGTAACAGACCTACTCCTAAAACTATAGGGATTATGGCAATGGGCCAATTTGCCAAAATGTTGAACTATCCCTTTAAGAGGAAAAGCCCTAAAAAAGGTACAGTGGTTAGTTCATCTCCTGTATGTGTTGTCTCACCTTGCGTGAGTGTGTGAGCTGTTTCTTTTGTATCTGAGTGTCGAGCTGCAGCCGGAGTTTCTCCAGTTGGACGGCATGAGAGGCCAGAAGACGCTCTCTGTCCTCCTGCAGAGTGGACAGCAATCGCTCCCTCTGGGCGGTCTCCTGGAAGACACACGGAAATGTTATGGAAAAACGCACATACTGTCCTGTACATGCATCTGTGTTTTTGTCGCCTTTGAGTTTTTCATCTGTATCAAAGTTAAAAACCAAACAAACATCAGACATAATGCGGCAGCTAAGTGTAAAAACCTTCTGACCTCATCCAGATATTTCTCCCTGATGTTGTTCATCTCTCTCCGGTGGTCCTCTTTCAGCTGCTCCAGCTTCCTCTCGTGGTCACGTTGCACGTCCTCCCGCACTTCCTGGAGCACGTCAGCCAGCTACACACAGAAGAAGTCAGAGTCGGCTCACAGCGTAGAAAGTTTCACTACTATAAAATGTATGAAATTGTACTTTATCTCCAATCAGTAGCATGTACTCAGTCCACATGGTGGTGATGTAATTCTGCCTGTCCAGCATGTGTGTGTGTGTGGGTGTGTGTGTGTCTGTGTGTGCTCTAACCTCTCGGTGGTAGTCTGCCAGGTGGTGTTCAGGTCGTGGACTCGCCATCAGCTCCCTCCTCCTCTCTGAGCTTCTGACCTTTATACAGACAAAACAAGTGCAAACACAGAGTCAGACTCACATTTAAACAAATCGTTACTCTGTGTGACTCGACTCCAGCACAACAGTTTACTATTAAAAATAGAGTAAACAACAAAAAAAAAGTTCATATTCAGTTAATGCCTTTCACTGTTGCTGCCTGATCACACTCAACACTTAAGTTGTGCTTTCGAGTGTTGGTTCTCTTCCACGTGAAAAGGAAAAAGAGCCATTTTCTCTAACGTGAAATAAAAGTAAAACACAATGCTTTTACTTTGCAATGTGATATATCATTACAAATAACACAATGAATGAAAATGGCATGGGCAAAAAAAAAAAAACAGCCTAAAGCTTTGTAGCACTTTTCATCTTCGGAGCTTTTAGTTTCAACCCTTTTACGGAAGAACTTCTATATTCAACAAAGGTCACTCACATCCCCCAGAAACAGCGATGTGAGGTTAAAAGGCCGACCTGCAGATGTATACCCTCATCATGAATCATCTGTTTTTCACCCACGGACAATATTTGAATTTTGCAGTTGATTGAACTTTTATTTATTGTATTGATTTCCTGCACTAACTGATTTGTCAGCCTATTTGCTGTTTAGCTGGGATGAAAATATCCTTAATTAGTCATGGAGACAAGTATTTTCAAGACCAACATCCAACAAAAAAAGAGAATAAAAATAAAAAGTGGACCTCTTGTTTCATGGAGGTGAGTTTCTCCTCCCTCTCTGCCTCCAGTCTCCTCCTCTCCGCCTGCAGCTCCTCTTCCAGCTCTGCCTTCAGACGCTCGGTCTCCCTCCTCCTCTGAGCCTCCAGCCGGTCGCGCTCCGCCGCTCGCTCTTCCCCTAGAGTGACACGCAACTCCTTCATCGCGGCTTCACTCTCCTCCCTGAGCACCGGACATGAACAGTAGTACATTTAGCAGGGAGTCGTATTCTGTGAAGTTCTTAAATGTTTCACATCAAAGCGTGTAATAACAAGGTAATAAGTATTAATAGGACATTAATATTGTGTCTGACCTGAGCTTGTGCTGCTGCTTCTCCCGCTCCCTGTGCACAGACTCTCTGAGCTCCTCCAGCGTCCGATCAGACTCCTCAGTGAGCCTGGCCTCCTCCTCCCTCCTCTTCGACAGGAGTCGCTGCTGCAGAGCGCTGAGGACACACGTTACAATTTAAAGTGGGATGTTCCTGAGAATTTTTTTAACAACTTGTAATTTAAATGTGGGAAGTACAGAACACAGAGAGCAAAAAAACACCTAAACACTGATACATCTGAAACTTGTTGAATAAGTAGTAGCATTAAAGTTTAATGGACGTCTGTGATTTGAGGTTTGCTGAGGACTCTCCACGCCGGCCTACCTCAGTTTCTCCTCGCTCTCCTCCTTCAGTTTCCTCTCCTCTTCCTCCTCTTCTTGCCTCAGCTCCTCCTGGAGGAGACCTATCCTCCTCTCTTTCTCCCTCATCATTCGCTTCCTCTCCTCCTCGACCTCCTGATCGGCCTTCCTCCTCTCCCTCTCCTTCTCCTTCTCCTCCTCCCGCTTTTCTTTCTCTTTCTTCTCCTCTCTCTCTACCCTCTTCCTCTCCTCCTCCTCCCCCTCCTCCTCCTCCTCCATCTCCTTCTCCTCTTCTGCCCTCTCTTTCTTCTGTCTGTCTTTCCGGACTCTCCAGCTTAGCTCCTCCCCCAGCGAGTTGTCTTGGTTTTTTAACGAAGGTCCAGCATCTTCGAGTTGTGTGTTGGAGGTGCGGACCAGTCGACCTCTAGCGGTTTCAGGCCTCTGGAGTCCCAGAGAAACACCAAAGCCTTCGGACTTTGGTTGGAGCTTGATGCCTCGCTCTGAGTGGGAGGGGCTGGAGATGGTGGGTGACGGGCTGGACTGGTGCAGGACGAGTCGGTCGACTTTATGGCCTTTGTCTTCAGCGATACGCCTGAGGAGAGAGGGTTAGAGTGTTACAGCAAAGTCCTTCAGTGACAGCATGTAGGGCTATTTCAGCCATGGGTTTCAAACATTTTCCATAATAAAACATTTAAAAGCAAACTGAGAAAAAAGTTTTAAAACTACTGTTATTTTAGATCCAAGTTTGTTTTAAAGGGACAACGAGGAGTTTTGGAAAAGCGAAGCATTTTCACACTACATTTATGAGCCTCCGCGCGCACCGTAAAATTCTTTGACCGGCGCAAGACGGACTCATGTTTTCATTCATCAAGAATTAAAGTCAGAGGTTCGAAGACGATCACATATCGTCGTAGTTCCGACCATAAACGGCGATTCGGCGGCGTTATTCACATGACTCACCACGAAACCGAAAGTAAGGTAACGCTGGTCGGCTCGACCAGCATTACCGCCACCACTAATAATAACAAAATAACGATAGAGACAAAACAATATATTTATCGAAAATGGGCCCATTAACAAGTGTGGGTAGCGTAGATTCATCCACATTAATATGAGACTTTTTTATTGTCGCGGAATTTTTCGTTCTGCCGATGGAGAAACTATTTGTTGTCCCTTTAAATAATAAATAAATAAATATCCTACAATTTTGCAAGGACACAGAGACTCACTGCTTTGAGAGACACTTCTCACATGTGTAAAGCAGCGCTGTCTGTGGGAATAACATTAAAACAAGAAACCTTTTGGCAGCAACCTCCTCCTCCTCATTCTCCTCTTCCTCTTCCTCTTCTTCTTCTTCTTTTGTTTCCTGTCTGTCGTCTTTCCCCAGTGGACTGAGAGTGCCAGACAGGTCGTTGATGTCCAGAACTTTCTCCGACAGCTTCAAGACACAAAACATCAGAGAAACATCACAAGACGGGTCGGAGGGGGAAAAAAAACAGTTGAATGAATGAATGACTGATGGTGAAGGGTTGGCACTTGGCACACAGCGTAGAACTACCTTGACATCTATGGAGGATGAAGCTTCCTCAATGTTTTTACTGGTCTCAGACTCCTGCAGTGACACGCACATACACACAAACACACACACACAAACAGACACAAAAACAAACATGCTCAGTGATAAGGTAACAGGTCTGAATGAACGTGCACAACAAAGCCAAGTAATTGCAACACAAGCGAGAGCAACACAGAACATCAAAGCGTGCAGAGATAGAAGAAAAAAAACAAACACACGCAAAAGCAGCAAAGAGGCAAAAAGCAAAAAACAAGGGTGGACGTGCAAACACAACCAAGGCCGACGAGCCGAGCCGGCGCGGGCAAAACTGTAGCAAGCAGAGTCTCAAAAAAAAAAAAAGCAAGGAGACGCAGGAGATGAGTTCCTCTATCTGGCTCTAACTGCTCCAAAATCAACCAACCAGTTTTAGAATAAAAGCAGAGAGGCTACCAACACACTGCACTGCCAATGGGGAAGAGGAGGGGGGGGGGGCAGATTCAGATCCAGTCCAATCCAGTCCTCAGGGGCTTTTTTTTTTTTTTTACCAATTTATACTCCAGTGTGCGGGCGATGGTGTCCAGCCCCTAAGGCATAGGAGTTGGATTTTTTTTTTTGAGGGGAGGGGAGGGATCTGCATGTTTATCCGTGCATGCTTGAAGAGATCAAGCAGGTGCAGCGTGGGGATGGGGATGGGGATGGGGAGAGGAGGAGGGGGGAGAGACACCGAGCCCTACCTCTGCAGGAAGGAGACACTGTTTTGTCACACTCTTCATCCCTTCGGCGAGAGTTTTTCTCTTTTGGGAAAGTGTTTTAACCTCCTCCCGGACTTCCTCTTGTTGGACTTGAGCCGTTTCCTTCTCATTAAAAACCTCCACGGCTTCGTCCTCCTCCTCCTCGCTCTCCACCGACGCCGCCGTAGTCGGGGGCTTTTGGGTGTCCGATTCGTCCTCAACCTCCACCTCCACCTCCACCCCCTCCTCCTTCTCGGTTTCCCCTCCTTCGCTCAGCACACACCTCTCTAAAATCTCTTCTTCTTCGCTCTCGGTTGGGTTTTTCTTCTCACTCATGGAGCATCTCTCCAAAGCCTCGTCCTCGCTCTCATCCTCCCCCACCTCTTTCTCCTCCTCCTCCTCCTGCTCTTTCTCCCCCTCCTGCTCTCCTCCTCCTCCGCCGTTCACCTCGGCCTCTCCTTCCTCACTTTGATCCACTTCCCTACTTTTATCCTGCCCTTCTTCGTCCTTCACGCTTTTCTCAACTTCATCTCTGTCATTTTTGTCCCCCTCCTCCTCTTCTTCCTCCTCACTCCCTTCATATTTTTCACTTTCATAATAACGTTCCAACACTTCATCGCTATATTCCTCAAATTTCTCTTCTCCTTCTCCTTCTTCCTCTTGTACCTCTCCCTGAGTCTCCTCTTTCTCCTCCTTTAAACTCTCCACAGCCTGGTCGCTCTCCACGTTCTCCTCTCTGTCTTTGGTCTCGTCATCCTGACTTTCAACGCACCTTTCTACCTTCTCATCACTGTCATCCTCCTCTCCTTCATTCCTCTCTTGCTTCTCAGATTGCTTCATGTTTTCTGTCAGTTCACCTTCTCCTTCGTCTTCACCTTCACCTTCAAAGCACTCATCCTCTATCTCATCACTCATCTCCTTCTCCACCTCCTCTTTCTTGCTTTCCACAGCCACTTTACTCTCTCCCTGCTCTTCCTCTTCCTCTTTGCTTTCTCTATCTGCTTCTTCATCTTCCTGCTCATTTCCTTCCTCACCCTTCGACTCCTCGCCTCCCTTCTCCTCCACTTGCCCCCCTCCTTCATCCTCTCCCTTCTCTCCTTGAGAATCCCCATCGTCTAGCTCTCCTCCCTCTTCCTCCTTCTCCTCCTCCTTATCTTCCTCCTCCACCTCATTCAAGTCCTCAGCCACCTCCTGTGCCGAGCGTTCAGGCTCAGGGCTGACAGGACCGGCCCCCTCCTCACTGACACGGCCTCTGCTGCCCGTACGTGGGCTCACGTGGAGGTGGCGTCCCCTCAGGGAGTCCTTCGGTGGAGGGGAACGGGACGAGGGGAGGAGACCAACGGAAAGCGTGCAGAGACACAAGGGAGAGAGAGGACGGAGAAGGAGGGAAGGTGAAGAAAGGAGGCAGACAAAAAGATTGTGACCCCGCCCCCTCGCCTCCACCCCACCCTGAAAGAGTGAGTGTGTGTGTGTGTGTGGAAGGAGGTGGTGGTCTTGACACAACTGGCATGCAAACCTGACATTACGTGCGTTTGGCAGGGACAAAAGTGTTAAGTTTAGACAACTCACGTGTGAAAAAAGTAAAATAAGGAGGACAAACGATGGAAAAGACACATGCATGAATATGGAAAGCAGATAGACATGTGTACAGTATATACGGTATCTTGTTGTGGGAAACACAGACACAAATTCACACAGGAGCAGGGTTGTTCGATAAATGTTATTCCCCTATTCCCCATTAATAAAATATACAATATGTGTAAAAACTGTGAATCTACACTCATCAACTGCTAGATCATTGAGACAGTGTATAATTTTACAGCTAAATACATGACAGACTTTAGTTAGAGCTAAAAGATTAACTAGTTTTTGGCAAATTGGCCCATTGCCATAATCCCTATAGTCATAGCAGTAGGTTCATTACCTTTAATTGTTGGTGCAAGCTATTTTTAGAACGGTGGAGCAGAGCCGCGAGCTGCTCAGAGCTACGCTACGGAGGCTCATGGGATTTCTTGGTTTCCCTCATCAAACTCATCAAATACACAATCCAACAGTTGTTTTCGAGGCAAATGCAGAGTCTGCTTGCCGAAAAACACACATCAGCGGTTTTGCATGAATTTACCTCTAAAACAACTCTGTCTTGTAACATTCTGTTATTATCTCATAGCGTGGTGAATGTGCAGGTCACAACTTGTTCACGAGAGCATTTTGGAGTTGTTGGATTGTGTATTTGATGAGTTTGATGAGGGAAACCAAGAAATCCCATGAGCCTCCGTAGCGTAGCTCTGAGCAGCTTGTGGCTCTGCTCCGCCGTTCTAAAAATAGCTTGCACTGACAATTAAAGGTAACAAACCTACTCCTAAAATTATAGGGATTATGGCAATGGGCCAATTTTCCAAAATGTTGAACTATCCCTTTAAGACTGACTACTTAATAGCCTGATAGTCAAAGAAGGGAGTTGCTCTGGTCTAAACCCAGTGATGATAAACACATAAAGCACAAATAAAGTGTAGTATTTGTTATTTTGATGGAGATGATGACAACTTGCTCCTGGTGTCAGTCTCAGACAGCAAAGCAGTAACAGTGACAGTAGGAAGACAGTAGGACAAAGAGGAAGACACAGTAACAGCCGTGCCCATAGGACAGGTCCCAGCAGCACAGCAGCTACGAGAACACAAACCCCCCCGGGTCACAGTGCAAAAGGTGAGAGGTGTGAAACGTCAGAGGTCAGAGAAAAGAAAGAGGAAGAGAAGGAATAGCAGATGGTTTAGAAATCACAGTTATATGAGACAATGAGAAAAGCCCATAATGGAAATGAAACTACACCAGACATGTTTAACATTCTGGTTCAAAGATAGAAACAGACTTAAAATCCAAAATAATGAATATACCTGGGATGCCAATGTAAACCCCCTGAAATCCCTGTAAAGTCTTAATGTGATAATCGCTAAGCTGTTACGTCAAATAATTAGAGTAAGTGAAACAAAGCAGCCATTCACAGGATGAAAAACAAGTGCACACAGAACAGCAACGCGGCAAAGAGGTTATATTTTGAAATGTTCAAGTAGGAACCAGTTTGAGCGAGTCTAGATGAAACAAAGCAAGAGGCCACTTAAAAAAAAAGAGGAAAGGACGTGTGTGTTTTTACCTGTTTGGACGGCGGTTCGGGGCTGTGGTCTCCAGACAGGGCCAAGTCCTGCAGCTCTGGCTCCGTCCTCTCCTCTGGGGGAGCTCTACCGCTTTCATCACTGTCCTAAAGCACACACATACACTGAAGCTGAATATTACCTAAAATATAGGCTGCTCACAATTTAGCAATTTTTATAATCGCCTGATCGCATTTATTTGAGCTGACCACAATCATATTGCAAAATCGTTGAAATCGTTTCCATTTATCTGAATAAAAACAGCTGGATGAAACTAACAAAAACGTCATATTTACATCACTATTTCCTCATTTCCACCATTTGAGGTTTGAATGGTGCTTTTTTAATCACATTGCACCCTCTTCTTCTGCTATGGTTTAAACAAACTGTTTATCTCTTAATTTCTAATACTCAACAACCTCATTGCGATGAATTACCATCACGGATTTGGTTTCTAAAGCCAATTGATGGCTCTTTTTCTTCAGGTGGTGGTTCAGGTGTATGTGTATGATTAAACTATGTTTAGGCTTATACTATAAAAATGGCATAAAATGATCAGAGAAAGACAATTAAATCCTTAATTGCAATAATTTGTTTGGCAATTAATCGTCAACTAAAATTTCATGATTGTGACAGCCCTACTGGAAATAGTCTTCCTGCAAATATAAATTCACATCAGCTCTCTCTCTCTCTCTCTCTTTCTACCTCATACTGCAGGCCTCCTCCGAGCGCGTCCAGGTCCAGGTGGAGGTTCTTCAACAGTCTGTTTGAACCACGAGGACTTGGCTGAAAAAGAGACAGCGTTGAGTTTGATATGCAAACAGC
Source organism: Trachurus trachurus (assembly GCF_905171665.1). Lineage (NCBI taxonomy): Eukaryota > Metazoa > Chordata > Actinopteri > Carangiformes > Carangidae > Trachurus > Trachurus trachurus. Next base: position 10,458,860 of record NC_139892.1, read on the forward strand.
TGCTAAACCAGATGTTTTCATTAACTTTCACTGTACCTCAGTGTCTGAGATTTTGTCTTCGTCATTGTCGTTGTCGTCATCGAAACCAGGCAAAGTGAGGGACACTCTCTCCTCCTGCCTGCTGCCTAAAACACTAGATGCCCCGCTGCCTCTGAGACCCTGTTAGAGGGAGAATATATGAGTATAGTTTTCACTGTAACAGTCAGACAGTGTACATACCGTAATCAAAACAGCATTGCTTTGGTTCTCAATATAGCACTCAGATCGTACCCCTAGAGAAGTCTTGAGGGGCTCCAGCCCACCAGAGCTGCTGAGGGACCCTCGGAGAGCAGGGACGGACCCAGACAGTGGACCTGGGCCCGGGGCATCCAGACCTCTGAGAGGAGCCAGGCTGCCCAGAGGGGAGGGCAAAGGCCCCAAGGCTGAAGTCAGAGCCTTAAGAGAAACAAGAGAATTTCTTCAAGCATCAACAACACTTGAATAATTCATTAAATCTAAAATTCCCACTGCAGTTGATCAGGGCTCTCCAGATGCAGAGGTTTTTCATTTATTATTGATAATTTGTTAACAGCAAGTCTTAATCTTATTCCCAGAGAAATTGTACAAATCCAAAGTCAAAATGAGTCAACTGTCCTCTTTGCCCTGTTTGCTTCATTTGGCTTTGAGGCTTGTTTTCTTTTCCATGCATATAAATTGCTTTTGAGTTTATAAAAACAGTTAGTGCTTATCAATGAGTAAAACATTTTAACTGCATTTATAAACTACATACTAATGAGTATTCATGTGTTATAAATGATGAATTCAGTATTTAATGCTTAATACTGTGTACTTATTATAAAGTGTTACCAAAGATTTTGACGTCTCCTGGCAACAATTAATTATTTTGGTTGTTCATAAATGAATTCTGATTTAATGCTTTTATTCTTCTCTGTTATCTTTCTTGTGCTCCTGCATGTGGTTTTGACATAAAAAATATAACACAACAAAAACTGCATGAAACAAAAACAGCCACTCACTCCGGGAGGTTTGAGTGGCTCCTTCTTCTTTTTTTCTTTCTTCTCCTTCTTTTCTTTCTTCTTCTTCTTGTCCTTGTCCTTCTTCACCCCGGCGCCTCCCGCGGCGGCCGTGAGCTGGGCGCGCTCGCGCTCCTGCGTCACCAGGCCGCGGTAGTGCTCGTCGCAGGGGTGATCCCAGGTGGACTGGCCCGAGGAGAAGTTGAAGTAATAGATGTCCCCCGTCACATCCTGGCTGCGGGGGAGGAGGGGGGAGAGGAGGGGGGTCACTTCAGCACCTCCAAAAAAGGCCCGGGGAAAGGAAGGAGAGGTGACGGGAGGATGGGGAGGTGAACGGAGAGATGTCACCTGAATCTGAACGATGAACCAAATCAACTATTTGATTCAGTCTTTTTTTCAGTCAGTCATGACGTAACACAACAACTATCAACACAAACAGTGTCAACGAGGTAGTGACTGAAGAGGCACAGGCAGGAGCATAAAGCTTATATACTGTATAATACTATATACGGTATATATGCCTGTCCTGCATAGCAAATTGAGCAACCCTTCAGCATTTTAATAATATAGGAAAAAACAAATAAACAAACATAAAAAGCGAAGCTAAATCGGGAAAAAAACAAGAATGAAATACACATTTGAAAATCCATGTTAGCGTCATCCCATAGTTTAACTCTCTTTTCCAGCTTTTTGTACAATAAATTTACAAACATCTCACAACTCATATTTGAGAAAAACCTTTGTACACAGACGAGAGTAACTTTAATTTTGCTCTATACACGATTTGCATTATTTTATAGTAAACCAAATCATTAAATTTCATAACATTGGCTTAATATGTTCATAATAACATAAGTCGACCCCCACACTCCCACACAGTATGATTATGATATATAAGAAAGTATAAGTGAACAATAAATAATATGTAGAGCCTTATAATCTAATATATTTCTGGACTAATACAGGCTTGCTATTGACTTTGCGATCCTTCCTTTGATATACGTATCTAATATGTTGTTTCCATGTTAAAGCAACATTGCGGAGTTTCAGCTCAGTGCTTCCACCATCTGGTTGAAAAGCGCTATTGTCTGTTACATGTGTACCGAGTGTAAGCTGGTCCAATATTTATTAGGGCTGCAACGAGTGGCACATTTTACTATCCGAATATTTGGGGTCACTACTACTCATTTGTCAACGGGGAATTCGATAGCTTTGTTTTCTGGTTAGCTGCTGTCTGCGCTCTCTTTTTTGCTCATGACTCCCTCTAGGCTACAGTCAGGTAAGCGTGTGACGTATGCCGTAAAGCAGGTCGCACTCTACGGCTCTACGCAGAGGGGGGAGGGGCGGTACTCCTACCCGCACAGGGAAGTTGCATAGTGCAGTTTCAGCCGATGCGACCCGGCTCAGGCTGCAGCGGCAGCACCATTCATCCTATTAACAATTTTTCTACCATTGCAATGAGTCTGGATTCTGGAAACATTATTTTAAGGCTGATAAACTCTGCAATGTTGCTTTAATTTATGATCAATAACAACCCCTAAGAATTTTATATCAGACACTCTTTCAACTATTCAAATCTATAAAACCATATCTAAGATCTGATGAGTTGAGTTGCTTAACTGCTGCTGTTGACTTGTGAATTATTTTGATTTAATTAATAATTACTAGTTTACAACAATAAAAAACATTTGATTCTTTGTGCTAACATATGTAAGAGACATTATTTGGACAGTTTCCCTGCACATGACATCTCCTTGGAGATTTTGTTGAGCAAAGGTTGCTATGAGCCTCCAACTTCTTGTGTCAAGAACAGACTTCACCCTGGATTAGTGATGAGGACAAACACTGCAACACTACACGTCTCTCAAATAAGTCCAACCAAGCTGATGCAACATGGATGAAATTCTGACCTCTTCTGTCTTTCGGGCCTCCTTCAGACAATTTACAACAACATCAAGCCGACTCTTGAAGTTTGTGTTCACCGGGTGGGCATGCTGCAGGGAGTTCATTACCCAGCATCTCTGCCTTTACTTACCAAGGCTTCCACTCAGCAGGCAAAGGGGCAACGATGCCCTCCCTGGCCAGCCACAGGAGCTCCGTCTCACTGTCGGGATCAATGCCAATCTCTCTTGCGTACTCTTTGATTTCTGATCACAAACAGAAAAGAGAGAAAACAGACTGATATGAGAAGATCTGAATGTCATAGTAGCACATTATTACAGCATAAAGTGGCAAACAGTGGTGTAGAGGCTCTTGCGAACTCTTTGAAAGAGCACATTCAGCGGGCGCCTGAGATCCCAAAACTGTTCAACTGAAAGACTCACTATATTTTTCATGCACTTTGTTTTTATACACTCCTTAGCATCTTTTTAGCTTCCAGTTTCAGTATTTGCAAGCATTTTTAGATAGATTTTTAAAGTGTTGTTTGGAATGAATGTATTCATGGGCTGCTGGCATCAAGAGATTCCTTTGGGATTAATAAAGTTTATTCAATTCAATTCAATTCAATTCAATTCAATTCAATTCAATTCAATTCAATTCTGATCATGAACACCCCATAAAAAACGGACTGATATGAGAAGATCTGAACGTCATAGTGGTACATTATTACAGCATAAAGTGGCAAACACTGGGGTAGAAAGGTTAGTGAGGCAACCAGAAATAAATCATGAGTGGAAGCCAAGGCAAACATATGAATAAGTAAGCAGTGTAAAACATGCAAGGTAAGGTAGTGCAGTCTTCCAATATTGCTTCGGCCAAGAAGGATACACCTTTATATCAATTTTTATCCAATTATCCAATCAGTGGATAAAACAATACTCTGCATACCAGTGATTATTTGTTAAGTCAGGGCTGTTGAAGCTCAGAGAGCTGACTGAATTGGGAACGCCGTTGACCGTACACAGAGCAAAAGAGTGAACTTTTACCTGCAAATTTGCGGAAGTATTTTGTTTTAGTTTCACAAGATGTCAGTCATAGAAGGCAAGGATCAAGTTAAAACAAATGTGCATTTCTGTGGTGGGTGTTAAGCTTTGGAATTTGTTAACAGTCGAAGAGAAAAGTTGTTCAAATGTTTTTCAGTTTATGAAGGTATATAAGGAAAATGTGGGGGAATTCATATAGAAATATGTTGTGATGGAAGGTATTGGTTGTGGATCTGTTTATTTATTTTTATTTGAATGTTGTTGGCGGTATTATAAGTTTTCTTCATCCTGCTCCTTTCCAATTCTAGGAGAATAATAAATTAAATGAATTCAACCAAGGTAAGGGTTTACCACACCCTATTTGGGGATGATCTGTGCCCTGCTGTGACAAGGCAAGGTAAGGCAAGGCAATTTTGTTTGTATAGCCTGCTTTTACAAACAGATTGTTTAAAAGGGCTTTACATGGCATCATAACAACATCCTCTGCCCTTAGACCCTCACATTGACTGAGGAAAAACCAGCCAGGAAAACCCTTTTAACAGGGAAAAAGTTGGAGAAACCTCAGGGACCCTTCACCCAGGAGAGGCAGACATTCAATGTTGTATACAGACAAGAAAACAGTTTACAATACGGAATACGAGAAGACATGGAAATGGTTAACAAGAGCTGATGAAGCCAGGCTGCTTCTGGTGGGTGGGAAAGGCAAGGATAGCAGGCCAGCTTAATGGGAGAAATGTATGGCAGACTAGTTCATGTTCCTCCCTGCTACCACATACAGGTTTAATACCCTGTGTAGACTGTAGGCTACCTTGTTCAGAGGGTATATAGTTCTCATCGTAGTCCTCTTCAAGGATCAGCTGGTCTCCAATGAGAGCAGCTGCAGTCATGGTAACTGCAGAGACACAGGGGGGAGAAAATGCAAAACAGAATGACTGGCAAAAAAAAGATGCTGTAAATATTATAACACGATGACACAGACAGCTACATAAACTCTGGCCAGCTCTTCACTCTTCACCCTGCATGTCCTAAAGACGTGCTGCTACGCTCAGATAATGAGATTACGAAATTAACTTCTCCCGTGCGGCTAAACAAAGAAGCAGCAAAGGGCTTTTTATGGAGCAAATGAATTATAAAACATGTGAGGAAACTATGGCAGCAGCAAAAGCCACATTTACATCTCGACAGACGAGAAATAAATAGCGATGAGAGATATATTTTAATGACAGCAGCGCGTGGGCAGCAAGAAAAAGGAATGAGCTAACGTTACATTAGCAACTAGCTACTTAACGGTAACGGTAGAGTTAGTTGGAAAATAGTTTATTCGCGGCAAGTGAGTTACCTTCCACACTTTCAATCGTTTTCTCATTAGCCCTTGTGGTGTTATCGATTAGTTGTCAGTTGTTTGGCATAGTCGCAGAGGAGAGAAAGATGCGAAAGTTACACCACTAACAACAACAACACCGACATCTCCAAGGACGCTTCCCCGGCCGTTTCCTGTTGACGATGGAACGGCCGCTCTGATTGGCTGGAGCTGCGTGAGGCGTTCACGGAGCCTCGTAATATTCACGATTCTTGTCAGTTATCAATGATGGCGAAATTATAATTTATATACAATACGCCTTTGGTGTGAAATGATAAAACACATGATATAAACTGCACAGATAATATAAAAAGCAAAGAATAACTTACTCCCTAACAATATACAAAAAATGTTTAAGGAAAGAGGGGAACTTCAATTTAAAACAACCAAGTATAAAAAGCATGTGTATCAAAAATTGTAATTATTAGTACAGACAATGCCAGAACTCTAGTCCCCTCCCATTTATTTATTTGTGTATTAATTTTTATTACAGCATTATATATTTTTCTCTCTCTCTTGTAAAGTAGTTTTGCTAGTGCTGAATGCAGGTTTAGGTTAATGGAATGAAGGTGAGGAATCGACTGTGGGAAAATATGATGTGGAATAGCCCGCCAGAGGATCCCAAACAAAGCAAAATCACAACACAGTTTCAAATGAAATTAAAACATAGTATGATAGAAAACTATAAACATGATTGAACATTTGAGATTTGACTGCAACTTTAATGATGATTATTTATTTGGCTTCATCTGTTGATTATTATATTTCTGCTGCTACTTTTTGTCACATTAACATAAAGAGCTCCAAAGGTTTAGCTGAAATTAAGAATTAGAGGGTAGGCACTTACAAGCTGAATAGCTCCAGCCTACACCTTTTCAGTCTATGTAACAATTATGAATTAAGGAATGCATTATTGAAGGTTGATTGACTGTTGATTGATGCCTGACTGTAACAATTTGCACACAAGATCAAATAAACTACTACTATTGTCATCAAAAGTGCATTCGATTTACCTTTTAGGGGCACATCTTACTTGCATGGAGAGAAAACAGTGATCCGTGCTGAAAGTGACTTATATGCAATAAAATAAACAATGAAACACAATTTTTTGTGAGGTTTTTCTTGATTAATTCCTTTGCCGGATAAATGTGCGCAAAATTTTGGACTGCACCTGAAAGCACCAATCACTGTGTAGGCTGCATATCCATCTATGACTAAAATACAAATTTTTCCAAGTGTGGGTGCGTGTTGTAGGAGATGAGTTTTTAATGGAGGCTCTCAGAGACTCAGTCAATAATCAATAATATGTGAAGAGAGAAATGGTTATGTGTCATAGTTATTTCTGGTTTCTCTGCATAGAAGGAGCACTGGGAATGTCTCAATTTAGGAATCCCTCTGTGAATAACCTAAATAGTCCTCATAATATTCTCCTTTCTTTCTTTGGCTCAGTGTTTTGTAGGCAGCAGCCGCTCTGGCGTAATGTCCTCCTCAGTGGGCACATAACTTTTAAGAGGAAACATTGTAACTCTGTTGCGTAGAAACAGACACAGCCATTTTCTTATCATCATCATCATCATCATGATCAGTACACCACCTATAAATTTCCCTCACTTGCGATAACAACCTCAAGAGATGTTTCTAATCTAATTGGAGAGAAGAGTGAGTGACAGTAAGCATTTTATGGCTTTCTTAAATCCACTAAATCACGCATCAAAGGTACATTTACATATGAAACTGCATTTTAACACTTTAATGAGGGATTTTATTGCCACAAAAGGAGAAAAAAAAGTAGGGGTGTTCTGTTTTGCATGTGTTATTGTGCGGGAAGTTGAATGTAAGGATCCCTGTGGTGTGTCAAACAGCACCTTCTGTCTCCCAGGCCTCTCTCAGAGCTCACAGCGAGGGGGCTGCTTTAGCACTGTGCTGCTAAATGATGCTTTTGTTCTGTGCCCGAGAGTGTGACAATCAGATTGCTGAAGCCTTTCTTTCTTGTTGCAAACCATTGTTGAGTCTTATCTATAATAAAGTTAATAAAAAACACATCATCAAGTTTCCTGTCTACATACCTGACCCAACATTTCCAAAAATTGTGCACACAGAGAAATTAATTACACTAAATGAACTTGGCCTCTCAACCACAAGAGGGCAGATGAGGGAAGGATTGGTACGACATGATTGGTTCGCTTGACAAGTAGTCTGTGGTCCACCACAGCAGCTGAGGTGATGCACTGAACTATGTGGGTTTTATGCAGACAATATTGTTTCCAATAAAAAATAAATAATAATAATAATAATTTTTTTTAAATGATGAAGAGGTTAACATGGAAAAGACATAAAACAAACATAAATGTTAAAACATTAATGTAAAATGAGGTGAAATAATAGTAAAAAAAAAATAAAAAATAAATAAATAAAATTGCTAAATGTAACAATTACATCAAATCAGATATCATTTAGATTTGTGTTATCTAATATTTATATAGGAGTGAATAATAGGCACAGAAAAACTAGCGGAGTCTTTGGATATGCTTGTGCTCAGGTAAGACTGACACTTCTTCCTGTTCTGTGTTTGTTTTATGCTGTGGGTGGTTTGGTTTTCGTATCAGGGTGAATAACCTCTACATCTTGAGCAATGGTAGCTTTAGAATTACAAACAGGCCTTGAAACTGAGATGATCAACTCAACACCTACGCACCTAACTAAATAATGGACAGGCCCAATGTTTAACTCTTTTTTTTTTGTTATTTATTTATGATGGAGCTGGACTGTAGCTCTAAAATAGGGTTCACTCTACGGTTGAAATGACCCTGTCATTTCGATTTTTAATTGAGAAAATAGATGCAACCAAGTGCAGAAATCAATGGGTTCAATACTTTGTTTAGCCATTGTTTAAAACCAGTAGTGGTAAAAAAAAATATTAAAATATTTAATGTAATCATCACAGAAAATATAAAATGCTCAATCTTTAAACAGTGAAATGCTCTGATCATCAAACAAACACTACTACATGCATGTATCTCATAGAGCAACAGAGAAGTGAAATACATTATACATTATATTGAAAAACAATGCAAATGAGTAAAGTTTCATTGCTGCAAAATGTTTTTTCAAATCTCTGACAGTGCTTTTGCAGCATGTCATTCAACATCATACTACTTGCTTTTTTAAATTGAAATATTTTTCATGATTTAAACAATTTCTTGTTGCATTTGCTGCCGCAACAGCTGTCCTACACCCAGTGTGTTGCCAGGGAACAAGTCCTTCTGATGTTGGCAGGTCCTAGTGTTCAAGTGTGCACATTAACAAACTGCATTATCTTTGGATCATTCTTAGGAGCAGCAAACAGCTACAGAGCCTCATAAACACTTGAGATAACCTGACTACTTATCACTTAACACCTGAGTCTTGTTGGCACAGAAGTCGCCCTGTTCTGTCCTCGTTCTCCTCTGATTACGTGAGAGTTTGTCAGCGCATGCCAGCGTTTATGGATTATTTTATGATTAAATAATAATTCCCGGAGACTGTATGTCAGCCTCGTTTCACTCCACGACTGATTTAGGTTATCTGAGTTCAGGGCGGATTTTCTTGCTTTTGCTGTCAAGCTGTACAACCCGCAGGGCCATGCAACCTACAGTGACACTCTACGACCAGGGCTTTGGTCCAAATATCTGTATTAAAGCAGAATCGACCTCCACAGATGTGACATTGCAAAACCACATGACTGAAGTTAAGTAGACTTGGGTATAGCAATCTGAAGTGGTGTGTGCGTGTTTGTCTGTGTATGTGTGTGTTGGAGAAAACGAGACAATAAGAGCTCGGCACTGTTGCTTACAGCTGAGATAACCTCCCCTGCTGGTTTGAGAACAGTGCTCCATCATGGAGGCAGCTGGAACAATGTCTTGACCTTTGAGCCTCAGTCAGGGCCTGATCAAATGGTGGATTTGCTGATTAAATATTTATCAGCTCCAGGCAATTACCCCATATCTGTAGCTAGCTGTTTGGTGGTCACTTTAAAATTGTTTGTTGATCGTTAAACAAAGAAGTTCCTTTTCTTAGTAGAGCATCAATAGATCCGATCACATGGGTTTCAGCTGTCTTTATATAACCGGTGCAATCACCCAAATTCTCCATTTGGGGCATTACCATCCCTACTTCAGAAATCATACTCTCTTAAACTAAACCCAGTGGTTGAGGTTCAAATGTGATGACGTCATGATTTAGCCTACAAAAAAAAGAAGAAAAAAACTATCAATCAGGAATTCATTCTAATAGCTTGAAAATGTCTCTAATGTGTTTTTGTTTCTGGGAATAAAATCTTAAAAAAACATTAATTCCCCCCCCCTCTCTCCTCAGTCACAAGAATGTAGCAGCTTTCAGTTGTCTTCAAAGTATTGTGAAACATGCAACCTCAGCGATTAATCGTCTTGCCAGCCAGCAGTTCTGAGGTCCTACATTGATAACAATTATGACAGCAGTAATCTAGACAGATGGTTCGGCGTGGATGCCTAATCGACGTGGTGCAACGCAAGCGGTCTCAAAGGTTGCTGTTCCAGATAAGAGTTGCTCTTCTCTCTCTGTGCTGCTGATATGTGGAGCTCTCTTATCGCACAGGCCGGGGCAAAAGCCCTAAAGACTATACTGTACGGTGACGGTACAAGCTGAAGCCATTAAGAGAGTCCATGTGATGTTCTGCCTCTCACTGTGGAGGCCTGAAGTTTTCACTATTGATCATTTATTTCTAATATCAGTCACAAAGATGTAGAACAATAGAAGAAAAACAAAACTTCACTTCATGTTGCTTTTTTTTTTTGTTCCAACCAGTGATTTAAAAATGTTGAATATTTGTTTGATATCAAGTGAAATATTGATTAATTAAACACATTCTGTATCCTCACGTCAAAGATATGGAAAGCGTTTCTCCTGCTTTGACTTCTCAGACGGCAGCTTGTGGTTGGCTGCTGTATTTTACTAATTGCTGTCAGACAAATGGGCAAAGTTAATAACAACACCGTGCAGACTGCAGGAAATGATGAGACTTGGAAAGGTGACTGTTCTCTCACTCCTCTGTCTTCACGGAGCCATCAGGCTCCACTTGGCTCCAGCTCATAAAAATGCAGAATGAATGAGTTTGTAGTCGGGGGCGCGAGAGAGAAGACAGACGCCACAGTGTCAGATGATAAATAACAACAGCAATGGGAAGCAGGGGAAGACAAAGCATGGTGAAATGAGAATTTGGCTATAAAATATGCAGAGAGGAGGAACACTGAACTATCACAGAATGAAATGGGAATCTTGTTTTGTAAGAAAGACTAATAAGGCACTACAGAACCTCTGCTAAATAATATCATAAACATACTATGTATCAGATTGGTTCAGTTCCAGATAATTTAAAGAACAGTACCTTTTAATGTATTCTGAGTTTGAGTTTAAATATTATTGGAGAATTACTAATACTACAGCCGCAAACACAACTTCATCGATTAGTGCAGATCTTCTTTCCTTCAAATTAATTCACTGCTAATTTTGTACATCTCTTCAACTCACAATAATGGAATAAAATATGATAAACTGTTTGCAGTAAACTATACTGCATTGCATTCTCAAAAATAATCAATCAAATTTAATTAATTAATTATTTATTTATTTATTAACAAATTAATTTAATTAAGCAAAACTGAACACCATATCTTGTCTTCGGTTTTTTATACTTTGTTTGCATGCATTTCTCTTTTTCTATTCAGTGCATTGCTGTTTTACACTACTTTCTTTTCAACAAACTTTATTATTTCTGAGTGTAATTTATTCACAGCAATCTGTAATTCATCCAACTGTAGTATCCCGGCACGTGTTGTATAAGGCATGCACCAGACATGTAGCAATCACTTGCAGTGAGTACTGGGACTACAAGAATTTTAGTGTAATAGTATTCAGAGAAAGGGCGCATTGATTATATAGGGCCAGGCTACGGAGGCATGGACCAGCCTCTTGGTTGCAGTTTAGTGCCACTGACCACATATGACAATGATTAACCTTGTACCTAATAACCCTGCACTATTAATGGCTACACTGATAGTACATTTGTCCAACTGTTGCATCAGTTTAACTCCAATTTCCCTTGATATTTGCACTAAATGCAATTATTATAAAGGTTATTGGCTTCATTGTATATGGGAATGCTCTAAGATAATGTGTTTTTTTAAAGAACGCGATGAACCTGGTCACATCACAGACAAGGAGGTTCCTCTTAACCCTAAATTGTGTACATTGAATATTTGCCCAAACGGTTTCATGACCTCTAAAAATGTCAAGTCCTTTTTCATAGTCAGCGTTGTGAAGCCCTGTCATGGATGAAACTGAAGACCTCTACAGTTTCACAGTGGCTAAACGGAATGACCTTTTACTTTACCTCGGAAAAGATAAGTTACATCACGAAGAACAAACTGGACAGGGTCTGGGACATTTGGACCATCTTATTGAAATGTAATAATATTTTACTTGAGGGATTAAATAATGAACTGAGCAGCTCACTGGTATTTTCAATTATTATTTGTGTTGTTACTCGGTGTAGTTATTGTTTATTTTCTCATGTACATTTAATTTTGTACTTGTTTGTATGCAGTTGTTTCTACAGCACATTAATTAAGGGTTAATAAATAATATATACATTACATTACATTCTCTGATTAAAATAAAACCTTAAGTCACTGAGCCAAAGTGTGTTTTAAATGTATATTTTATATTTTAATATTTCACTGACTTTATTATCATATCTTTCCAGTCTGTATGTTATTTAAAATAAAATATTTTTGAGAAAATCTCAAAAAAGTAAACATCTCTATACATTTTTGAGGATAGCTACTACTAAACTACTTGTTTTATTATTATATTACATTATTGCGTCCATGATGTGCACATATATGTAAAATAAATGTGCATACTATAACGATTCCTATTCCTTATTCCACAAACTACATGAAGCCATGGTGACAAAGTCCAGTGGTGATAGGACAACAAACAACAGCTTGGCACACACCACACTTTGACCCATTAATCATCGCGCATACACACACACACACACAAGTCACAAATTCTGTCATCCGCGAACCGAGATAAGTTTGTCTTGATGCTGATGTTTTTCGATTACATCCGCATTACACTGTGTGATGTTGCTAGAGCACAATTTGTTATTCAGAGTTTTTTGAGGGGGTATCAAACACGATCACATTTCAGCGAGCCGATTGCATCAAGTCACTGCTTTCTGTTTGCTCTTGTTTGTTTTTCTTGGAAGCCATTTGGAAGCACCAGGACTGTAAATAATGTGGCTTTCCTGCCCTACACACTCTGCTGCAGCAAATGTTGAGCAAGAAAACCAGCCAAAGGGGTTCAATCTAAACTTTTGCTTGAAAATGTAGAAAATAAAAGTGGAACCAGCACAGATCCCTGCAGGACACCTGCACTAAAACCATGTGGAGGTATTTCAATTATTTCTCCTGTGGCCTTTTCACATCTTCTTTAATGGCAAGTAATCTTGTCTCCCATTTTAATCCCCTTCTTTCCAGCTACTCCCTTCCCCCAATCCAGCTCTCCTCTCTCACACTGACTTTCTTTATATTTATGTCCTCCTTTCATGTCCTCTCCTCAGCAGGCTCAGATTAGAAAAGCTTTTATCAGGCAAAGATGTCACCAGTAAAACAACGTGTTGTCCTAAATAATGTGGGGAATTTAGAGGATTGTTCGCTCTTTCTAAGAAATGCTTGCACTTCACTAAAAGTTTCAGCACACGTATGATACTGATAATCCATAGTGAATCTGTGACTGTGTGTGTGTGTCAGTGTGTGTGTGTGTGTGTGTGTGCGTGTGCTGAGTGATCTCCTCCCAGCAGGTGACCATTGAACTCTCAACTCAGTTCCCCTGCTGAGGGAGATGGCTGGGGGGTGAGGTCCACCTCCACGGAGACACACAACCCTCACACCTCCACCTCCCCCACCCCCCCTCCTCCTTCCTCCCCGGGCAGTATAAAAAGTCTGCTCTTGCTGAAGTTGTTCAGTCTCATCACGAACTCCACCAGGTAAGACAATGCGACTTGCAGTGGCTCTAACTGGGAGTTACAGAGGAAAAAGTTAACTGTTGGAGAACTTTTGTCTCACTCTGATCGGCGAGAGTGAACTTTCTGTACTTCTGTAAGCTTCAGCAGTGTTGGGAAAAATTAGTTTCTCTAGAAAGAAAATACTTTTATTTGTGACTTCAACAGTATTGATTTAATAATTTAACTGTAACTTTGGGATAATGCAAGTTTAGCCTGTGGCATTGCTTTAGCAGTTACCTTCATTTCAAAGAGATGTGAATACTATCGCTAAACCGATTGAGGTTGTCTTTGAGCGATCCAAAAAGCTGATTTGCTAATTCTGTGACCGTGTCTTTCGGTAAAACCTGGATCAGGATTACACAGCCTACCAGTCCAGGGCTAATCTGCTCGAGCTGTCTGTCTAATCTACTCAGATTACAGGTTCTTATAATAGACAACCATATGTTTAGTGTGAATTCATTTGGGCCAATTCAGGGATGAGTGTGTAGCTTTAACAGTGTTTTAAGACAGTCCAGCTTTTAAGTCTGCTTATCTGGCCTTCGCATTGCTTCAGGTGGGAGAGTTATTGGATTAACGGATTCCTGTTTTAAAAGTAGATTTTTGTTCATTTCTTTGTATAATTAAAAAAAAAGTGGTTCAATTTAATGTTACATGTTCAATGAATAATTTGAATTTTTTTTCTCCCCATTCTAGACCACCATCATGAAATTCGTCGCTCTTGCTCTTGCCCTTCTCCTGGCTGTCGGTGAGTTCACTCAATGCGCCACTTCTTGCTTTAAGGAAATGATTCAAGCTGCAACCACAGAGTAGATAAATTGCACATAACATTTACAACATCTAAAATATATTTTATTTGAAAAGATATTTGAGATACTATGTTTTCCAGTTGCATACTGTTGCTTTTTTCCCACCTTTATTTCTGCTCATTGTGCCTCCTAAGTAACGATTCATTTCCTTTCCACCTCAGGCTCCCATGCCGCTTCCCTGCAGGCTGATGCTCCCTCTCAGCTGGCACACATCAGGGCTGCCATGGATGTCTACCTGACCCAGGTTAAGGACAGTGCCAACAAGGCCCTGGACCAGCTCGATGACACCGAGTACAGGGAGCTCAAGTAAGACACATTTTCTGCCTTTTCTAATCATTGATTTCTTTTAAATGCTTATTTAACTTATACAAAAACATTATTTCTCTATCAGGACCAGCGTTTCTCAGCGCCTGGAAGACATGCACAGCCAGATCAAGGCTCTGCAGGGTGCCGTTTCCCCCATGACCGACAGCGTTGTCGCTACCATCGCTGATGCCACCGCTGACCTCCGCACCTCCGTCATGACCGACATCGAGACCCTGAGGACCGAGCTTGAGCCCAAGCGCGCCCAGCTGAGGGAAGTCATCAGCAAGCACATTGAGGAATACCGCGCCCAGATGGAGCCCGTCGTCAGCGAGTACTACGCCAAGCACACCGCCGAGATGGACGCCCTGAAGGCCAAGATGGAGCCCATTGTTGAGGAGCTGCGTCAGAAGGTGGCCGTCAACCTGGAGGAGACCAAGACCGCTCTGATGCCCATTGTGGAGGCTGTGCGCACCAAGCTCTCTGAGCGTCTGGAGAGCCTGAAGGAGATGGCTTCTCCCTACGTCGAGGAGTACAAGGACCAGCTGAAGCAGGCCTACAGCCAGGCTCAGACCATCAACACCGATGAGATCACTGCCCTGAGAGCGAAGATCTCACCTTTGGCCGATGACATCAAGGTTAAGTTCCAGGCTATCTTTGAGGCCATCGCTGCCACCGTCAACAAGAGCTAAATAGTCTCTACCCCGTTCCTGTAACTAACCTCACCTACCTGTCCTAGATCCATTCCTCCTTTTCTCTCCATTCCTTCTTTCCTCACACGCACATACACATCACCTCCCAAACATGAAGCCAATGCCTCACTGATGCATTTCTCGATGCAGCAAGACGGCGGGACTCTAGCTCTCTCTTCTCTCTCATGCAAACACCTTACTTCATGTGCACAAGTTCAAGCGCATGCAAGCAAAGACGTACACAGACACACACTCAGCACACACACACTTCACTCTTCACATGCCACAGCCAGCTGCTTACATTTTATGTAGGAATTGTATGTGAATTATTAAGTGCCTGAACCTCTGTGTAATGATGCTTGTTTGATGATAACTGTGCTTTGACAAAATACAGCTCAATAAACACCTGACTGTTTATACTACTCTGCTCTCTGACTCTATTTTGAACTGTGTCACATGCAGGTTAGATATTGAACTAATTTCCTGTCCTTCCAACTTGATCTGTCTGTAACGACAAACAACATGTCTATAACAATATATAAGACACTGCAATTTATTAGAATAAAGTTCATTTGATCTAAATTACCTAAATACGTAATACAGTTAAATAAAACAAATTACCCCTTCAGAGATCTGCCAGTGCACCTTGAGTGTTTTTTGGCCTCTGTGAGTCTATAAGGTCATCATTGATCACAAGGTCCACTGAAAAAGAACAATATCTCTCAGTTTGACTTGAAGCAGGCATCCGATCTATGAGATATTTCCGCCTGTGGTCGTGAAAGCTGTGATTAATGAGTTGATCAGGGGTGCAAAGTGGCCTATTGACAAACGTGATTCTTTAAAAGGGAAAAACCCACTTTTCTGTTTTGGCTGCCTCAGGCAGGAACCCTTCAACACAGTCCCATCATAAAGCCACATGAGGGTGTAGAGTACACATGTGTATATACACATCCAAACCACACCACTTAACACTCACACCTGTGATCAGACAACTTTGATTGATCAAGCTCATATATCATATTATTTGAGTCTTATTTTTTGTGTTGTTAATTCCTTTTGGGGTTTTTCATGTGACAGGAAATCTTGTAGACACACACACATTGCAAAACACTTCAGAATGAACCATAAGTAATCATGTAAATAAGTAAAGACTTGCTCTTTATATGGCTGATATATATTGTCAGCCTTTTCCATCGCTGCCCCCTCCCTCTGGAACTCGCTCCCCAAACTCATCCGTATCTGCACACACCTCCCAACATTCAAGACCACGCTCAAAACTCACCTTTTTAAATGAGCAGCATACAGGAATACAGATCAATGAAAGGATGGAACTCCTTACCACTGCCAATAACTAAACTCACACAGAAACTAACATTCAAAAAGCAAATAAAAAATACCTTGGAATTTCATATCTGTAAAATAACATACACGCACATACACATGCACAAACAAATACACACAAACATACACACAAAGGGTTTTATATAGGGTCGTAGGTTTTCTTGTTGTTGTCATTTTCATTTGTTTTACACTTTTATTTTATTTTATTCTATTTTATAACCCCTGTGCATTGGAATATCTTACATACGTTCTTTGATGTAGATGACAATCTGGTTGTGCAGATTTAATGTAACTTTTTGTTGATTTGTCTTGTCTTTTTCATGTTGTGATTGTAAATATATGTTTAAATGTACTGGTTGTGGACCCCAGGAAGACTAGCGGTGGGGATCCTAACAAATAAAACAAATATAATTTTGTGTGTTTTATACTGTTTTATTGCTCTTTTTAATTTTATTTCATTCTGACTTTGCTGTATTTTATGATTTTTAAAGTGTAAAGCGTCTTTGAACATTTGTAAAAGCGCTTACAAATAAAATGTATTATTATTATTACAGTATTATAAAGTATTTTTATAAATATGCTTGAATGCCACCACTAAGCAGTACCAAAAATAACCAGTTTACTTGGTCAGTTTTGGGGAAAAGCCTTCTCTCCAATTAGTATGGTGTTGAAACAGTTCTCCAAGAAATTAGCCTATGAATAATAAAAGCAGTTTGTTGCTGTCTTCATCCGTCCACACCCAGTAACACCAGGCTGATCAGGATGTTATTAATGCGCTACGGTTTGGTCAAAGCAAGCCCGACATAAGGCTTTAGGCTATAGGAAACAATAAGTAGTGCAAGGAGGGGTTTGTAGATGTGTGTGTGTGTGTGTTTGGACAGTTCTCTGGGTTGCGTGCATATATGTACGTGAAGCTGTGATTAGTGCATGTCAGTGGCACTATGAGTATTGTAATGGATGAGGCCAGCATGGAGGTCCCCAGTGAGAGTCTCACGGTCTATAAAAACCAGCTTGTTCCTGGACACAAAAGCCACTTGCAACGCGTAACGCTCGGATGTACATCTATCCCAGTGGTGCATTGGAAGACTTAGAAGATTTTTTGCCTTCAGTTTTATGTTGCAGAGAAAAGTTGTGGGTTTGATTCTGCATTGGACTTGATATAACGAGAAGAGTTGCTACTTCAACAGAGAAAGAAACAGACCATCAACTTTAAGCTTATCATTCGTCCTGAAGATCCTTTGAAGTATGGATTGTAAGTGTTGTGTTCAAAACTCTATGGAGAATATACTGTATATGTTCATGTCATTATAACGATTACTAAATGTCGAAGGTTTAGCACTGACCTCTCCTCCTCTTCCTCGTCAGGCCCTCGTCAGCTGCCTCAGAGCTGTGGACTGTCTCCGCCCTGCTGTGCAGATGGAGGATCACTGTTGAGTGCCAAGGCCTCTCAGGTCATCGGGGTCAGAGTTCAGCTGGAGATGCATACGCTGTGGCAGCAGTTTGACCAGCTGGGCACGGAGATGATTGTTACCAAAGCTGGAAGGTGACAATCCCACTCATAGTTACATTATTTACAGGGCCGGCCCCTGGCATAAACACTCTATGCGGTTGTTTAGGGCCACAGCCGTTAGGTGGGGGGCCACATGATCAGAAAGGTACCGGGGTTCAATCAAGTCATTTAAACAACCTGAGGTCTGCACGCACGCTACAAGCTTGTAGTGTGAAGTCAATATTCAGCTTCTTTTATCTCACATTTGAGACATTTGGTGAAAATAGAATGGCAGAATGACAACATTTGTGCTCAAAAAGCAATCTTACAAAATTTCATTTTAGACTTGTTTTCTACATTTATCTATTACTTTATTCATATCCTATTTCAAGCACCAAAAACAGTTCATTCTCATGACTGAAGGTGTGTTTTCACAAGGGATTTGAAATTTTTCAAAAAGCAGACCTCAAATTTCCAGCATTTGGCCTAAATTATTTCTTTTTGCAGTGTTCTAGGACAAAATTGGCCTCAGTGTGCTTACAGCGGAGGTTCTAGTATTTAAACATAAAACACTTGAGTATTGTTACATCTGCAAGTATCTTAAAAAGAAAATATGTTAAATTCGAGAAAATGGCCTCAAACCTCAGAGGGCATAAACACGTCTGTATTCAGTTTTAACCAGTGATTTGGTGTTGGGCCACAAACAAAAATCTTGTTTAGGGCCACCAAAATCCTAGGGCCGGCCCTGATTATTTATCAGTTATCTTATCCTGCCCTTCTATCCTTTTTCCCCTCCATCTTTCTCAGGAGTTGCTCACCAATTTGTCTGTGTTTGTTCACTGCAGGAGGATGTTTCCAACGTTCCAGGTGCGAATCTCCGGGATGGATCCTGCTGCTGAATATGTCTTGCTCATGGACTTCATTCCTGTTGACGACAAAAGATACAGGTATGTGTTTTTCTTTGTATATTTGTGATCTGTTTTGTTGTTTCTTCTTTAATTATTTTCAAATCTTAAAGGGCATTTCCAGACGTAATCAATGTTTATCAGTTCACCTATGATCAGTTAATTTCATACCATCCATACTCCCAACGTGTGGATGTTTATACTCGTTTTTGTTAAAGAATCTATTGTTTTTTTCAATGTTCATTAATGGGCTCCGGACTCAAAAATTCGCTTTACAATTAAATTAAATCAAAATTCGGACTTAAACTGCAGCTTCTGCATTGTTCCTTTCCGGATCAGAGAACAAACGCCTCAGAGTCCCTCTACTGTTGTGTTCTCTGACCCTGAAAGGAACAATGCAGAAGCCGCAGTAAGTCTGAATTTTGATGAGCCCATTAATGAACATTGAAAAAATGATAGATTCTTGAACAAAAACAAATATAAACATCCACACGCTGCAGTTGGGAGGATGGATGGTATGAAATGAACTGATTATAGGTGAGGTAAACATTGATTACAACTGGAAATGCCCTTTAAGTTATCTAGATCCGTGCCAATATCATCTTTGCAAGCTTCATCCAACCTTACAACTTCTATTTCAAACATTATATTATATATTCATGTGTGTGTGTGTGTGTGTGTGTGTGTGTGTGTGTGTGTGTGTGTGTGTGTGTGTGTGTGTGTGTGTGTGTGTGTGTGTGTGTGTGTGTGTGTGTGTGTGTGTGTGTGTGTGTCAGGTATGCCTTCCACAGCTCATCCTGGCTGGTGGCAGGGCGGGCGGATGTTGCAGCACCGAGCAGGATGCATTTCCATCCAGACTCACCAGCCCGTGGAGCTCAGTGGATGAAACAAACTGTGTCTTTTGATACTCTCAAGCTCACCAACAACTTGCTGGATGACAATGGACATGTGAGTCTATAATGTCTACAATGCGACTCCTGCACGCTTTTAAGAGCAGACAAATTGCACCTATACGTTCTGATTTTCATGTCATCATAAAATAACTTATTAAAACATCCCTTTTTGACTTTGATGTGTCTTTTCTCCTTTGTCTCCCTTGACAGATAATATTAAACTCCATGCATCGCTACCAGCCGCGCTTCCATGTGGTGTATGTAGATCCGGCTCCTAACAGCCACTTAAACGCACACCACAACTTCTGCTCTTTCTCTTTCCCAGAGACACGCTTCATGGCCGTCACTGCCTATCAGAACCACCGGGTAAGAAACCCAGGATCAGTACGCCTCAAACTAAGTGCTACAAAGGCCTGTCTTCTGTTTGTATTATTCATTTCACACCCTTCTCTCTCTCTCAGATCACGCAGTTAAAAATTGCCAGCAACCCGTTTGCTAAAGGCTTCAGGACTACAGACCCCCAGGACTGGTGAGTGTCTCTCAGTGTGTATGTCAGATATTAATAAAGTTGATTAAGAAACACATATTTTCCTTTACACACCAGTTGTACTCATTGTTATCAGCTGCTAAGCAAGGATAAGGCAGCCGTCTCAGTGATAACTAATCTTTGACCTTTGTATGCTAAGGAGGTTTACACATGGCATACCATGTATGGTAAACTGTGAAGGATGTGAGTTTGATGATGTATTGAACTTCACATAAACCACGTATACTTGTGAGGTCTGACAGCTTTGTTGGGATTTAAAGACTGTTTTAGTGTTTAGGTTGGGCACTCATTGTTGATGGTTAAAGTTAAGGTTATGAGCAGGGGAATGCATTATGCCAATGGCAGGTCCCTGAATATAGTAAGAAATGTTGGTGTGTGTGTGTGTGTGTGTGTGTGTGTGTGTGTGTGTGTGTGTGTGTGTGTGTGTGTGTGTGTGTGTGTGTGTGTGTGTGTGTGTGTGTGTTGGGTGGGTAATTCCAGGCCCCTGGCGGTGTGGTGTCCACAAGAGGGCAGAGCAGATCCCCTCACCACCAAACCTGAAGAGCAGAGAAGCTGGGGCTCAAAGACTTCATCCAGTGAGTCTCTAGTATAGTGTATAGTGTGTTTAATTACATTGACTCCACATAATAAATCAGTATTGTTTATAAATTTGACTCACATTCACAATTTTAAGCAGTTCATATTTGGGTTTTTTAAGAAAATGCGATTTGTTTTTGTTATAAATTCCATCTCTTTTTGAATTTGTTCATCATTATTATATACTAATATTAATATAATATAATATTCCCAGACTGATTTATCCAGCAGCTTTTCACCTCCAGTTGTATTCATTAGTCTTAGTATAACAGTGTTGTGACTGGGTGGAATAATGGGGATAATCTTATTATCTAAATTAGCAGTGAGCTAATTGTACAATAGACAGTGGACACAAGGAACTTGAACAAAATGCTGATTCGTTCAAACCTGTTCAGACATTTTTCTTCCTGAATCCTCAGGACGGGAGGAACCGGCCCCGTTGCCAGCAGAGCAGTGTGGACAGTTTCACAGCTGTAAGGACTCTGTGGGACTCACTGAGGAGAGAAAAGACGGGAACAATTCATCAGCACCTGCTTCCTTCTTCCCTCTCGCCTCCTACTGGGACTTTGCAGGATCATCTCAGGACAGAGACAATCTACAATAGGGAAAGAGAAGCAACGAGACTCAGCTTTGATATAAGCATAGTCTCTTTCAAAATCATGCAACTCATGTGTTGATAAAATCATTTGTGTTCCCTCTCACAATAGGATCCTGTACAAGTGTTACATCAGGATCGATATCGCAATATGATAAATGTATTGCAGTGAAGCACTGTAAATAATACCAGAACATTCAATAAGAGCACTATACAGCATCAATACAATGGTGCATAGAAAAAAAACGTGTTGCACTTTGTCTTTATTACATTTGCCCAAAAGGATTTCATGTGTTTTCATGTCATTTCATGTCCGCAAAGAACATTCAGCAGTTTATCTTTTTTTTAATCTAATTTAATGTTTTACAAACCACCAAGACAATCACGGTGAAATCTTCAATAAGCAAAACGTGCAGTTTCCCATGGTTATTTCCTGATAAAGTGTCAAAAGTAATAACTGCATTTGAAACAAAGTAAAAAAACAATAAAGTGTTTCTTTTGGAAATTAATTCAGCACTCTGACGACATTTATAGGCTACTGCAAGCCTACTGTAGCCAACTGGTTTGAATAAATCATTAATGAGTGCCGCAGAACTATTTAAAGTGGGCATCCTACCTTAATATACAAATGTGAATTTGTTTTACAAATTAGGTACAAATTCTAACAACTTTTACCTGTGGTGTAATGGCATTAGACATCAATGTGGTATATTTTACCTTAGTTAGTTCGAGTTTACTGTTAGCCTGGTCCGGAACTGTAAATATGTAAGTGTGCTTCCCCCCAAAGAAATGGGCAATCTATAGTTCTTATGCTAAGTTTGTTTTAACAGAGAGAGAGAGACAGAATATCAACAAAGGTTATAAATTAATTTACATTTGATCAAGTGACATAAGGGCAAAAAAGGGGGTCAAATACTTACTTTCCACTGTAAATAAGTACAACATATGAATTAAGATAACAATACACTGTGCACAAGTGTGATATTTAAAGTGTAGACCAGGGGTCTTCAACGTTTTTCAGGCTAAGGACCCCCAAACTACTGGAGAGATGGAGCAAGGACCCCTGCTAAATATATTCATACAATTTTTTATTATATTAAAGTGGGCCTAGTATCCCCTTAATTCAGTACCAAGCTATTAAAATAATACACTGGTATAGTCATATATTCATGTATCAAATTATTTTAAAGGTACAGTGACTAAGGTGGCCATTCATTCAGACATTTATAAACACACTTTGTTATGTCAACTATGTCTGTTAAAGGGACAGCGAGGAATTTCTCCATCGGCAGAACGAAAAATTCCGCGACAATAAAAAAGTCCACACTTGTTAATGGGCCCATTTTCGATAAATATATTGTTTTGTCGCTATCGTTATTTTGTTATTATTAGTGGTTGCGGAAATGCTGGTCGAGCCGACCAGCGTTTCTTTACTTTCTGTTTCGCGGCGAGTCATGAGAATAACGCCGCCGAATCGTCGTTTATGGTCGGAACTACGACGGTATGTGATCGTCTTCGAACCTCTGACTTTAATTCTTGATGAATGAAAACATGAGTCTGTCTTGCGCCGGTCAAAGAATTTCACGGTGCGCGGAGGCTCATAAATGTACCGGTAGTGTGAAAACGCTTCGCTTTTCCAAAACTCCTCGTTGTCCCTTTAATTGTAAGATAATCATGCATACATGCATGCACTTTTTTATGAAGAAAATGTAATAATTTGGTGCATTATGTAATAAACCACCAAAATGGATGTCTTAATTAGAAAAAACATTAACAATAATA
Organism: Trachurus trachurus; assembly: GCF_905171665.1. Lineage (NCBI taxonomy): Eukaryota > Metazoa > Chordata > Actinopteri > Carangiformes > Carangidae > Trachurus > Trachurus trachurus. Next base: position 10,482,172 of record NC_139892.1, read on the forward strand.
ATTCGGCGACGGCTCTTGTCACCAGAGTCTCCCGGGTCACGCTGCTCTTCCGCCCCGCTGAGCAGAGCGGTCTCCTCCGACAGCGGGTCCCACACGGATGGTAATCGCTCCGCGCCCCCCAACCCCCCCCCTTGCCCACCGACAATAATACGCCCGGGTCATGTTTGTCTGTGGAGGGATGACATGGACCACGTTCCGACTGGAGCTCCAGGCCAGGTCCAGCTCTGCTCCAGCAGCGGCAGGGGCGGCTGGGATCACCGCCGCCGGAGCCGCAGCTGGGGCGAGCTGGGGGGGATCGAGCTGTGGGATTTCATCGGGCTGATGATGCTGGAAGTGATTTTGCCTCTGATTTTCACCAGATTTAACATTTTATCAAAATTTGCCCAGCTGATCCATTTAAATTATTGAAATATTATCATCATCTGCAAGCAGCAGCTGTAAAACGAGAACCAGTCCCAGAAGCTCCAGGCCCGGAGAACCAGAGATGGGACCCTCCCAGAGCGCTCCCCAAGAATGGTGCATCGCCGCCCGGGTAAAATACGTGAGGGAGAGGGCTGGAGGATTTGACGCTTTTTTCAAAACTCCGATCTAAAATATCAGATTTTACCACTTTCCCTTGGTCGATTGAGGTCCAGTAAAAAGTATGATGGTCTTTTAACTCTCCTCTAGCCATGTGTGTATTATGATGTCATGTTTTTACACAGAGAGTCACGTGACCATGCCTTTTAGCCGACATGTCACAAAAAACTGTATTGTATAAAATGAAAAAAAATGCTCCAGCAAACTATAAGTAAACAAATCAATGTTGGCCCTGTTCAAAGGCAGACATATGACTGTTCTCATAATAGTTGGAGGAAATTATTATTATTATTATTTTTTTTTATTTTATTGCAGTTTTTCAACATTTGGTAACAATGGGACTCATCGCTCATTATTAATAATAATGCACAACGAGTTGACGGAGTCGGAGTACGCAGCCGTTCCGTAGCGGACCCGTTTCGGAATCGTTCCGCATCCAGTGGAATCCCGGCGTGAGCAGTGTTGCCAACTTGGCGACTTTGTCGCTAAATCTGGCGACTTTCCAACCCCTCTTGGTGACTTTTTTTGTCAAAAGCGACTAGCGACAAATCTAGCGACTTTTTCCCGTGATATTACAAACGTTTCTGGACCTGAAATCACGTTATCACAGCTGTTTTCAACGAGCAGTGAGCCCGCTGCCGCGGGCACTCACTGGTAGTCAGCCTACACACAGTAGTGTCACGGAGCTGCCTCCGCTGCATTCAGAGACGCTCTGCTCCACGCCACAGACATAAAGAGCGCCGGCACCCCCCCCCCCCCCCCCCCCCCCCCCCGCGCTGAGATAATGACGTCATTTAGCGACTTTTAGCGACTTTTACGACAGCCAATAGCGACTTTGCTTACTGAGGAGTTGGCAACACTGGGCGTGAGGGTCCTATGTGCGTGTGAGTGAGTGAGTGAGGTGGAGCAGAGGAAGAAGTGAGAGCTGTCTGATAAAGTCTGTGTTATGTTGTTGTATAGTTACGTTGGGTCGGACGCTACAATATCAATAAAAACGTGCGCTTAACATAGACGTCGGACGCGAAATAGCCGCGGAGCGGAGCCAGTTTCCTTTCGGCGCCGTTAACCGATTGTGCCAGATGCGCCAGAGCGCGCACCTCTGTGCCAGGCTCGCGCTCTGCAGCGATTTGTTCCATCCATTTTGGTGGTTTATTACATAATGCACCAAATTATTACATTTTCTTCATAAAAAAGTGCAACACCCGTAATATGTAATAAGTGATGCAAAATGTAACAACTTATTACAAAATGCGGCAAAGTTTATTACATATTGCGTTCAAGATTTTTATTACAAAATGTGTCAGATTATTACAAAATGCGGCGTTATTACACAATGACGTGAAGATTTATTACATTATTACATAATGCGGCATTATTACATAATGCGACGTTACATGTGACAGACTGGAAGGGCTGAGAATAAACTAATGAGCGGGTCGGGAAGAGGGGGAGGAAGGAGGAGGAGGATGCGGTAGTAGGATTACGGTACAGCCCGCCTGGCCTGACTGACCACCGACCGACGACGGCGACAACACGACGGTTTCTCGCCGTTTGACATGAGGATGTGTGGAGAAAACGACGTGACGGGCCTGCGGTTTGATCACACACGGCGAAAGGAGGAGGAGGGAGGAGGAGGAGAGCCTGCAATCACCGGAGGAGACACCGACGACGGTTGCCTGGCTGCTGCTTGTTTTTTACCGTTAGCCGCGGGGAGGTTGGTTCAACTGCCAGCGTAACTAGGTAACGGTAACGGTAACCGTAGCCTCGTTCGAATTTGGAATTCAGCCGTTACTCTCCTGTCGTGAAGAACGAAGACACATTTATTTGCGGTTGTCAGCTGCGGTGCTAACATGTTTTTAGCCGTCATCTTAGCATCATTGCCACCTGTCAAACTGAACGGAGCTCCATGAAGTAAAAAACAAACAAACAAACAAACAAAAAACAAACAACCCATCACCACCTTAGTCTACTTGCCAGCCCATAGGGCCCCATTGTGAACCCGGAAATGTTGAGTCCTACCCCAAAGTTTTATGTTAGAAATATATAGTATGGACGGATCCCCAGTATTCAGAAACTGCCGGATGCTAACTTATATATATTGGACAATTAGCATAATTGACATAATTAGCACACATTAGCATAATTGCCTATATGGGCAATATTTCAACAAAATTGACTTGGCTGATCTGGGCAATATTGGAGCGGTTTTAGGGGTTATTGATGATGCTGAATCCATTTCTGACATTTTCAAAATTCAAAATGGCTGTCTAAACCGGAAGTGACCAGATTTTAACTGTCAGTGGGCCGATTTTGATGGATTTTAAGCCAAATCTTAAGTTTTAGAGGATGCTGGTTGGACATATAACTCATGTATTTGAAGTAGCCTAATATATAGTATGGGTCCCCAGCATTCAGAAACTGCCGGATGCTAACTTTATAGTGAACAATTAGCATTGACATAATTAGCATACTTTAGCATAATTGCTATGGGCAATATTTCAACAAAATTGACTTGGCTGATCTGGGCAATATTAGTGTGGTTTTAGGGGTTATTGATGATGCTGAACCCATTTCTGACATTTTCAAAATTCAAAATGGCTGTCTAAACCGGAAGTGACCATATTTTGAAATCCATCAAAATCGGCCCACTGGCGGTGAAAATGTCAGAAATGGATTCAGCATCATCAATAACCCCTAAAACCACTCCAATATTGCCCAGATCAGCCAAGTCAATTTTGTTGTTATGTTGAAATATTGCCCATATAGGCAATTATGCTAATTGATGCTAATTATGCCAGTTATGCTAATTGTCCAATATATATAAGTTAGCATCCGACAGTTTCTGAATACTGGGGACCCATACTATATATTTCTAACATAAAACTTTGGGGTACTCAACATTTCCGGGTTCACAATGGGGCCCTATGGGCTGGCAAGTAGACTATTAGTTCGACCTCCCATTGGTTCGACCTCCCATTGGTCCGACAATCGGAGTAATGAGAGTTCGAACTAATGGGAGGTCCTCATTAGTTCGAACTGGACTAGTTATTAGTATTAGTCCAACTCTCCATTCTTACCGTTCACTATGCATTTATATAATTATTCATATAGGCTCCACCAGTCAATAAGACACACGTGGAAGAAGAGGTGCAGTTTATTGTGTTTCACCAATGAGGAGCTGTCATTACGCACGACTTTTACGCACTGCTGCGCGCTCATTAGTGTCCATAATTAAACCTTGACACTCATGTCAAATCAAACTTACATTACAGACAGGTATACAGACAGGTGGATTGGATTCTCTCTCTCTCTCTCCCACTCCGAACAGACAGACGGACGTAATCAGAAAGGAAACGGAGGCTGCGCATTGATCCTTTTTTCCTTTCTGGGATCAAACGGATCATGCATAATTAACTGCAAAACAAGCACTTCATATTAATAACATATAACGCTCATTATGGTTCCAGCCTGTCTAGCCTCTACCTGGTGTTTTTACTAAACTTAACCAAATCCTTTCTTCATTGCCTGAACCTAACCAAAGCGAAATTTACTTTTTTTTTTCTCTCAGTCTGCTGTCAGCAGGAGCGGCGGCTGCAGCAGGCTCGCACCCATGAAGTGAGCTCAAGCCAGGTTCAGCCACGCTCGAGCGGGGGGGGGGGGGGAATTGTATTTCTTTTACTCTGTACTCTGGGAGGGTGGGCTTTGATTATGAGTTTACACATCTTGATCAGCATTTATGGTGGTCGTGCGCCTGGCTCCTTTCTGGGCCTCGTGTGTGTGTGTGTGTGTGTGTGTGTGTGTGTGATGTGCGTTTCTGTGTGTTTCTGAGAGCTCTCTCTCTTTCAGTAATTCTCGTTATTTTGCTTTCTCTCACAGAGAGAGAGAGAAAGCTACATGCATGTTGTATAGGGAAGAAAGGTGATGATAATTCTAGGGGCCCAGCGCCCAGTGGGGCCCATAAAAAAACCCAGTAGTCTAATCTTTGTATGACTGATTTATTCTGCGTAAGACCCTAATACTCATAGTAGGCTACACTGTAAAAACTCAACATCTTTCCAAGAATATCTGTCTTATTTCTTGTCAAAATGTCTAATTTCTAGTCAAAGCTAATCTCTTTCCACTTAAAATAAGAACCATCACCTAAAAATTAACTTCTTTTTTTTAGATCACTTTCACTTGTTTCAAACTAATTTTCACTTGAAATAAGTGGAAAAATCTGCCAGTGAAAGCAAGTTTTTTGTGCTTGTAATAAGAAAGAAAAACTTGCTCCACTATCAGATTTTTCTACTTATTTCAAGTGAAAATCTGCTTGAAATAAGTAAAAAAAAAAGTGTCTAAAAACAAGCTACTTTTAGTATGATGAGTCTTATTTTAAGTAGAATGAGATTTGTTTTGACTAGAAATTACACTTTCACTAGAAATAAGACAAATATTCTTGCTAAGATGCTTACACATAGTCTAGGGTGTATTCACACCTGTTTAGTGCGCACCCTGGTGCGCACTAAATGTTAAAATGATACATTGTTTCATTTTTCAGTTAGTGCGGTTGCGTTCACACCTGCTTTTTATCACTCGGGACCAAACTTGGAGAACGTCACGTCTCCATGACTACCGGTTGGAATCTGGAAGCGCTGATTGATAAAACTTTCATGATGGAGACTCCAGTAGGGCCGGTTGTTAGTAGCTCTTTTCATTTATTTCTATATTGTTTTCATGTATAACTCTGTTTGGTACTTCCGGCTGGTTTCCGGTTGCGTTCACGTTAAACACGGACCTCCGCTGCTCGGTAATCAGCTGCTCCGCGGACCCGAGGGACGGACCCGCCGACCTGAGCGGACTCAGTGGACACGCACCGACCGGCTGCCCCGCTGCTGCTGCTTCGTTTGTGGGGACAGAGCTCCGCAGCACCGGAGCACCGGGCGGTCTCCCCGCTGCGTTAACCCGTTGTCAGTGACTACGGGAGCCCTTTTAGCTCAAACTTGTTGAGTTCGCCTGGCAGTTGGCTCGCACCAGAGTGCGGTTGCTTTCACACCTAAACTAGTGCGCACCAGAGTTCGGCTGGAGCCGAACCGAGACCACCTCCTCAGGCCGCACTAGTTTTGGTGCGCATTAGAGTGCGATTTGCTTTCACACCAACCCAAACTGGACCACATTTAGTGCGCACCAGATTTAGTGCGCACTAACACTGCAGGTGTGAAGACACCCTAAGAAAAAAAAAACTGGAAAAGTTATGGGGGGGGGGGGGGGGGGGGGGGCACTTTAGTATTCTTTAAGGGGGCCTGGAATTCCTAGCAACGGCCCTGCATACTCCTATCAATGGAAGAGAAAGTAGCGATGACAGTTCGAACTAACGGGACCACCCCATTGGTCCGACTTGTGGTTCATTTTGTCGGAGTAATGGGAGGTCGAACCAATGGGAGGTCGGACCAGTGGGTACTTTGTCGGAGTAATGGGAGGTCGGACCAATAATGGGCAGTTCCCCCTCCTCCACCACCAAAAAAAAACATAAAACAACTTTACCGTTATTCAACATGGAGGCGTTGACGTCGCCGCCTCGCTGCTGGTTAACGGCTCTGTTCATATGGACGACTTTCTTGTGTTCATCATCAACGGTCATCAACGGTCAATCCGCTCCGGACGCCTCGGGCCTGCTGCCTCTGGCCATCCGCGTGCCACTGCGGCAAGGCGCTCGCGCCGAACAGTCACCACCGTCGCCGGGCAACGCGGCGGCGGCGGCGGCGGCGAGGCATCCGACGCGCAAGCGGAGAGGAGCGGGAGCGGCGGCGGCACAGAGCGGCATCAGCTTCGTGGACATGATCGATAACCTCCGTGGGAAGTCCACGCAGGGATACTACGTGGAGATGGCCGTGGGCTCTCCTCCGCAGAAGGTAAAAAGGGGCTTTTATGTGCATGACGTGATGTGCTGTCTGTCAAAACACTCACACACACTGACTGGAGCATATTATAAGCATGGTCTGTGCAGCACATCATAAAACCGGGTGCAATCAAAAGAATCGATCATACTTTTATTATATAATACACTGTAAAATAAGTAATACATAAATAAACAAAAAGTCTGGCTCCTTTTGGAAATCTAATTCTCATCTTTGCTCTCTCTCCTCTCTGCAGGCCAGGACTCTTTACTGATATCAGCATCTATAAAATAATATTGCATTTGTTGTAGGCTACTACTAATTGGACTATAACTTAGTAATCAATTACAGTAAGTGGTGAATCTGTATGTGTGTCACATGACTAGAAACACAACAAGTTTTAATAATACAATAGCAAATACAAGGTTAATTGAAGCACCAGATCTCTCCCAAGGGCCTACAGCAGTGCAGAAATCAAAGTAGAAAAGATGTCACTGTCAGTGTGACATCACTTTGAATTTATAACACACTTTTCTAACAAAGGTGCAGTATGTTTTTTGTGGTGATGCAAATATCCACAGTTTCTTAAATGTTTCTAATAAAGAATGAAAAGTGTTTTTTTTTAAAAGGGAATTTCAAATTAGAAGTGGCAAAATTTAGTCCAATAGACCTTTTCAGAGAGTATAAACAAAGACAGGTGTGGCTCATTAGAAAACGCTCTGGAATGGAGCCTTAATTAGTATCCTTGGTAACACCTGTATTTGTTTATACTCTCTGAAAAGGTCAGTGACAGATGGCCTGTGTGTGTGTGTGTGTGTGTGTGTGTGTGTGTGTGTGTGTGTGTGTGTGTGTGTGTGTGTGTGTGTGTGTGTGTGTGTGTGTGTGTGTGTGTGTGTGTGTGTGTGTGTGTGTGTGTGTGTGTGTGTGTGTGTGTCAAAGTGAGCAGTGCCAGCTGGGTGCAGCTGTGGTGTACAGGCTGGCACTCAGAGGACGACTAGAGGGGTAGGTAGATGGCAGGAGGAGAGAGGGATGGGAGATAAACAAGGAAAGAAAGTGTGACAGAAGAAAAGTGTGGGAGACAGGGAGTTTGAAGTGAGGATGTGAGGATGTAGGAATAAAAACTATGCTACAGGCTGATAGGAAACTGAAAGAAAGACCGTGGAGAGATGATGAATGTGATGACGGGCTCCAAGGTACTGAGGTGGCACTGGTGCTTCCTGTATCAAGGAGAGAGAGAGATGGAAAGAGGAGGAGAGCTGCTGGTTGGTTAGTGAGAGTGAGTGAATCAGTCGTTTGAGGTCAGTGCAGCAAAGACAGTCAACACATTGTTTTGGCCTCTAAAGTGAGTGTCCACCAACATTTTCATGTTTCATTTCATTTTTGTGCTGTTATTATGATACCAAAATGTTGATGATGCTGATATTAAAGCAACACAGCTTCCTTTGAGAAATATTTTATATTTTACAACAATATAATTCACTGACATAGTCAAAGTTTAAATGGTGTCAGAGCTCAAACAGCTGTACAGGAACATGGACTAAAAAAAATACAGTTTGACATTTGCAACCAAAAAAAGGTTAGTCGAGAAACTGATAAAGTAGTATTGAACATCATCTGTGGCTACTTGTTCATGACCTGGATGGAGATCCCAAACATAGATATTAAATGATGAAATATACTTTTTTATGCTGGCTTTTTCATTTTACTATTCATTTCATTTCAGTTTCTCATCCAGTGCACATCCCAAAAAAACATTTACATCATGATTGTAACCTTGTTGCACCATCTTGTATCATGTCTGACCTAATATTTGTGTGCGGTATGTAACCACAATACCAGCACCTTGATTTCTGCTGTGCACGGGCATTTTTCTATTTTTGACAACTTTTTTTTGTAGTATGCGTATCATTAAGTCTTTAAACACCAGAGGGTGCCTGACCTTTGACCTTCAGAGCCTCTGACTGAAATAAATCAACTTTTATATCCCATGCTACTGTATATCGTGTAACATCATAACATTAAAGGTCATCCATGTGTGTGTCCCTTATATTACCCCAATAATGTTGAATGCAGGACAAAGATAAATTAAAAATAATAATAATAATTTGACAATTTATGCAAAAATATAAATGAAAACATATTTTTTGGTGACTGACAGCATATTAAGGCCTCTGAAAGCATTAAAATCTCATGTATTTCTCAGTAACATAAAATATTCATGACTATTGACCGAAAACCAGAGTCTGAGCCCAGAAAAGAGTTCATCAGTCATAAAGTTAATCTGCTTTATTGAGCCTGTGGGCAGGGACCGTAAGCAAACAAACCCATGAGTCACATGGTGCGTTGATGGACAGTAGGTCACTCGCCTCTTTTCTAACGGAGCTCAGTTCAAACCTCCTGAGAGAAATACAGTCGTCTCGTTTTTTTATGGCAGTAAAACAGGTTGTCACGTGGAGCGCCATTGCTCAATACTACACAGCTAATAAAGACGGTAGATTTATGATACATCCTGGAGATGTTTTGAAAGCCGCACCCTTTCACATCATGATACCAAGCAACTGTGATGTTTTTGTTGTTGTTGTTTTTTTAATTTGATTTGGTTTGTCAGTATAAAAAGAAATACAAAAACAGACGAGGATAACAGAAAAGTGTGGTCCTCTGAGACGATCCAAGCTAGCTAATAAAAACATTAACATCGGAAAAATTACTACTAAACAGTCATTTACATAGCTTTGCAAAACACAGTACACATTAAATGAGGATTATGTGTATAATGCACCTTAAAGAAAAGTGCACACATGAGTCACTCGAAAGCATGTTGCAGGATGATGGAGGAAATACTACTGCTTTAAAGCAGTTCTAAAGAACTTTCAGTTTTGGTTGAGTTTGGCGGCGCCTGTGGACCAAAGCGGTAGTGTTTTGCCTGAAGGAAGACTCCATTTCCCATGAACACTAGCGTGAAGCCCTGTAAATATCCTGCATTAAAATTAACAGAAGACATCAAAACTAAGTTTCTGTTTCCAGTGGATCATTTCAAAGTGAAAACACAAACATAATCCATTGCTAAAGTGCCGTTTTGCCTGTTCCCTCCTTGTTGTGACTCGCAAAAGTGAAAGTGAAAGTAAAGTGAGAGCCGGGTTCCTACCATGCTCCTCAAAGCTGCTTAGTGCCAGAGAAAGAGATACAGACCCCCTCAGACCACGACAGAGGTGTCATTCAACTTGTTGTAACAAAAAAAAAAGTTATGAAAATGAAAATGTGATAAAAATATTTTATGAAGGTTGAAAAGTTACTTAGTGCTGGTTTAAGCAATCCATCCACCTCTTCACTGCTACTTTAAACCTGTGTTTCGAGCTGATTAATTTAATTGATGCAGGGAGACTGTTCCACGCTAAAGCCCCACTATATAATAGGCAAAGGTGCTTTTCCCTACTGCTCTTCTGAAAGTCACAGTGTTGACATTGTAAAGGCTTGCCCTGTGGTCGTGACTATTGTTAACCCGCCTGAAATAATCTTTAAAGGTACATTGTGTAAGAATTACTCCCATCTAGCGTTGCGGTTGTAGATCGCAAGCAACTCAGTCGTATTTTTCATGCTGCATTCACGTGAAATCGGTTAGATGGCAGACGGACGACAGATGCTGCAGGTAACAGCTTTAACAAGCCTCCATGTAAACAAGTGGTCCGTCAGCAAGAGGCAAAACAAAACACGTGACAATATGTTGTCATGGCGATGCCGTATTGTTGACCTGACCCACGTTTTACCGGCTTTCTCTGGACTTCTGTGACTAAAATGACATCTGGTTTGTTACCGACGGCCGTCTGCCCGACTGCAGGTGAATGCAGCATCAGTGTAACGCTCCATTTCTCCTCACTGCGTTACCACCAAGGGGGCAGTTGTCGGTCTGAGAAGTGAAGCTCACTTCCGCGTTCAAAAAGCTGCAATCCCCTCGGCTGTCGCTGGGGGCTGGCTCCAGAAGGGAGCAACTCCAATTGAGCCCCATGTTAAAATAGCCGATTTTACAGCTTAAAAAAACATATTTACAGCCTGGTACATTTGATTTTTTTGGTCTCAATCGATAGTTTCTACCCCCGCACACACTCTGAGGGGGGTGAATTTTTTTTAAACTCTACCGTTTTACTATTATTAGGTTTAAAGTTCTGGCCAATTAGGGAGCAGAACCGTTGAGTGACAGGTCCGGCGACCGCTGCTACGAGGCCAGTGGGCGGGCTCTCGGCCGGCCAACGGCCGCACCGCTCCAAATATGGCAAGTAGAATCCAACATGGCGCGGCTCAAACCCCCGTAGTAGCGGCACAAAACAGACTCCCCCAAACCAATGGGTGACGTCACGGACGCTACGTCCATTCTTTTTACAGTCTATGGTTACCACTAGGGCTGTCAGAACGAACTTCGCTATTCGAATACAATTCCAATGTTAGTCAAAATGAGAACATTCGATGGTGGAAACTGACGTTCGAATGTTTTTAATGAGGCAAATTAACATGGTGCGTCGCGACGTTCAGAGTAGTACACATGTTGATAAAACAACATGCAGTTATTGTTGTGCACAAGGTAAAGCTGCAGCTTCAAATATACAAGCAGAGTTTTTTTTAAATTGCCCGTTCATTCGGCTGCCACGGTGCGCATATGCGTCCCCACTCTACACACACACCTTTTTTTTTTTTAATTGATTGATCCGCGGACCACTTGTGTGCTGACTCTGTGCCCTAACCCCGCAGCCCCCGCCTGTGAAGCCGGGTTTCCACCGAATCAACGATCTTTCTTTCTTTTTTTTCTTTTTTTACCGCAACATATGGTTCACGTCAAGATAACTTATGTATTTTTCCATAGTTCTCTTTGTTTAACACTTAAAGACTTTTGGTTAAAGCAGAAGTGAGTGATCCGGTCGTTTTCGCTAATGCTGCGTTCCAGGCAGGCTTTTGAAATCGTAAATTACAGCTTCAAGTCACAACTTACGACTTTGTAGCGTTCCAGGCAACCCACTCGTGTTTTTCCGACCTGTTTTACCGGTGAAAGTCACTATAACGGCCACTCGTAACTTCCGACCGGTGAACTCGTACCAGATCGAACTGGTACCACTTCACGGTCGGAAAAATACGAGTTTCCTTGAACGCACCATAACAGTCCTCGTCGCTACGTCACCACATTCACGGCGTTCCTTGGCTGCACACACAGCCCTGCATGCCGTTCTCTCTCCTCATTGGATAAAAACTGTAGGATACGATAAATGTTTTCTCTTCGGCTCAGAGCAGAGCAGAGGGACTGAGAGACCCGTGTTTCAGTCCAAACACTCTATGTAAGTGATTGCTGTCGGAAGATATAACTATTTAAGACTTATATTAACACAAATATATCACTCACTTCTGCTTTAAGTAACCATGGACAGCTCCTATGCAGGCTCGTTCTGCTATGTCGTTGTCGCCACCGCCATCGCTGCGCCCCCCCCATAATGAGATAAAATATTTTAATATTAGTCGAATATTTAACATAAGATGGGTTAGAAATTCGAACCTGATTTCGGGGGAAGATTGACAGCCCTAGTTACCACGGTGACTTTTCGTAAAAACATGGCTACACGACATGGCAGCCAGCACCGAGCTTACCCGCTCCATGTAGATATGAATGATATGAACGGCTAATTCAGACCTGAAAGGAACACTAAAGTTTGTTGATGGGGGTAATTATTAATGAATGAAAAACAGGCTTTTGAACAAAATAATCGATTTTCGTGAATAGATAACAGGATAACTTACACAATGTACCTTTAAAATAAGAGGCTGAGTTATTGAATAGGACATTGTGTACTGCTCTGCTTTTGAGCATGGACACTCGATCTTCTACCTTCAGCCATCCCATGGCTCTGAAGTGATGCATCGTCAGGTGGGTACGGGGATGAAGTTTTAGGACCACTCTAATAAGTTTATTCTGGGCAGTTTGTAGTCTGTGTCTTAGGTTTTTTGAAATGCTACTAAACCAGCTTGTGCAAGCATAGTCAAAATGGCTTTGTACTAGAGCTGTAGCAAGAATCTTCAGGGACTCCAGGGAAACATTACCTAATGTAAGATCAGATGAGATCCAAGACTTGTGTGAAACAATCAAGCACAAGAGTGCCGGTCAAGAAGGGGGGTGGGGCTGGTAACAATCTCATTATACCAGTCAGGATAACAACAAACTATCAGGCCCTTTGCAGGTCTCTAATAAGTCTCAAGATGTTTTTAAATCAAATTATCTAAATGTGTTTAAGCCTTTAAAAGCCCTCACATCCAGTTAAATAAACCTTTAATATACAGTAAATAAATAAATAAATGAATCTGTTCGTGGAATAGATTAAAGACGGCGTCAGGTCAAAGCGCTGTGTGATTCAGTGTCTCAGCAAAGAGCCAAATGATGAGATCCCCAGAGCCGTAATGAATGTAATAAGTGATACAAGACCCTGCGTTTAACCGGAGATGCTCGGTAGAGGCAAAAAAAAACAAAAAACGTTGGTCATTTACTGTAACTTTCACTTTATGTTACGTTCGTTCTGCTCTGGTAACCATGAGATGGTTTCTCCTTCACGGTGCAGGAGGGGCAAAGCAGACGGGCGCTCTGCCAGGGAGGACAGGAAGACATGAGGTCTCAGTGTGTCAGGATGCAGCCTTTTGCTTTTGTGTGTGTGTGTATGTGTGTGTGTGTGTGAGAGAGCGGTCATGTGCATTATCTTGCTCGGGGCCAGGTGACTCAGTATATGTGTGTGTGTGTGTGCCTGATAAAAAACAAAACAGATTATCCCATGCAGTCAGCAAAAGTCTGTCAAAGAGGAAATCACAGTGTGTCCAGCGTTGTTACTGAGGAGGAGGATTGTGGTGCTTTATTAGGAGCTAGAACAACAATAACGATAATCGATTATTAAATTAATCTTCAACTATTTTGATAATAATAGGTTTGAGTAGTTTTTTAAAGAAAAAAAGTCAAAATTCTCTGATTTCAGATTCTTAAATGTGAATATTTCTGGTTTCTTTGTTCCTTTATGACAATAAACTGAGTCTCTCTTTGGTTTGTGAACAAAACAAGACATTTGAGGAGGATGTCATCTTGTGGTTTGGGAAACACTGATTGACATTTTTCAACCTTTTTTTTTACATTTTATTGACCAAACAACTAATCGGTTAATCATTTAAATAATCGACAGATTAATCGACAATGCAAATAATCGTTAGTTGCCGCCCTACTAGGAGCACAGCAAGCAGAAAGTTTAGGGGTGTACACATCATAAAACAACTTGCAAGGCAAATATTAACATTTCCTTTTCATTCATAATCCTCACACACATTCGTCTGCCATCCTTAATGACAATTCCCAGATTCCCTTCTACATTTCACCAGTGTTAGAAGAAAAACCTGGCAAATTTACTGGTTGCACATGTGCAAATATATCCAAAATTTACTGAAATTTTAGGGGCAAAATGCGCCCATATAGGGGTCGCCTGGATCTCTGTTTTAGGGCCAGCATGTATAGGCATGTGTGATGTGTGTATTTTGTTATTATTAGGGGATTTCAGGCCCCAGCTCCCCAATAGAGCAGCACTTTAGTGGATATTTAAAGAGCCAATCCATTATTGAACAGCTTGCTGTGGCTGTATGGCTGCCTGTCTGTCTGCTTCATCTGAAGGACATTTAGGGCAACAGGAAACAGCACAGGACACTGCAAGGAAGGAGAAAGAGATGGAGAGAAAGATGGAGAGATGACAGACAGATAAACTACGTGCTGTAACTAAGACTAGAATAGAATAAAATAAAAAATAGCCTGTAACCATAAAATAAGTTAATAAGTTATCAATAGAGACATTGAACCCTCCCACACAGTGAATTTAGTTTCTACAAACGCACATGTCTGTCTCCAAGGCAGCAGCAGAGTTACAGATTTAACTTTGCCCTTTAGAGAATGAACAGAATCAATTTCACAGTGTAACCCTATCGTCAGTTTTACAAACCTATTGATTTCTGCAGAAAGCACACAGCATGTATTTGATAAATTGTTCTCTCTCTCTGTCTCTCTCTCTCTCTTTATTTCTCTTTCCTTCTCTCCGTCTCATTAGTTGAACATCCTCGTGGACACAGGAAGCAGTAACTTCGCTGTCGGGGCGGCTGCTCACCCCTTTCTGCGTAGATATTACCATCGCTCACTGTGAGTAGAAAAACATGCAGAACTATATACTATACAGCCACATTTGATTAAAAATAAATGAAATAACAAACATTTTTCCTGTAAAAACACAAGAAACAATCCATTGTTTTCCCTAAAACAAGCTTTTTTACTGTATCATAGTGATGTCACGATTATGGATTTTCTTGGTACGATTATTGTCAGAGGAATAATCATGGTATTATGATTATCACGATTATTATGCATTAATTAATTTCACAACACTATCTATATAAAATCAAATATAGTCAAAATAATTAGTAATATTTGAAGTACGTATCTATTAACATATGACCAATTATTAATCCTCCAGGGGAAATGTTTGATATTCAAGTCATTAATTGTCATCTATATCAAATTTTAAAGCAGAAGTAAGCAATATTTTTGTGTTAATATAAGTCTTAAATAGTTATATCTTCCGACAGCAATCACTTACATAGAGTGTTTGGACCGAAACACGGGTCTCTCAGTCACTCTGCTCTGCTCTGAGCCGAGGAGAAAACTTTTCTTGTATCCTACAATTTTTATCCAATGAGGAGAGAGAACGGCATGAAGGGCTGTGTGTGCAGCCAAGGGATGCGCGTGAATGTGGTGACGTAGGGACGAGGACCAATAGATCCATGACGAGGGCGGGGGCTGCTAACTCCGTCGGCTGACAAGAAGTTATGGTGCGTTCAAGGCAACCCGTAACTCGTGTTTTTCCGACCTGTGAAGTCGTACCAGTTCGATCTGGTACGAGTTTACGGGTCGGAAGTTACGAGTGGCCGTTATAGTGACTTTCACAGGCAACAGGTCGGAGAAACGCGAGTTGCGGGTTGCCTGGAACGCTACAAAGTCGCAAGTTGTGACTTGAAGCCGCAACTTACGGTTTCAAAAGCCTGCCTGGAACGCAGCATTAGCCAAAACGTCCGGATCGCTTACTTCTGCTTTAAAGCAGAACTATGCAAGTCGGCCGGAAATAGCTCGCTCCTTCGCTGGTTTCTCTTTTTTTCCCTCTCCGGAGCTCCCCTACAGTTCTGGGAGGCACATGTCACTGTCGTAAAAAAAAAAAAAAACTCGCCGCCACCACCTCCTCCACCCCCTACACGTGCTTGTGTTTACATTGGAAGCTGCTGAAGGTAGAGAGCGGTGTTTGCTAAGCCCTGCTAACACGGAGCTAATGCTAACACGGAGCTATGCTAACACGGAGCTAACGCTAACACGGCCACACACAGACACAAAGACACAGACATACACACACACAGGAATAAATGTTCCAAAACACGAAGGTGTGTGTGTGTCTGTCATGATGTATTACATTATCTTATAAAAGATCCATGGTGTGTGTGTGTGTGTGTATCTGTGTTAGCATTAGCTCCGTGTTAGCCACAAGCCGAACTACATCAGTACAGTAGGCTACAAACATTCCTTGTTTCCATGGTTTCCTCCGACTTTCCCAACTCAAACCAATCACGATTCGTGACATGCATGACGTCATATGTGTTCTTATCTCGTACTGCCGTAAGGCAGTTTCTCGCGATAGTTCTATCCATTGACGAGATTTGTGTACCGAGACGGACGACTGATCTTGCAAGTGCAGTTTTCAGCCAGTGGGGGGGGGGTGAGCGCATTGGCCTAGACCCCATTCACCTCATAATTAAATAGGTCACTCAATCATCACAGTGTCTCTGAGCCACAATAATTACAGCCCAAATCCTGCATAGTTCTGCTTTAAGTTTAAGTTTATTTTAATCGTTGTTTTTGTTAAATTACATATATATAACATTTCACCAATTGCATTAGGTAAATTGACATTAATGTAATTTAACCCAGTATTTTTTTTGTTTTTTTTGTTTAGTTTATTATTACAGGACAGTGTACAATACCATTAATCAGTTTTAGAACAAAGAAGAGATGGTTGTATCAGATTTAGGTGCATTTACCTTTTTTTCAGTGTTCTACTATTATTAACCATCAAACAATAGATGGATTATTTGTATTGACATTTTGTGTTTTTATTGTATTATTGAGAAAACAGTTTATATTTTTGTCATATTGCTCCTTTAACCCCTGACCCCCTTTCTCACCGTCCCCTCGCAGCTCCAGCTCGTACCGTGACCTCGGCAGGAGCGTCTACGTTCCCTACACCCAGGGTCGCTGGAAAGGGGAGCTGGGCACTGACCTGGTGTCCGTCCCACACGGACCCAACGCCACGCTGCGCGCCAACATCGCCGCCATCACCCAGCCAAATCGCTTCTTCATCAACGGGTCCAACTGGGAGGGGATCCTGGGACTGGCCTACGCCGATATAGCCCGGGTGGGTGGGTGAGAGAAAGTGCAGCGCAGCACTTTTTGTAGTCGGTTCAAAATTCTCTGTTTGCAGCTGCACACAGCAACAACTACACACTGGCACTTCAGTAGGAAAACCAGCAGATGTCAAAACCTGGAGAGATCACAGTCTGCTCTGTTGTAATCTCATCTATAAACCGATAGAGTCGAGTGATTTTACCTCATATTTGACCTTGTCTGCTGGTGGAAAATACATTTAGGGGAATTATTATCAAAAGTTATATACTAAAGCATACTTCCCAAGACACTGTAGATTACTTATCCTGTGGAGGATCAAGAAAAAGCAAAATAAGTGTCCTGCGAACACACAGTACATTTACATGACACTTGAGAAAACCGAATTATTGTCTTAAAGCAGAAGTAAGCGGAATGTTTGTGTTAATATAAGTCTTAAATAGTTATATCTTCCGACGCCAATCACTTACATAGAGTGTTTGGTCTGAAACACGGGTCTGTCAGTCACTCTGCTCTGCTGTAAGCCGAGGAGAAAACTTTCCTTGTATCCTACAACCTTTATCCAATGAGGAGAGAGAGCGGCATAAAGGGGCGGTCCTCTCTGTGTGTGCAGCCAAGGGATGCGCGTGAATGTGGTGACGTAGGGACGAGGGCGGGGACTGCTAACTCCATCGGCTGACAAGAAGTTAGTCAAAACGACCGGATCGCTTACTTCTGCTTTAACTCGTTGAAACGACGTATTACCGCCACCTGGTGTTTAGGAGGAGGACACCTTCCCGTCAGTTATTAGATTTTCTCAGTTGCATGTAAACTGGGACGAGGACAGAAGTCCGATTGGACGCCAAAATTGAATTTTGAGCAGATAAACTTTCCACTCTTTTCCTTTTCTTTCTAAATTCCTAATCTGGTGTAAGAGGATGATACTGTGACGACAGTGGATCTGGGGGAAGGATGTTGTTCTCAACATCTGGAGGGTTTCGTGGGAAAATAAAAGTAGTACCTTATTTGTAAACATGAGGCCAAACCCTTTAATCTGTTTGTAGTATGTATGTGTGTGTATTAATACTGGATTTTATTGTGTGGAAACTAATAAGTGGTAAAAGTCAGTAGTAAGTACTGGCTGCATGTACGTACTGTAGGAAAATGATATTTTAGAGGCAGATGAAGTGTTTAATCTTTAAGAAATGTAAAGCTGCTGGCTAATAATAGCAGCTCGGGTCTTTCTCTCCCTCCTCAGCCTGACGAGACACTGGAGCCGTTCTTCGACTCTCTGGTTCGTCAGACTCCCGTCCCCAACCTCTTCTCTCTCCAGCTGTGTGGAGCCGGCTTCACCCAAAACTACTCCCTGGGCAGCGCTACTGTTGGCGGCAGCATGGTGAGTCACACATACACATACACACACACACACACACACACACACATAAAGTATCATATTTTGGAGCCGGTATTGAATTCTGATTTTTTGTTTTGTTTTCCACCCTCTGCTCTCAGATCATTGGCGGTGTGGACACGTCGCTGTACGTCGGAGAGCTCTGGTACACGCCCATCCGCAGGGAATGGTACTATGAGGTCATCATCATACGTATTGAGGTCAATGGACAGGACCTCAACATGGACTGTAAGGAGGTGAGAGCTTTTTTTACTGATTAAACCTTTAGGGCCCTAGTTTCCTGGCGCAGCGCAGGTAGCGCAAGGTAGTGCAGCCGGTCTAATGCAAGTTTCGACCAGCGCAGCCTAGCGCAAAGTCAGATTGGGAGATTTGTAGATCGCGCTGCGCTGAGATAGGCGTGGCCGCGCAGCAGGGGGAGACGTCACAGATTCAGCTTGGTGCAGTGGAAGTTTTGTGCGAAAATGTCTCGCCGAGGTTGCGCTGAAAGCTCGCCACCTCCAACCAGGTCTACTCTCAGCGCAGGGCGGAGCGCAGCAGGTGCAGTGGAAGTTTGGCTGACTGACCTGCAGTGCACACACGTCACCAAGACCTCACAGGCAGATCTCCACAGTTCCAGACACATTTCAATGCAATAAATATCCACAATAACCACTATTTAATGCAACTAATGGAATCAACACGTGAATTTATATCTATATAGATTGTCCTGTCACATCTGACGTCAGATCAAAGCAGAGATCAAAGGCTGTGGCACGCGTAAAGGAAACTCCACCTGAATTAACACAGCAGGGACGAACTGGCACTGAAAAGCAGCTGTGGATGTCCCAAGCAGGACTGAGGGTGGATGACTGCATGTCGCTGCTGTGTTGAGATAGCACTCTGCCCTTGTGATGATCGCTTTATTTATTTATTTACTTATTAATTCATTAGCGCGAGCGACCGCATCAGGCAGCCGTAATGAAAAACAAAACACAAATCTTCATCTCTCTTAGTCCACCACAACAGCCTCTGTGTCAGATAGTCAGTATATAGCCTATACTCAGCATCTCTTTCACAGAAAAAAAAGAGACGGACAGAGAGAGAGAGAGAGAGAGAGAGAGAGAGAGAGAGAGAGAGAGAGAGAGAGAGAGAGAGCGTCCTTTACGCTGATTTCATCCGTTACGCATGGTGTTTGTTTATGTTGTGATTACACCTCTCATCTTGCTTACACAGGGTTTGAATAAATGTGAGTTTCTTTATTAGTTTATTAGTTGTTGTTTCTTACACTGAGCACCGGTTCTCAGTGTATCAGATCAATCCTGGTTAAGTATATTAGTAAACTCATTATTGGTCACTCTGAGCTCGGGCCTCCGGACCGCACAGCTGTTTCCTCCGGGGAGAGGTTCGGCCTCTGGCGTCGCTGTCTCCTCCGTCCATGTCCAAGTATAAAATGACAAACTTGCAGCGCGCATCACCCGCCGCGCAGTTAAAGGTGAGGAGAGGAGCTCATTTGATTGGTGAAGATCTGACTCGGCTGTGTCAAACCCACTCCACGCCTTTCTCTCCTCCTCCTGTCTCCCTCCCGCCCTCTCTCCTCCCTCTTTGCCGTTTGCGCCGGTGGGAGGGACGAGGGGAGGGCTTGCGCTGGTCTAAGTCTGACTGCGCGGCCCACCAATCTTGCGAAATGGACCTGGGCCACACCCCGTTGACGTGGCGAAGCTGCGCTGAGGTTAGACTTCGCCCGGTCCACGAGACTAGGGCCCTTAATGTCAATGAGACACGAGGTCTCATTTCCAGCAGAGACATGAAGTACAATACAATACATGGCTCAATGACATGATGCAACCCAATGTCAATGTGGTATATTTTTTCCATAAAAATCTGACTATATACATAAAAATACATTTGGATTCAAATGTGGAATAAATGTAATTCACTTTTGTGATGCAACACTATGTTTCTTGACAAATTTTACATTATTTGTAAGAATATTATTCGTGATGAAATGTATTTTTTATAAGTTCACTTAAATCCACTGTAGGTGGATCAAATATTTAATAGATTATCATTCTTTTGTGGTTAAACCGTTTGACATTTTCATGGGCTTGAGTCTTACTTTTGTTAAAAAGAATTGCCAAATGTAATTTCAAATGACCAACATGAATACAAAGTGTACAAATCTGATTTTATTTCTTTTTAAAGATATGTTTAAATTGTTCAACTTGCCAACCCTTATTTGTCACTGACTCACATACATTTACATAAAAATGCCAAGTGGAAACATATTTGACTGACAGGAACGATTTAATGGTCAAACACTGATACTACAAGTCATTTTAGAGATTTTAATTAATGTTCCTCTGTCTTTTACAGTACAACTATGATAAGAGCATCGTGGACAGTGGCACCACCAACCTCCGGCTGCCGAGGAAAGTCTTCCAGGCTGCAGTCAAGGCTATTGAAGCAGCCTCTTCGGTCAGTCCCCATGTATCATATTCACTTTTTCTGTCTCTCAACAATTGATTTTGTCAATTAACTCAGTATCAAATAAGACAATAGTGAATTTTCTAACGTCCAGCCTCCACTTGTGACCTTGATTTGTAATGAGCATGTATGGGAAAGGAGATAATGGATGGATGGGTCTTTCAGACTGAGCAGTTCACGTCTGGGTTCTGGCTCGGGGAGCAGCTGGTGTGTTGGCAGGCCGGCACGACGCCCTGGCACATCTTCCCAGTCATCTCCCTCTACTTGATGAGTGAAAACCGCAACCAGTCCTTTAGAATCTCCATCCTGCCGCAGGTAACAAATGTGGTCACATAAAAGAAGTTCTCAACTATCCTGAAGTCTTGAGCTACTTCCGTCCCCCCTGGATACATAATTATAACATTAAATCCCCTTCTTGTGCAGGGTTAAAAGAATTATGATAAGAGTGTTAAATACTGTTTAAAGACAAATTGTAACTTTTCTATCTACATGACGTTTTAATTAAAATTATAGTTACATAAGGTGTTTAAATTAATTCATCTGTAATTCTGAAGTCGTAGGTGCTTTCATTGAGTTTCGTTTTCTCTGTGCACTCGTACTGTACAGATAGTTGCTGTATCCTTCAGATAACTCTCTCATCTAGTCTTCAATAGAAGAGAGGCGTGCTTCATACTGTGATGGAAGAAAAAAAAGAAGAAGAGAGAATCAGCTTTGAATATGTTTTCTAAAGCTTTTCACAAAGCTCTGAAAAGACATGAAACATTTTCCTTTTCAAAGCCACAAGCCTTAAATCTTAGCGGTTGTGTAATGAGTGAGATTCGACAGGGAGAGTTCAGGGCCACAAACCTGTGGACGACTGAGAAAAAGAGTCCAAGAAGCATATTCACAGGAAATAACAAGACTGATGCTGGATTCATTAGGTTGAGTTGATGCATTTGTCATTGTTCAGTTAAACATAAAAACAGAACATGTAAGAAACAAACTTCAACTGCATAGGAAATAAAGAAAATTAAAAGTGTAACTTATGTCTTGTTTATAATTTAGGATAACACAAAGGTGCACACAGCTGAGCAGAGGACTTTATGTTGGTGTGTTTGTGATGTTTCTAACACCCACTCACCTCCTCGATGTGTCTCTTTCTGTCCCTGTGCAGCAATATCTGCGGCCAGTGGAGGACGTGGCTTCGACCCAGGAGGAATGCTACAAGTTCGCAGTGTCCCAGTCCAGCACTGGCACAGTGATGGGGGCCGTCATCATGGAGGGTTTCTACGTGGTCTTTGACCGCGAGAAGAAACGGATCGGCTTTGCTGTTAGCACCTGCCATGGTGAGGATTTGTATTTTATTTATTTATTTTTATTTAGATTGGGGGCAGCCCATATTAATGGACATTGTACACATGTCAATATTGTGTAGTCCCCAGGCAGGTTGTTGTAAGAGTAAATGAAAAATACATAGAAGAACCATAGAAGACCAATACAAGACTTAAAGGGGAATTCCTGTTTTTTTTTACAATCTGGACCTTATTTCTAGCATAAAATACGATCATTTACTCACCCAGATAACTTTGGTGTCATTACAAATCCTTCTGACGAAATTAGATCCAGCCGAGAGCCGCGTATATCCGTATAATGCGAGTCTACAGGGCAGCGTAATGCATATAACACAAATAACACATATCTGCTGCAAAACTCGTTCATTTCACCAATATTTAGTTATGATACGCTAGTGCTATTCCCCTCTGAGTCCGGGGTTAGGTGTTATCAACATCCGGGGTCTGTAGGTTGACCTCCTAACCTCTGACCTGGATGATATCAAACAAGCCGTGCGGCGCGGCGCTCAGAGATGACATCATCCATGTCAGAGGTTGGTTGGTCAACCTACAGACCCCGGATGTTGATAACAGCTAACCCCGAACTCAGAGGGGAATAGCACTAGCGTATCATAACTAAATATTGATGAAATGAACGAGTTTTGCGGCGGATAATGTGTTATTTAGAGGCTGCCCCGTGTACTCGCATTATATGTATATACGCAGCTCTCGGCTGGATCTAATTTCGTCTGAACGACTTGTAATGACACCAAATTTATCTGGGTGAGTAAATGATCGTATTTTATGCTAGAAATAAGGTCCAGATTGTAAAAAACGGTAATTCCCCTTTAACAAAGGGTAGTATAAGTACAATAAAACAAAACAAAAACATAAGCAGTACATACAGTATGTGCAGTGACCATAACAAGAAAAAAAAAAGAATTTTTCATTTAAATTTTTACTACAGGAAGGAGGGAGCAGTCGGAGGAACATAGAACGAATAAAGATTACAGTGTTTTATAAGGAACGTGAATGTTGATCTAGCATCTGTTCTCCTGATGTTTGTGTTTCTAAAAAAATACCCACAATCCCATTCTTCCGTTTCCCAGTGCACGATGAGTTTCGCACAGCCTCGGTGGAGGGCCCGTTCCACGGCATCGACCTGGAGGACTGCGGCTACAACATCCCCCCGACGGACGTGTCCACTCTCACGACCATCGCCTACAGTACAGGTCAAAAGTTTGGACACACTCAATGCATTTCCTTTATTTTCATGACTATTTACATTGTATATTTTCACTGAAATTCCACTAATGAACCCTGACAAGGCACACCTGTGAAGTGAAAACCATTTTCAGGTCAGGTTCACCTCTTGAAGCTCATCAAGAGAATGCTGAGTGTGCAAAGCAGTAATCAGAGCAAAGGGTGGCTACTTTGAAGAAACTAGAATTGGTGGGGGCAGAGATAGAGGAGGAGGAAGAAGGAGAGGAAGAAGAAAAGAAGAAAGAGAAGGCAAAGAAGAAAAGACGTGTTTTCAGTTAATTCACACTTTTTTGTTAATTCCACATGTGTTCATTCATAGTTTTGGTGCCTTCAGTGAGAATAAAGGAAACACATTGAATGAGAAGGTGTCCAAACTTTTGGCCTGTACTGTATATCTTGCCTTTCGACTGAATTCCTGCCTCTCACCTGTCCCTCGCGACATTAATGAGTAATATAAAGCTTGTCATCTTATTTCCATAAACCACACTTTTTTTTCTTTTTTTTTATTCAAAACTTTGTTTCACAATACAAAAACAGTTTTTCATGGTAAAATGCAATTAATAAAGCACATTTATATTATACGCCAGGGGGAATTTATAAGTTTACAAAAAAATGTTAAAGTTTTCACATATATTGATAGTCTTAATCGCTTTCTGGTTGTTTGAAAATTTGATGGAGGTTATGTATTGCTTGAGCTCACCGTTAAAAGCAGTAAAGAAAGGTTTTTAA
Source organism: Trachurus trachurus (assembly GCF_905171665.1). Taxonomy (NCBI): domain Eukaryota; kingdom Metazoa; phylum Chordata; class Actinopteri; order Carangiformes; family Carangidae; genus Trachurus; species Trachurus trachurus. Next base: position 10,506,268 of record NC_139892.1, read on the forward strand.
TGAACTTACATTTGTGAATATGAAATTTTGCCATTAAAATAATAAGGTTGATAATAAAAGTTATGTTGGCTTTTTCCTTGTTTTTTTTCAGGTCAGGGAGCCCAAACAGAACATTCCTCCAAAACAAAATAAAATCACCATCAACATTGATAGCAACAAAATTACAAATATCACTCCATAGTTTTTGCACAATAGGGCAGAGCCAAAACAAATGGGTCACAGTTTCAGCATGTACAGAACAGAAAGTACAATTCACATCAATGTCTTTTTAAAATCTTTTTACAATGTGGTCATTGGATGGATAACATTTATGAATAACCTTAAATGAAATTTCTCTCACTTTATTAGTTAACAGGTATCGGTTGGGTAAGAGCCAAATCTTCTTCCAGTCGGTGTCCTCCATAAAATTGTTCCAGTATGAGATCACGTATGGAACTGTGGTGGCATCCCTTTTAAACAGGAGTCTTATTAATTTATTGTTTTTCCCATGGTTGCCGGCCAGACAAGCTTTACCTATTGGGGTGTCTGACAAGGATAACAGGGAGAGCTGACTTGTTTCCATTCTTGGTTGAGATTTAAATAGCATGCAAACTCCAGATGGGATTGCTCCAAAAACTCTGGCAAAATCTGCAGGTGATACAGGAATATTATATTTCGTAAACTAGCGCAGGCGCAGCGGATCTGCCCTGCGCTTCGCCAACGAGGCGTGTCCAGGAGCAGTTTGCAATTTTCCTTCGAAGCGCAGCGGGGCGCATCCCGCCTACTTCCCTCCCACCGGCGCAAGTGGCATAGAGGGAGGAGAGAAGGCGTGGAGTGGGTTTGACACAGCCGAGTCAGATCTTCACCAATCAAATGAGCTCCTCTCCTCGCCTTTAAATCCGCCGCGCGCGTGAGGCGCAAGTTTGATTTCACCGTGGAAGAGGGAGGCAATTGACTGCCCAGCTCGCAGTGCGCACACGTCACCCAGACCTCACAGGCAGGTTTCCACAGTTCCAGGCACATTTAAATGCAATTAATAATCACAATAACCCCTATTTATTGTAACTATCTGAATCAGCACATACACGTATATCTATATCGATTGTCCCTCACACTGATGACAGATCAAAGGCTGTCGGCATGCGTAATGGAAACTCAGCCTGACTAAATTAACACAGATGAAACCAGGGAGGGACTGGGACAAAAAAGCACTCAACAGCCGGCACTCAACAACCAATCACCGTGTTGAGCGCCTTGAATTCGTGCACGAGAATTGACGTAATCCATAGCAACGGGGCGTCACCAGGGCGTCACTCTTAGTTTGCTCTTAGTGATTTATCCTTAGTAAGAGTAGGTCTCAGCGGCTTTGTGAATAGCTTTTAAGAAAAAACGCCTACGTAAAAACTTTTAGCGAGAGTTAGGAGCACTCCTAGCGGTAAGATAAAACCCTTTGTGAATACGGCCCCAGGTCCGGTCCAAGCTGGCAGTGTCCGGTCGCGTGAACAGACCTCACGGGCTGATGATGCAAAAGTAATCTGGGACAGAGGAGGTTATGATGTTATCCAGGTTTGCTCTGACATATTGAGAGCTGTTGCCCAGTAAAAAAAAACTAAAAAACAAAACACACACACACACACACACACACACACACACACACACACCTTTTCCATTAATAAAGACACTCATATTTAGTAACCTATATTTAAACCCATGTGCACAGATCACAACATAAACAAACAGCTGTGCGTAAAGGAGGCATCACGGAGCGTCTCTCTTTTTCTTTTTTCTTTAGAATTTACCTGAGATGGGAGATGTGAATATCTGCTCACTATGATGCCGAGGCTGATTGTGGTTTGCTGAGAGAGATGATAGTTTATTTGTTTTCAGTTTTATTTGTTATGGTCGCGTGATGATGCGGCGCGTGATGATCCCGCTAATAAACCAATAAGTAAATAAACTAGAAACAGCATTTCCTAACGGAACATGCGTGTGAATGCTGAAACCCAATGCTGAACCATGCTGAATTAGCAGAATAAATTGACAAAGACATGCGGAATGGCATACAAGAAACATGTCCATGGAAGGAATTGAACGCACAACTTCATGAGTGGTAACCTAACACACTAACCATATGGCCACAGAGAACCTGAGTTACAATGAGCTTTATACTATGAGGAATCAAAGACTGTCCAATGACAGCTGAATAATTGGAATCAAAAGTCAAGCAATGATGTGAAATGACTAAGGCAGGAATCGAACCCATGACCTTATGATCATTAAGCCTTTACTCTGCCACTCGGCTACAGAGAGCACACTGCTTTCAAGACTGTCATTCATTGTAATGTGATGATGTGCTGCAAACTGGTACGAGTAATCAAGGAGATAACAAACACCTGTAACCAATTGAAGGCGGGGGAGGAGAGCAGAATTCAACATAACATAACAAGAGTTCTTCCCTTGGTTTCGAACCAGTGACCTTGGGGTTGGCAAGCAGCCACCCTACCCCCAACACTACAGTGGAGTTGTGGGGCACTGCTATTTCATAGCAAAAACTCCAGATTTTTTCTCTTTCCAAACTCGGCCCGGCCACAATTTACACTCTACACACATAATTTTTTCAGAATTTGTAAGACAAACTTGTTATCTCTCATATCATCTGCTCAAAATATCAGAGAGACTTACAGAATTTAAACTCGGAGCCTCTTAGTGCGGCCACGTCTGTCTCTGCTCCTCATTGACTCCAATACAAATATTTTCTGAGAGAAGCAGAATGGCCTGATGTTTTAAAACTGCCAGCGTCGCCAAAATATTTACTGTAGAAACACCAAATCGTACCAAAAGTTTCAGTAAGTCCTTAGAGCAACGTTGATCTGTGTTTTGTTCTGATAGGAGTTACCGTTTTGTCATGCTAAGCCTAATTGTGAGACCGGTGCAGAGGCAGAAAATCGCTCTTTTTCTCCACGTTTCTGTCTGTCTCAGCCTGCGGGGCCCCTATCGCCGTGGTAACCTCTGTGATCCTCAGGCCAGAGCTCGTTAACTTCATAAACAATCCACCTGGCGCTCGTTTAAATTAGGGGTGGGACGATATGGGTAACTCACGATTCGATACTGTGGCGATATTTGGCCCACGATAATGATAATATCACGATACACGATATCTGCGATATTCGATATATTGCAAGAAATTTCATCAACGATATATCACGATATATGTGAATGAAAAAAAAAACATAAAAAGGAAAAAGTCTCATGCATTTATTCCAAAACTTTGTACAATGTACAAATGAATAAACACTGTACAGCTGGAGACATTAAAGTGCATGAACATTAATAACATGTCTTATGTAAACCAAGACAGTGCTTTATGATACTGAAAAGTCAGTAGCAACTTGTTTTATGTAATTTTCCATTCATGGTATTTAAAAATCATTTTCTGTAACATTATAAGACAGCGCCGCCCCCATTTTATACAAGTGCAAGTTACAACAACATATTTCAATTGGATTTAGGTCTGAAACATGATTTATTATTTGAAAAAAAAATTGAAATTTTTTTTTTTTTTGAAAAAAAAAATCGATATTTAAATATTCAATATCGATATCGTATCGCGGTATAACGTATCACGATATATTGCCATATCGATATTTTTGCCCACCCCTAGTTTAAATGTTTATAAACACCGACACAGCTAAATCAGACTGACACAGGATGCAGCTCATAGTCACACACACACACAGAGACTCTAGAACCAGCTTCATGTGATTACAGTTACACAAACGTGGGTTTGATTCCCATGTTGACAGAGATGGCAACACCGGCAGTAGCCCCGTGGCCCATTCAAAATTTCCCGAGAGGAAATTTTCTAGTTATTATTATTATTTATTGTTTTATAATTTGACTGGGCAGTCAAATTGCCACTGCGCTGGCTGCGCTTCGCCTTGCGCTGAGAGTAGACCAGGTTGGAGCTGGCGAGCTTTCGGCCCACTCTCCGCGCGGTCTATCGGCAACAAATTGTCACTGCGCCAAGGTGAATCTGTCGACACCTCCCCCCTGCTGCGTGACCGCACCCATCTCGGTGCACAGCAGTCTGCCAATTTATCAAATCCGCTGCGCACGTTGTTGCACTAGCGCCAGGAAAATAGAGCCCAAAAACTCATTATACGAATAGAGGAGACCATTCCTGTTGAATAATTGAGCCACATATACAATGTTATTATTAAACCAATACTCAATTTATGTTTAAATAAAATGTCCTTGTTGTTCCATATGTAATAGTTATGAGGTGAAAAATTATGCTTGAAGATAAGGGACCAGGAGAGAAAGGCCTGCCGGTGAAAGGCTGACATTTTACCTGGAATTTTGTCAATATTGTAGTTACATACTAAGAAAAAATTTAATCCACCCAGTTTTGACAGAATATGAAAGGGAATAATGTTCCAGATCGCATTGGGGTTCCTAAAAAATTGTTTGAGCTTTTGAGTTTTTAAAACAGATTTCTTCACTTGGTGTGTTCTATTTTTCCACAGGAAGTTGAGAAGCAGTTTGTCAATCTGATGGTGTATTCACACCTGCAGTGTTAGTGCGCACTAAATCTGGTGCGCACTAAATTTGGTCCAGTTTGGGTTGGTGTGAAAGCACATCGCACTCTAATGCGCACCAAAACTAGTGCGGCCTGAGGAGGTGGTCTCGGTTCGGCTCCAGCCGAACTCTGGTGCGCACTAGTTTAGGTGTGAAAGCAACCGCACTCTGGTGCGAGCCAACTGCCAGGCGAACTCAACACGTTTGAGCTAAAAGGGCTCCCGTAGTCGCTGACAACGGGTTAACGCAGCGGGGAGACCGCCCGGTGCTCCGGTGCTGCGGAGCTCTGTCCCCACAAACGAAGCAGCAGCAGCAGCAGCAGCGGGGCAGCCGGTCGGTGCGTGTCCGCTGAGTCCACTCAGACACCGGACAGGTCGGCGGGTCCGTGGAGCAACTGATTACCGAGCAGCGGAGGTCCGTGTTTAACGTTTAACCGGGAACTAACGGGACCGAGCTGGGTGAACGCAACCGGAAACCAGCCGGAAGTACCAAACAGAGTTATACATGCCAACAATATAGAAATAAATGACCAGAGCTACTAACAACCGGCCCTACTGGAGTCTCCATCATGAAAGTTTTATCAATCAGCGCTTCCAGATTCCAACCGGTAGTCATGGAGACGTGACGTTCTCCAAGTTTGGTCCCGAGTGATAAAAAAGCAGGTGTGAAAGCAACCGCACTAACTGAAAAATGAAACATTGTATCATTTTAACATTTGGTGCGCACCAGGGTGCGCACTAAACAGGTGTGAATCGTTAATATAATACATCCATGGTGTGAATACACCCAAAGATGCGTGACATTCCTTCTTTTCCATAAACCCATGGATGTATTATATTAACTGGATACCGGACTGGAAAATGGCCGCCGTTCATTTCAATGGAAGCTGCTCGCCTGGCGCATACGCCGAAAAAGTTTCTGACTTCCGGGTTTACTTCCGCGTTATCGGGCCCATAGAGCATGCGCAGTTGAGTCACCCCCCATAATGCTCTGCGGTCTCCCATCATGCACTGGGGCAATGAGAACGAGCAATCGCCGTTCTAGTTTTGGCGCTGCGCGTTCATGTATGTGTTACTTGTGGATTTAAGGAATGAGTATTAAGACTTTTACAGGACTCACACGGACTTTAAAACAAAGATAATGATTTAAAAAGTAAGACGGACGATCGTAGGTTTACTACGGTCGTTTATATGATCGTTAAATCGTTTTGACAGTTCATTAATATACGATGTTACACTGAAAACGAATTAGTCCGAACCTGTAAGCTTAAATCACAATGGAAAATACATCATAATTAACTGTATTTTTGTTAAACATGACAGAGATGACCCCAGAACACCTCAAATAATGTAATGAGGGCTTTGCTCTTACCTTTTTTATATATTTAACTTGCTGCACAGTTCACCAGTTGTATTTACAGGACGTTGGTGGAGGTATTATAAACTTAGTCACACGTGTTTTGTTTTTATCAACCACACTGTGATTAAAGACAGTGAGAGCTCTTTGGCAAATGCATCTTCCTTTTAATAATTGTCTGTACTGGCTGTGTTCATAGTTTCATCATCATCATTAAGCCTTCAGGTGGATGAGACTCTTTGTAATTCAACAGTTTAACCTTACAATATTTCCACAACACGCAGAATATCAGTGTCCACTAATACAGCTGTTACAGAACCAGACATTTTAATTAAACACGAATGCCCTAGACACAGTTGCAGATGTTGGATTTGGTAGAAGAAGAAAAAAGTCACAAGCATGTTGGTTTTTTTCCGAACAATTTAATAATATGATTATGAGTTTAAGTGATCATTTAGCATACTGACACTGAACAAACACACTGACGACGGTGAGGATGAGGAGGAGGAGGACGTCCACGGTTCTTCCTCCGGCCCCGGTGGAAGACGGGGAGCAGCTGCACCGTCAGGACACACACACGACACACCGACCATGGAGGAGTCTGGACAAGTCTCGGTTTACATTTGACCAGCTTGGCATTAATTAAACCGTAAAATAAATTAATGTGGACGTTGTGAACGGAGCAACAGGTGTTGAACATCAGCCGCGATGAGACACTGTTGACAGACACACACACACATACAGCATAAATGACTTATCAAGCTAAAATTACTGAAAAATATGAGTTTTACAGGAGCAGTAATGTAAAACAGTCCGGTTTCACGTCAGTAAATGCAGTCACTACGAGGCGATCTCATCAATTAAAACGTTACGTTTAAGAATACGAGTTGACAAGAGACTAATAACAGACATTAACTATCATAAAGTTAAATTAACTCGATGTGACCAAACAAAAACTCACCTTTGAGCGGTGTTTTCCACTTTTCTGAGTGATTTTTGCTCCGGACAGCGTCTCATTAGTTTCAGGCATCCTCGGTCCCGAGACACACACGACCGCGCACTGCTGGTGCACGGACACAGCCGTGACGTCACGGCCAGAAATGAGACTTTTCTGTGGCTTTTCTGGCTGTTAGAAAACATTTTGACGGATAAAAAGTCCATGACTTAAAAATATAGAATACAAAGATTAGTAATTAACGGAGGTTACAGCTGGAGGTGTCCTGTGAACAGTTTTACAGGCTTCTCTTTTACTATTGCGGTCTATGGGAAAAATCCTTTTTGGGCCCCATGGGATTTTTTGTTGCAGTACCACGGGTGGCCACTGGAAAAAATCGGCGTGCCTGCTGAGAGGATTACAGGGGGGCTGCATAAACCACACTTTTTTTTTTTTTTTTTTTTATTGACGATTGTAGTTGGGATGTACAATGTGAAATGAGGGATGAGGGGGTTACAAAAAAAAAATGGAATACTGTCAACAGGTTCAGTTACATAGTATCATGACAGGCAGGAGAAGACAAAGGAAAAGTACATTTTATGTTAGGCAAACAGAGGTCTATTCAAAAACGTGGAAACAGAGAGAATAGTACTATGGTCTTGATGGCTTTCTTATTTTCAGATTGACTAATTAGGTTGATGTATTGTTTGATTTCGTTTCTGAAACGGTGAGTGCAAAGTATTTGATTTGTAAATTTGCGGTTGTGAATATGAGCTTTGGCTAAAAATAATATCAAATTGATTATATAATATTGGTTTAATTGGGAAGCCGAGACTGAAAAGAAACCAAACAATACATTTTTATAGTCCAAAGCAAAGTTTTTGTCGAAATGTTGACGGATAAAAGTAGTTACATTTTTCCAAAAGGATTGCAGATGAGGACATGACCAGAAAAGATGTTCAAAATCTTCTGGAGCCTGTTTACAGAATGAGCAGAGTTCATTAATGTCTTTTTTATATCTTTGCATAAATAAATTGGAGGGATAGATACGATGGATTAGTTTAAGGGATACTTCTTTGATTTTATTTGTGATAAAATATTTGTAGGGGAGGGACCATATGTTTTTCCAGATCAGGTTTGTGAATAAATTATTCCAGTATGAGACAACATTGGGGGTACTGATGTTTTCTTTTTGAAATAATGCACGTACAGTACGGTTGTTTTTTGCTGAGAAGCAGATTCGACCAACTTCAGTCTGTACAGGCTCCAGAGGTAAGGGGTCAGACTCAGGTAACAAAACATTTTTTAATAACATAATCACACCAGAGGGTATTGCATCAAATACTATTGCATATTCTTTTGGAGGAATAGGAAGTGTATATTTGTTTAGAAATTCTGAATATGATAATAGTGTGCCGTTAGAGTTGAAAAGCTGACTAACCAAAATAATGCCGTGGGTGAACCAGTTCTCTAGAAAAAGTGATTTGTGTTTATATTGTATGTCCCTGTTATTCCAGATATAATATCTGTGGGGGGTGAAGTTATGTTTATAAATCAAAAACCAGGAAAGAAGTACCTGTTTATGAAAGTTGGCTAGTTTTATGGGAAGTTTTTCAATATTGTAGGTACAGAGTAACAGAAAATTAAGGCCACCGACTTTGGAAAATATATAGTTGGGAATGAAGTTCCAGATTGAAGTTGGGTTTTTGATGAATTGTTTGATCCAGTTGATTTTGAATGTGTTATTAAGAGTGGAGAAATCTAAAAAATTAAAACCTCCATTCTCATATGAGTTCATTAAACTTGATTTTTTAATGTAATGGATTTTGTTTTTCCACACAAAGTTATAAAGAATTTTGTCAATGGCAGTAGTGGTCTGTTTATTTACTTCCAGAGATATTGCTGTGTATGTAAGCCGGGATAAGCCCTCTGCTTTAGATAAAAGAATTCTGCCCTGAAGGGACAGATCTCTCTGAAACCACGAGTTGAATTTTTTCTGTGTTCTTTCTATAATGTGGGTAAAATTCAGAGAGCATCTGTTGCTTGTGTTTTTGTTGATGGTGATTCCCAAATAGGTGACAGACTCTTTTACAGGTATGTTGGAGATAGATGAAAGAGTACAGTTTTTAAGTGGTAACAGTTCACACTTACTTAAATTCAGGTGAAGTCCGGATGCACTGGAAAAAACTGAAATTCGGTTAATAGCAACAGAAATTTGTGAGGCATTTTTTAAAAATAAGGAAGTGTCATCTGCTAGTTGGCTAATGATGATTTCCTTGCCTGCTATGGATATCCCTTTGATGGGGCTCTGCTTGATGAGGTCAGAGAGCAACTGAGCACATATCAAAAATAAATATGGTGACACAGGACATCCCTGCCTGATTCCACAGCTCAAATCAAAACGTGGGGAAGTACCTGTGTGCATTTTAATTGAACAGTTTGCTTTCTTATACATAGTTTCGATTGCTGAGCAAAAGTACCTACCAAAACCAAGTTTCTGTAATGCCTGAAACATAAATTTGTGTTCAATGGTATCAAATGCTTTACGAAAATCCAGAAATAAAATAAAACTATCGTCAGGGCAGTAGTCAGCATAATCAATAAGATCCAGGACAAGTCTTATGTTGTTGGATATGTGTCTGCCCTTCATAAATCCTGTTTGCGTTTCATCAATAATGTAATCCAGTACTGCTTTAAGTCTTTTGGCAAAGATTCCAGCTAAAATTTTATAATCATTATTGAGGAGACAAATAGGTCTCCAGTTATCTATGCGGAGTGGGTCCTTATTGGGCTTTGGGATAAGTGTTAAGAGCCCTTGGTTTAAGGTAGGAGGAAGAGTTTGTTTATGAATGGATTCGGTGAATACACCATGGAGGAAGGGGGCAAGTTTTTCAGCAAATATTTTATAAAATTCAGATGTTAAGCCATCAGTACCAGGAGACTTGTTTAATTTAAGTTGCTGGATAGCAGAACTGACTTCTTCCAAAGTGATTTGCTTGTCACAGATGTCTCTCTGGTCATTATTAATACATTTTAATTGAGAAAGATATCCAAAAAAATCATCTGTAGCGGTTTTATCATATTGTGATTTATATAAATTCTTATAGAACATTAAACAGTGATTGGATACCTTTTGTGGATCATCTGTGACAGTGCCATCAATGTTAAGTTTTCGAATGCAGTTCGCTTTACTGCGTGACTTTTCCAGTCTAAAAAAATATGCTGTGTTTTGTTCTCCTTCCTCCAACCATTGTTTTCTGGATCTTACATATGCTCCCTCTGCTCTGACTCTGTACATTTCATCTAGTTTGATCTGGTGTTCAATTAATTCTTGTTTGTCATCTTCTGTCAGATCTTCAGGCATACACTGAGTGAGAGTAGCAATTTTGGTAACCACTCTTGTTTCTTCCTCTTTTCTTAATTTGGCCAGAGAGGATCCATATTCTCTTAGGTATTTTGCTATCTCGAATTTCAGTAGTTCCCAGTTGTTAAGAAAACATTTATCAATTAAAGCTCTATGCCAGTGAGATTTTATTATGGAGTGAATTTTTTCTATAACAACTTTGTGTTTTAAGACTGAGTTGTTGAGTTTCCAATATGAATTTCGGTGGGTAGTGCTGGCATTTGGTCTAAAATTAATTTGAAGATTTATAGTTTTGTGATCTGTGAGTGGAGTGGGCAAGATGTTAGCACAAATATTATTTTCATCTAGACTACTTGAGATTAACCAGTAGTCAATTCTAGATCTACAAGTGCCAGTTTTGTTAGCCCATGTATATGACTTAGTACTTGGATTCTTTTTCCTCCAGATATCTATCAGTTGGAATTTCTGCATAAATAACATTACATTAGTTGGAGAATTTGTTCTGTTTTTCGGAGGCCATCTATCTACAGAGTCATCAACCGTGACATTGAAATCACCACCAACAATAAACAGCAAGTTTGGATATTTTGATAACCAAGATAGAAAACATGATTCCAAGGTGTCAAATAAGAAGTCATTCCCAGTTTTTGTGTTATAACCATATACATTGGCCAGAAGGACTATAATGTCATCAAATTTAATAATTAATATAAGAAATCTACCGTTTGGGTCACTCTCTGAGTGTAGTATAGCTCCTTCAAATTTGTTTTTCAGGGAGGTTACTCCTGCTGATCGTTCTGAGCCGTGTGAGAACCATATGTCATTTCCCCACTGATTTTTCCAGAATTTAGTATCATCTATAATTGAATGTGATTCTTGTAAAAAACAGAAATCAGTCTTTTGTTGTTTAATAAATAAAAACAGGGCTTTACGTTTTAAGTTATCTCGCAAGCCTCTGGTATTAAGTGACATCACTGATAAGGACATAACAGAAATGTATGCAAATATCTAAGAAAGCCAAAAATAGCCTTAATGTTTCTCTTCATAATTAAGGTTTTTAATTCTAAGTCTCCTGCAGTCAACAGATATCAAATACATAAAAATAAGGCAATAATTCATGAACCCCCTCATCTTAAGGTTAAAAACAAGGCACTCACACACCTCTCTTAGGATGAGTGCAGAACAAAAACACCAGGCTTCTACAACATTCATTTCTATAAGAAAAGAAGAATAATTCTTGCTCTTGTAGCCTAATAATAAGCCAGGGCACCTGAACTGTGGGAGTTTAATTAGGGAAAATTCAAAGGAGAAACTAAGTTGATCAATTGCCCAAAAAGGCAATAATTTAATTCAGATATGAAATAACATAAATTCATCTTAAGTATTTATAGCAGTATTGTGTACAGGGGTAAATTATATATAAGGCAATGATTTTAAGCAAATATTAAATAACATAAATTCATTTTAAGTATTTAAATGCACTATTATGCACACAATATATATATAGGTAACCAGAGAAAAAAATAAAATATGAATTGAATAAATAATAATAATACTAGAGAGAATAGGAGCAAAAAAGTTGTCCATTCTGAGTAAAAGAAAAAACAAAACAGGAAAAACTAGGGCGTAGTGATGAAGAAGGGGCAAAATAGTAGGTAAATAAAATAAGTAATATTATTAATGAAGAGGAAAATAAATAAGTGGGCGTTCAGGGAATACATAAAATTAGAAAAACAATTGCTAAGTTCAGGGAGGGAAGATAAGGTTTAAGTAAATAAGGTAAAGAAGAAGTAAATGAATTAAATAAAAAAGAAAAATAGTAAACTTAATAGTAGCCTAATAATAATGAAATGATTGAAAGAGGGAAAAAAAGGGGCATGAAGGCTGCATAAACCACACAAACCACAACCCTCCGTACGTCCTACGTCATGGCGAGTGGACGCTGGATGTCCGGCGACGTTCCTGGGTCAAGAGGAGTTAACCAATCAGCTGCGACGCTTTTATAAGCCCCGCCCCCGACGTTTAAACAGGAAGGACCGGAAGGACGATTTATGATAATAATATATGATCTTTATTTCAGGCATATATGACAGTTAAAAAAAAATTAAAAGACAGACAAAACATGGGAGGAAACACATTGTGCAGTACCATGTGTTACTATTGCCATTAAAAAACAACAACATTTTATGTTAATAATACAAACCATACATACTTTGAGGCACATATGAGACAGCATTTACTTTAAGAAGGGTCAAGCCCCTCAGCTAGTACCTTTGTGTATGTAATATGTATACAAGAATGTATGTTGACAGTGTGGAAGGGGTTCAAGTTCATTGTGATAGCCCATTCAAGGGCTTATTAGGGCCATTATAATGGCATTTTCAGACAAACATTGCCTGACATGTTGGTACATAAGAGGCAACTCACACTGTGCCACCTACTGTAGGGACGCCAAGCATATCTAAAAATAAAGCATTTCAACAACCAATTAAAAAAGACATTAAATCAAAAACAGTTTTTTTCCCTGGTATTTTTGTTGATACATATCAGCCCCTTCAAATAGTTTGAAAAATTGTGCATGAACACAATATATTTCATTCTAAAATATGTTAAATATGAAACTACTACTAATACTTTTTTTTTTAATCACAGAATTATAAAAATATCCTATTAGGCAAAATAAGGTTATTTAAACAGTAGAAACAATCAGTTGTGGATATGCTAATGGAACTTCTAAATTAGTATATTATCCTAAAATTCCCCAGAAAACTTTGTTTAAAAACCACATTAATTATTATAATATCGTTCTATTATCAGATGGTGAAACCACAGACAACAGCATACTGTTAAGTATCAGGTGAAAGGAATATTAATTGCTTTAAAAAAATTTGTCATACCATTTTCTTTAAAAAGTAATGCTGTATGTCCATGCCAATATCACATAACATTTCCAAAATAACAAGACCATATCTCAGCTATTTTACATGGTATAAAATATGGTATCTTAATGAATCATATACTGTATATTGTGTAGGTTATGGTTTCCCCATACACATAGTTAAATAAAATACATAAACAACCTATAACAACACATAAAGATGAAGGGGTTTGTGTCATTAGTATTTTCTTCACAAGATAAGAAACTGCATCTTTTATACCTGTGTGTTTTGTGCAAAGAAAAGAAACTCCCATGTTACAGTTACAATAAGTACTTTATTGGTTCAACAGTGCTGCCAGCGCCTGACAGATAAATATACAGTTCTGAGTTTATCTATTTACAGCTTGCTGAGAGACAATACAAACAGTCCCTTGTAGACATACATAGTGTTCTTTAGTGTATAACTTATACTTATACTTTGGGCTGGTTTCTTTGTCCAAGCATAATATGGTCCCCATTGAAAGATGTGATGAGTTGTGTATGTGAAAGAAGCCCTATTAAGTCTTGGTTTGTTAACATGTAGTGTGTCGTTAAATGTGCAAATCATCAGATGGTGCAGTAATGTGTACTCTGATTAACAGTGTGTATTCTGTGTGTGTGTGTGTGTGTGTGTGTGTGTGTGTGTGTGTATGTGTCGTCAAATAGACGATCTGGAACGCACACATTTCCTGTACAATGGATTTAAGCTATCAATATAAAAAGAAAAAGTGACATCTGATAGTGTTCAGTAGTCTCAGTTTCACACAAAGCAAAACTGACTTTTTTTTTTTTTTTTTTTACTGTAAATGCTGTTACAATCTGATATTTCATCAAATTAGCCTCTTTATGCTTGATTTGCATTGCAGATTTTTTTTTTTTTGCTGGCATTTGCAAAAGTGTAAATTCTGTAGATGCTAGTATCATTTTTCATCTTCATAAGTATCATTTTCATATAAGTCTTTCTGTATACTCTTCACTTACAGTACAGCTGTGCACACATACAGGCATGCTCACACATTATCAACTTGTTTCATTCACTCACAAGCCACAAACAATAGGTCTATAATCACACGTTCATATGTTTAAATTCACACCATCGTTAAACACATCCGACGACGTGTTGCTTTCACAACCTGTCGTCAGCTTCTTCATTTTTAGCGTTTGCTCTTTAACTTCTGTGCAAATCCGAATCCTTCTGGATTCTGTCAGCAACATTAAGAGACAAATCTTTCAAAATTCAAAATCCCATCCCTCTGTTGTCTATATATATATATACTGTGTGTATATATATATATTTAATAAAGACATGATTTAGTGTTTCGTTTTTGACTTAACCTCTGTTCCTCTAACCATGCCGATCTGCATAGGGCGTAAACAGGCAAAGTTGACGCTGATGACATCCTTGTTTGTCCTTCAGGTTAGTAATGGCTCTAGTTATCCTCACATGCTGGGAAGTCAGCATTTTCTATACTTAATATATTATATTCCTGAAAAAAAAAAGTTTTCAAAGCTCTCCTTAAACAGCACCAACATTTTGTAACACCATACATCACAAACCCTTTTACCCCAATCCACTTCTGTTCTGTGTCTCAACTCAACAAGTGTGGGTCTCTATGAGCGCGCTTTTGTCCCCGCTGTTTCACTTTAGGAGTGATATGTCGTCAGCGAAGTCCCCGTGTGGGTGGAGGCAGCGAGCGAAGCGCCACTGGCACACCATGAGACACAGCGGCAGCATGAAGAGAGCGCAGATTCCCGCCATGATGTAGGCGATGGTCATGAGAGTGGACTCGTCCGTCTGGGGGATGTTGTAGCCGCAGTCCTCCAGGTCGATGCCGTGGAACGGGCCCTCCACCGAGGCTGTGCGAAACTCATCGTGCACTGGGAAATGGAAGAATGGGATTGTGGGTATTTTTTTTTAGAAACACAAATATCAGGAGAACAGATGCTAGATAAACTCTCATGTTCTTTTTAAAATATTATGGTCATTATGTCACTTGTGTCCTATTTCAATGATTTTAATATTGTATCTGCTTCCACTTTACCTGCCCAGGGACTACGGGCGGAAATTAGCAATTGTTGCTATAACCTGGCTCAAAGCATCTTTTCTTGTTTTACAAGATTAATGTTTTTGTGTATTGTCCCTGTTTTAAATAAATAAATGCATTCTTTCATTCATTCCTTATAATACACTGTAATCTTTATTTGTTCTGTTTCCTCAACTGCTCTCTATCCTCCTCATCACTCCTTCCTGTAGTGCAACTGTGTGAGGCTTTAAACTTTTTTTTCCCTTTTCTTTACTTGTTATGGTCACTGCACATGTGTACTACTTTTGTTTTCTTGTTTTGTTTTGTTTGTTTGTTTTTGTTTTGTTTTACTGTACTTGCATGGGTATATTCTTCATTGAAGCCGCAAAATGAAAAAGTTGTTCGGAAAAAATTAATTGGATCTCTGTTTTTAGCCTTGTTGTAGCAGTAGCTCCCAGTGGCTCTGTTGATGTTTGTGAGCATGCGCATGTATGATGTAAACACGGCAGACCATCATCTACTGGGAGCTACTGCTACAACAAGTCTTACTCTTACAACAACCTCCCTGGGGACTTCACACAGAAATGAGCCATGGCTATAATCTGACATATTTACATGTGTACAATGTCCATTAAAGGGATAGTAGCATTTTTTTAAAGTGGGGTTGTATGATCTACAAATAGCCCCTAAGTACTTTAATTGCAGTAGAAGACTCTCTGCACTCCTCCCGTTAGCAACGCCAACCCATAGCCCTGCCCAGAGATTTACAACATACATTGTTGTGAATGGACCCAAAGAAACGGCCTATTTTCACACAGTTCCATTGTTTGCTATAATATAATTTTTTCCAGCCCCTCAAAGTGCAGGAAAAACGCAGTTTTTATTTGGAGCTAACCAACTGCTGATCGGCGGGCGCTAACCCTGGGCGCAGGGATACGTAAGTTGGTTAGGTCCAAATAAAAACTGTGTTTTTCCTGCACTTTGAAGGGCTGGAAAAAATTATATTATAGCGAACAATGGAACTGTGTTTTTTTTTCCAGGTAAAACCTCTTTTAGGCTGCGAAAATAGGCAGTTTCTTTGGGTCTGTTCACAACACTGTAAATCTCTGGGCAGGGCTATGGGCTGGCGTTGCTAATGGGAGGAGTGCAGAGAGTCTTCTACTGCAATTAAAGTACGTAGGGGCTATTTGTAGATCATACAACCCCACTTTAAAAAAAATGCTACTATCCCTTTAATATGGGCTGTCCCCTATCTAAATAAAAATAAATACAAATCCTCACCATGGCAGGTGCTAACAGCAAAGCCGATCCGTTTCTTCTCGCGGTCAAAGACCACGTAGAAACCCTCCATGATGACGGCCCCCATCACTGTGCCAGTGCTGGACTGGGACACTGCGAACTTGTAGCAGTCCTCCTGGGCCGAAGCCACGTCCTCCACTGGCCGCAGATATTGCTGCACAGGGACAGAAAGAGACACATCGAGGAGGTGAGTGGGTGTTAGAAACATCACAAACACACATGTTCTGTTTTTATGTTTAACTGAACAATGACAAATGCATCAACTCAACCTAATGAATCCAGCATCAGTCTTGTTATTTCCTGTGAATATGCTTCTTGGACTCTTTTTCTCAGTCGTCCACAGGTTTGTGGCCCTGAACTCTCCCTGTCGAATCTCACTCATTACACAACCGCTAAGATTTAAGGCTTGTGGCTTTGAAAAGGAAAATGTTTCATGTCTTTTCAGAGCTTTGTGAAAAGCTTTAGAAAACATATTCAAAGCTGATTCTCTCTTCTTCTTTTTTTTCTTCCATCACAGTATGAAGCACGCCTCTCTTCTATTGAAGACTAGATGAGAGAGTTATCTGAAGGATACAGCAACTATCTGTACAGTACGAGTGCACAGAGAAAACAAAACTCAATGAAAGCACCTATGACTTCAGAATTACAGATGAATTAATTTAAACACCTTATGTAACTATAATTTTAATTAAAACGTCATGTAGATAGAAAAGTTACAATTTGTCTTTAAACAGTATTTAACACTCTTATCATAATTCTTTTAACCCTGCACAAAAAGAGGATTTAATGTTATAATTATGTATCCAGGGGGGACGGAAGTAGCTCAAGACTTCAGTATAGTTGAGAACTTCTTTTATGTGACCACATTTGTTACCTGCGGCAGGATGGAGATTCTAAAGGACTGGTTGCGGTTTTCACTCATCAAGTAGAGGGAGATGACTGGGAAGATGTGCCAGGGCGTCGTGCCGGCCTGCCAACACACCAGCTGCTCCCCGAGCCAGAACCCAGACGGGAACTGCTCAGTCTGAAAGACCCATCCATCCATTATCTCCTTTCCCATACATGCTCATTACAAATCAAGGTCACAAGTGGAGGCTGGACGTTAGAAAATTCACTATTGTCTTATTTGATACTGAGTTAATTGACAAAATCAATTGTTGAGAGACAGAAAAAGTGAATATGATACATGGGGACTGACCGAAGAGGCTGCTTCAATAGCCTTGACTGCAGCCTGGAAGACTTTCCTCGGCAGCCGGAGGTTGGTGGTGCCACTGTCCACGATGCTCTTATCATAGTTGTACTGTAAAAGACAGAGGAACATTAATTAAAATCTCTAAAATGACTTGTAGTATCAGTGTTTGACCATTAAATCGTTCCTGTCAGTCAAATATGTTTCCACTTGGCATTTTTATGTAAATGTATGTGAGTCAGTGACAAATAAGGGTTGGCAAGTTGAGCAATTTAAACCTATCTTTAAAAAGAAATAAAATCAGATTTGTACATTTTGTATTCATGTTGGTCATTTGAAATTACATTTAACAATTCTTTTTAACAAAAGTAAGACTCAAGCCCCTGAAAATGTCAAATGGTTTAACCACAAAAGAATGATAATCTATTAAATATTTGATCCACCTACAGTGGATTTAAGTGAACTTATAAAAAATACATCTTGTTCTGAATAAACCATAAAATTGGAGTAGATCTTTCTGATGTGGGTGTGGTCGCGCAGCAGGGGGTGTCGACAGATTCACCTTGGCGCAGTGACAATTTGTTGCCGATAGACCGCGCGGAGAGTGCGCTGAAAGCTTGCCAGCTCCAACCTGGTCTACTCTCAGCGCAAGGCGAAGCGCAGCCAGCGCAGTGGCAATTTGACTGCCCAGCTCGCAGTGCGCCCACGTCACCAAGACCTCACAGGCAGGTTTCCACAGTTCCAGGCAAATTTAAATGCAATAAATAATAATAATAATAATAATCACAATAACCCCTATTTATTGTAACTATCTGAATCAGCACATACACGTTTATCTATATTATCGATTGTCCCGGGCGCATGACGTCTGTCCGACTACCCATTTCTCCGACCACCCATTTCTCCGACTCCGACCATACATTTCTTTATTTTTGCGTCATCAGTCCGACCTCCCACTTCTCCGACTTAAGTAGCCCTAACCCTTAACCTTACCCTAAACCTAACCTCAACACTGTAGAATGGCTAGTCGGAGAAATGAGCCGTCGGACTTGTGGGCAGTCGGACTGACGTATGCTCCCCGATTGTCCCGTCACACTGATGACAGATCAAAGGCTGTCGGCATGCGTAATGGAAACTCAGCCTGACTGAATTAACACAGATGAAACCAGGGAGGGACTGGGACAAAAAAGCAGCCGTGGATGTCCCAAGAGCAGGTGTTGACACTACACACTGTGCCGTTGCGATGATCCGCTATATTTATTTATTTACTTATTCATTTATTAGCGGGCGAGCGGCCGCATCATCACGCGACCATAACAAATAAAACTGAAAACAAATAAACTATCATCTCTCACAGCAAACCACAATCAGCCTCGGCATCATAGTGAGCAGATATTCACATCTCCCATCTCAGGTAAATTCTAAAGAAAATAGAAAAAGAGAGACGCTCCGTAATGCCTCCTTTACGCACAGCTGTTTGTTTATGTTGTGATCTGTGCACACGGGTTTAAATATAGGTTACTAAATATGAGTGTCTTTATTAATAGAAAAGGTGTGTGTGTGTGTGTGTTTTGTTTTTTTGTTTTTTTTTACTGGGCAACAGCTCTCAATATGTCAGAGCAAACCTGGATAACATCATAACCTCCTCCCTCCCAGATTACTTTTGCATCATCAGCCCGTGAGGTCTGTTCGCGCGACCGGACACTGCCAGCTTGGACCGGACCAGAACATCAGTTTCCTCCCGTCTCACTTGCTGTGAGAGATGATAGTTTATTTGTTTTCAGTTTTATTTGTTATGGTCGCGTGACGATGCGGCTCAATAAATCAATAAGTAAATAAATAAATATAGCAGATCATCGCAACGGCACAGTGTGTAGTGTCAGCACAGCAGTAATCCATCCTCATCTTTCATCTGTGTTAATTCAGTCAGGCTGAGTTTCCATTACGCATGCCGACAGCCTTTGATCTGTCATCAGTGTGACGGGACAATCGATATAGATATACCACGTGTATGTGCTGATTCAGATAGTTACAATAAATAGGGATTATTGTGATTATTAATTGCATTTAAATGTGCCTGGAACTGTGGAAACCTGCCTGTGAGGTCTTGGTGACGTGTGCGCACCAAGTCAATTGCCTCCCTCTTCCACGGTGAAATCAAACGTGCGCCTCGCGCGCGCGGCGGATTTAAAGGCGAGGAGAGGAGCTCATTTGATTGGTGAAGATCTGACTCGGCTGTGTCAAACCCACTCCACGCCTTCTCTCCTCCCTCTATGCCATTTGCGCCGGTGGGAGGGAAGTAGGCGGGATGCGCCCCGCTGCGCTTCGAAGGAAAATTGCAAACTGCTCCTGGACACGCCTCGTTGGCGAAGCGAAGGCGAAGCGCAGGGCAGATCCGCTGCGCCTGCACCTAGTTTACGAAAATAGAGCCCATAGTGTTGCATCACAAAAGTGAATTACATTTATTCCACATTTGAATCCAAATGTGTTTTTCTGTATATAGTCAGATTTTTATGGAAAAAATACCAGTTATACCACATTGACATTGGGTTGCATCATGTCATTGAGCCATGTATTGTATTGTACTTCATGTCTCTGCTGGAAATGAGACCTCGTGTCTCATTGACATTAAAGGTTTAATCAGTAAAAAAAGCTCTCACCTCCTTACAGTCCATGTTGAGGTCCTGTCCATTGACCTCAATACGTACGATGATGACCTCATAGTACCATTCCCTGCGGATGGGCGTGTACCAGAGCTCTCCGACGTACAGCGACGTGTCCACACCGCCAATGATCTGAGAGCAGAGGGTGGAAAACAAAAAAAAAAACAGAATTCAATACCGGCTCCAAAATATGATACTTTATGTGTGTGTGTGTGTGTGTGTGTGTGTGACTCACCATGCTGCCGCCAACAGTAGCGCTGCCCAGGGAGTAGTTTTGGGTGAAGCCGGCTCCACACAGCTGGAGAGAGAAGAGGTTGGGGACGGGAGTTTGACGAACCAGAGAGTCGAAGAACGGCTCCAGTGTCTCGTCAGGCTGAGGAGGGAGAGAAAGACCCGAGCTGCTATTATTAGCCAGCAGCTTTACATTTCTTAAAGATTAAACACTTCATCTGCCTCTAAAATATCATTTTCCTACAGTACGTACATGCAGCCAGTACTTACCACTGACTTATACCACTTATTACTTTGCACACAATAAAATCCAGTATTAATACACAAACATACATACTACAAACAGATTAAAGGGTTTGGCCTCATGTTTACAAATAAGGTACTACTTTTATTTTCTCATGAAACCCTCCAGATGTTGAGAACAACATCCTTCCCCCAGATCCACTGTCGTCACAGTATCATCCTCTTACACCAGATTAGGAATTCAGAAAGAAAAGGAAAAGAGTGGAAAGTTTATCTGTTGGCAAACGATTCTCAGTCAAGACAGTGACAGTCAGTACGTTTACATGCACAAGCTGAATCAAGCTAGGCTCAAAATTCAATTTTGGAGTCTAATCGGACTTCTGTCCTCGTCCCAGTTTACATGCAACTGAGAAAATCGAATAACTGACGGGAACTTGTCCTCCTCCTAAACACCAGGTGCACTATGCACTATGCACTTTTCACTATGTAAGGTTGTATGCTCCAACGTAATTTCATTGTTATTTATGGCAATGACAAATAAATGATGATTGATTGATTGATTGATTGATAAGGCGGCAGACCGGCATTTTCGAACAACAGCAAGATGGTTAATCGTACAGCTAGCAACAATAGCTTCTGCGACTGGCTTTCTTGGATGTTTTTTTTCCGGGTTCTGCGGGGAAGTCGAATTCCGATCGCATTATCTGGGTGTCTTAATCGGAGTTGGAGAACTCTGATATTAGTCGGACTAACGCGCTTACATGTACTCAGTTGTCCAGTTATAGTCGGATTAAGGCAATAATTTGGTTTTCTCAAGTTTCATTTAAAGTACTGAGTGTTTGCAGGACAAGATCAGACCTCAGCTATCTAGCTTATTTTGCTTTTTCTTGATCCTCCACAGGATAAGTAATCTACAGTGTCTTGGAAAGTATGCTTTAGTATATAACTTTTGATAATAATTCCCCTAAATGTATTTTCCACCAGCAGACAAGGTCAAATATGAGGTAAAAATCACTCGACTCTATCGGTTTATAGATGAGATTACAACAGAGCAGACTGTGATCTCTCCAGGTTTTGACATCTGCTGGTTTTCCTACTGAAGTGCCAGTGTGTAGTTGTTGCTGTGTGCAGCTGCAAACAGAGAATTTTGAACCGACTACAAAAAGTGTGTTAAACGCGGCAAAGGCTGCAGAGGAGATGGATGAATAAAAGAAAAAGGCAAAAAAAAAAAAAAAAAGAGGGCTCTCACACCATCCCAACAAATAATAAGTACACTGGACTTTGCTCGCTGTCGATTGGACCACTTTGTGACTTTGTGACATGTCAGGCTACAGGAAGAGACTGCTGTTCACTCATGATTGGCAAATATGGACACATGTGCAAACACACACGTAATCTATATGTACTGTCTAGAGCTAGACTGCAGCTCTATGTGCTACCTACTGCTGTAACATGTTATGTCAAAATGTCATAAGTAAAAGAATGCTATATCAAAATGTAAAAAAGAAAAAACAAACGAAAATATTATGATATGATCTGCACACTACCTTCTGCTGTAACATGTTATGTCAAATGTCATAAGTAAAAGAATGTTATATCAAAATGTAAAAAAGCAAAAACAAAAGAAAAAGATTATGATATGATCTGATTATGGAAAAGATTTTATTCTGTGGGTAATGGGGGCGGGACTAGATAAGCTTTTGCTTCTCCCGCTTTCCCTTTCGGCCATGTGTATTGTATTACTCGAACTAAGATAAAGTGTGATGATGATGATTTAAATTGACATGCCCGAAATAAACAAATTGATTGATTGATTGATTGATTGCTGCGCTGCACTTTCTCTCACCCACCCACCCGGGCTATATCGGCGTAGGCCAGTCCCAGGATCCCCTCCCAGTTGGACCCGTTGATGAAGAAGCGATCCGACTGGGTGATGGCGGCGATGTTGGCGCGCAGCGTGGCGTTGGGTCCGTGTGGGACGGACACCAGGTCAGTGCCCAGCTCCCCTTCCCAGCGACCCTGGGTGTAGGGAACGTAGACGCTCCTGCCGAGGTCACGGTACGAGCTGGAGCTGTGAGGGGACGGTGAGAAAGGGGGTCAGGGGTTAAAGGAGCAATATGACAAAAATATAAACTGTTTTCTCAATAATACAATAAAAACAAGGTACAATATTGCAAAGAAAATGTAATGACTGATTATGTATGTGAAGGTTGATGCCTTGCAATAAAGTATTAAAAAAAATATATAATAAAAACACAAAATGTCAATCCATTTATTGTTGGATGGTTAATAATAGTAGGACACTGAAAAAAAAGGTAAATGCACAGTAACTGGGTTAAATTACATTAATGTCAATTTACCTACCGGTAATGTAATTGGTGAAATGTTAGCTTATCATTTGTAATTAAACAAAAACAACAATTAAAATAAACTTAAACATTTGATACAGATGACAATTAATGACTTGAATATCAAACATTTCCCCTGGAGGATTAATAATTGGTCATATGTTAATAGATACGTACTTCAAATATTACTAATTATTTTGACTATATTTGATTTTATATAGATAGTGTTGTGAAATTAATTAATGCATAATAATCGTGATAATCATAATACCATGATTATTTCTCTGACAATAATCGTACCAAGAAAATCCATAATCGTGACATCACTATGATACAGTAAAAAAGCTTGTTTTAGGGAAAACAATGGATTGTTTCTTGTGTTTTTACAGGAAAAATGTTTGTTATTTCATTTATTTTTAATCAAATGTGGCTGTATAGTATATAGTTCTGCATGTTTTTCTACTCACAGTGAGCGATGGTAATATCTACGCAGAAAGGGGTGAGCAGCCGCCCCGACAGCGAAGTTACTGCTTCCTGTGTCCACGAGGATGTTCAACTAATGAGACGGAGAGAAGGAAAGAGAAATAAAGAGAGAGAGAGAGACAGAGAGAGAGAACAATTTATCAAATACATGCTGTGTGCTTTCTGCAGAAAACAATAGGTTTGTAAAACTGACGATAGGGTTACACTGTGAAATTGATTCTGTTCATTCTCTAAAGGGCAAAGTTAAATCTGTAACTCTGCTGCTGCCTTGGAGACAGACATGTGCTTGTAGAAACTAAATTTACTGTGTGGGAGGGTTCAATGTCTCTATTGATAACTTATTAACTTATTTTATGGTTACAGGCTATTTTTTATTTTATTTTAGCGAGTCTTAGTTACAGCACGTAGTTTATCTGTCTGTCATCTCTCCATCTTTCTCTCCATCTCTTTCTCCTTCCTTTCTGTGTCCTGTGCTGTTTCCTGTTGCCCTAAATGTCCTTCAGTAACCCCCCCCCCCTCCCTCCTCTCCTCTGCGTCTCCTCTCTAACCATCCTCTCTTCTCGGGTTGCCCATCCACTCCCCTCCTCTCTCTCTCCTGTCTGCATCTCTATGTGACTATCATATTTTGCACATTCAGTCGAAAACCCCCGAGTGGAAAATTGTGAATGGAGCAGCTCGGCAGACAGCAACAACTTACTTACACTTTATACATTACAGTGTTGTCCTGCTGCTGTTTTGTTTTTTAAATACTGTACACTACAATATGCATCTTCATACTATCATATATTTTCATTTATGTTTAAAGATTCCCGGCCCACACAGTTCGAATGACGATGACCACCGTATTCATCGGCAGAGAAAATAGACGGGACACCAGATGAGATCGACGACAGATAACACAACAGATCGACAGATACACCCAAACAGATGAAGCAGACAGACAGGCAGCCATACAGCCACAGCAAGCTGTTCAATAATGGATTGGCTCTTTAAATATCCACTAAAGTGCTGCTCTATTGGGGAGCTGGGGCCTGAAATCCCCTAATAATAACAAAATACACACATCACACATGCCTATACATGCTGGCCCTAAAACAGAGACCCAGGCGACCCCTATATGGGCGCATTTTATCCCTAAAATTTCAGAGTGTGCAAGTAAATTTTGGATATATTTGCACATGTGCAACCAGTAAATTTGCCAGGTTTTTCTTCTAACACTGGTGAAATGTAGAAGGGAATCTGGGAATTGTCATTACAGGTGGCAGACGAATGTGTGTGAGGATTATGAATGAAAAGGAAATGTTAATATTTGCCTTGCAAGTTGTTTTACGATGTGTATGCCCCTAAACTTTCTGCTTGCTGTGCTCCTAGTAGGGCGGCAACTAACGATTATTTGCATTGTCGATTAATCTGTCGATTATTTAAATGATTAACCGATTAGTTGTTTGGTCAATAAAATGTTAAGAAATGTTGAAAAATGTCAATCAGTGTTTCCTAAACCACAAGATGACGTCCTCCTCAAATGTCTTGTTTTGTTCACAAACCAAAGAGAGACTCAGTTTATTGTCATAAAGGAACAAAGAAACCAGAAATATTCACATTTAAGAATCTGAAATCAGAGAATTTGGACTTTTTTTCTTTAAAAAACTACTCAAACCTATTATTATCAAAATAGTTGAAGATTAATTTAATAATCGATTATCGTTATTGTTGTTCTAGCTCCTAGTAAAGCACCACAATCCTCCTCCTCAGTAACAACGCTGGACACACTGTGATTTCCTCTTTGACAGACTTTTGCTGACTGCACGGGATAATCTGTTTTGTTTTTTATCAGGCACACACACACACACACACACATATACTGAGTCACCTGGCCCCGAGCAAGATAATGCACATGACCGCTCACTCACACACACACACACACATACACACACACACAAAAGCAAAAGGCTGCATCCTGACACACTGAGACCTCATGTCTTCCTGTCCTCCCTGGCAGAGCGCCCGTCTGCTTTGCCCCTCCTGCACCGTAAAGGAGAAACCATCTCATGGTTACCAGAGCAGAACGAACGTAACATAAAGTGAAAGTTACAGTAAATGACCAACGTTTTTATTTATTTTTTTTGCCTCCACCGAGCATCTCCGGTTAAACGCAGGGTCTTGTATCACTTATTACATTCATTACGGCTCTGGGGATCTCATCATTTGGCTCTTTGCTGAGACACTGAATCACACAGCGCTTTGACCTGACGCCGTCTTTAATCTATTCCACGAACAGATTCATTTATTTATTTATTTATATTAAAGGTTTATTTAACTGGATGTGAGGGCTTTTAAAGGCTTAAACACATTTAGATAATTTGATTTAAAAACATCTTGAGACTTATTAGAGACCTGCAAAGGGCCTGATAGTTTGTTGTCATCCTGACTGGTAATTTTATATGATGAGATTGTTACCAGCCCCCCCCCCCTTCTTGACCGGCACTCTTGTGCTTGATTGTTTCACACAAGTCTTGGATCTCATCTGATGTACATTAGGTAATGTTTCCCTGGAGTCCCTGAAGATTCTTGCTACAGCTCTAGTACAAAGCCATTTTGACTATGCTTGCACAAGCTGGTTTAGTACCATTTCAAAAAACCTAAGACAAAGACTACAAACTGCCCAGAATAAACTTATTAGAGTGGTCCTAAAACTTCACCCCCGTACCCACCTGACGATGCACCACTTCAGAGCCATGGGATGGCTGAAGGTAGAAGATTGAGTGTCCATACTCAAAAGCAGAGCAGTACACAATGTCCTATTCAATAACTCAGCCTCTTACTTTAAAGATTATTTCAGGCGGGTTAACAATAGTCACGACCACAGGACCAGGGCAAGCCTTTACAATGTCAACACTGTGACTTTCAGAACAGCAGTAGGGAAAAGCACCTTTGCCTATTATATAGTGGGGCTTTAGCGTGGAACAGTCTCCCTGCATCAATTAAATTAATCAGCTCGAAACACAGGTTTAAAGTAGCAGTGAAGAGGTGGTGGATGGATTGCTTAAAGCAATACTTACCTTTCTTGAACTTTTGCACATTTCTTTGTCTAAGTTAAAATGCTATTAATAATCTGATGATACATTAAAATGTAAGAGAAACCCAACAGGGTTAAAAACTCATCATTTTTTCATTCTCATATAATTCTGAGAAAAGTCTGACCAATAATATTATTCGGTCCGATTAATAAGATTTGACGAGCGACCGAACCTACTTAATATGTAATCACCCCTCTCCTCTCCCCCCTCCCGACCAGGAAGAACGCTTATTGACAGAGCAGTAGCAGGACACAGAGAGCAGAGGAGACTAGAGTCACAACTAGGGATGGGCATTTGAAGAAATCTTTTTGATCGATCTTTGGGAAAATTAACAATCAATTATCGATTAATCGTTAATATTAATAATCATAATTTTTTTTAAAAATGCGTGCGGCTATGGCGTGTGCCAGTAATCCAGGGCAGTCCCCGTGAAGGAAGAAGGTCAGACAACAACGTACACGGACGTCTGTGTGCTTGTGCTTCACCTGGAGGGACGGTGCCGGCATCATTTAGGTAAAAAAAAAAAAAAAAAAAAAAAAGCACCGTTGCGCTGCCTGGCTCACCTGCAGCTGAGCTGTCAGAGCAGCTCTGCTGTCCCCCTCTCTTCAGCCTCGTGTTTGGCTGCTCTTGTACAAAAAAAATCACAAGCACTTTCAAACTGTGAAAGCGTGTGTTTTATTGTTTTTTCTGTGGCCAACACACGGCGGAGCGGCGCTCTGATCAGCGCGGCACAGAAAAGAGAAACAAACTCTGCAGGATATTTACCTTAAGTTTCATTTTAACGGTCGTTAAACAGCTTCGGACTAGTTGTGATGTTAGATAAATGACTTGTAGCTTGTAACTTACAGAGAGAGTGGAGGCTCCTTCCACACCGCTGCTGAAAACCAAACCTGCTGATCAGAGCGGGCGGAGCCGCGGTGTCTCAGCTCCCGTCTCTGCTGCAACGAGTCCGCGACACAAACGTGCCCTGTCATATTTAATGAATTATTTTACTCTTAAACCATGTAATAATAATAATAGGCCTGTATAATAATACTTAGGCTATATGGAGTTTATTGGTTGTTATGAAAAAATAAACCCATTGTCCGCCGCTTATCCGGAATCGGGTCACGGGGGCAGCAGTCGGAGCAGGGATCCCCAGACTTCCCTCTCCCCGGAAACTTCCTCCAGCTCTTCCGGGGGGACCCCAAGGCGTTCCCAGGCCAGCCAAGTGACGTAGTCACTCCAGCGTGTCCTGGGTCTTCCTCGGGGCCTCCTCCCGGTGGGACATGCCCGGAACACCTCACGAGGGAGGCGTCCAGGGGGCATCCTATACAGGTGACCGAGCCACCTCAGCTGACTCCTCTCGATGTGGAGGAGCAGCGGCTCTACTCCGAGCTCCTCCCGGGTGACAGAGCTCCTCACCCTATCTCTAAGGGAGCGCCCCGCCACCCTGCGGAGGAAACTCATTTCGGCCGCTTGTATCCGGGATCCAGTTCTTTTGGTCATGACCCAGAGTTCATGACCATAGGTGAGGGTGGGAACGTAGATCGACCGGTAAATCGAGAGCTTTGCCTTTCGGCTCAGCTCCTTCTTCACCACGACGGACCGATACAATGACCGCATTACTGCGGCCGCCGCACCGATCCGCCTGTCGATCTCACGCTCCATTCTCCCCTCACTCGTGAACAAGACCCCGAGATACTTAAACTCCTCCACCTGAGGCAGGAACTCTCCCCCGGCCTGGAGGGTGCAAGCCACCTTTTTCCGGTCGAGAACCATGGCCTCGGACTTAGAGGTGCTGATTCTCATCCCAGCTGCTTCACACTCGGCTGCAAACCGTCCCAGTGCATGCTGAAGGTCCTGGCTCGAGGGAGCCAACAAGACCACATCATCTGCAAAAAGCAGAGATGAAATCAAGTGGCTCCCGAACCGTACCCCCTCCGGCCCTTGGCTGCACCTAGAAATTCTGTCCATAAAAATAATGAACAGAACCGGTGACAAAGGGCAGCCCTGCCGGAGTCCAACACGCACCGGGAACAGGTCTGACTTACTGCCGGCAATGCGAACCAAGCTCCTGCTCCGGTCATACAGGGACCTCCGACCCCATACTCTCGGAGCACCTCCCACAGGATGCCACGTGGGACACGGTCGAAAGCCTTCTCCAGGTCCACAAAACACATGTGGACTGGTTGGGCAAACTCCCATGCACCCTCGAGCACCCTGCGGAGGGTGTAGAGCTGGTCCAGCGTTCCACGGCCAGGACGAAAACCGCATTGTTCCTCCTGAATCCGAGGTTCGACTATCGGCCGAATTCTCCTCTCCAGCACCCTGGAATAGACTTTCCCCGGGAGGCTGAGGAGTGTGATCCCCCGGTAGTTGGGACACACCCTCCGGTCCCCCTTTTTGAAGAGAGGGACCACCACCCCGGTCTGCCAGTCCAGAGGCACTGTCCCCGACTGCCACGCGATGCTGCAGAGGCGTGTCAGCCACGACAGCCCCGCAACATCCAGAGACTTGAGGTACTCAGGGCGGATTTCATCCACCCCCGGTGCCTTGCCACTGAGGAGCTTCCGGACTACCTCAGTGACTTCAGCTTGGGTGATGAATGAATCAACCTCTGAGTCCTCAGCCTCTGCTTCCTCGACGGAAGGCGTGTCAGTGGGATTGAGGAGATCCTCGAAGTATTCCTTCCACCGCCCGACGATATCCCCAGTCGAGGTCAACAGCTCCCCTCCTCCACTGTAAACAGTGTTGGCGGAGCACTGCTTCCCCCTCCTGAGGCGCCGGATGGTTTGCCAGAATTTCCTCGAGGCTGACCGGTAGTCCTCCTCCATGGCCTCCCCGAACTTTTCCCAGACCCGAGTTTTTGCTTCCGTGACCGCCCGAGCTGCTGTCCGCTTGGCCTGCCGGTACCCGTCAGCTGCCTCGGGGGTCCCCCGAGCTAGCCAGGCTCGGTAGGACTCCTTCTTCAGCTTGACGGCATCCCTTACTTCCGGGGTCCACCACCGGGTTCGGGGATTGCCACCGCGACAGGCACCGGAGACCTTACGGCCACAGCTCCGGACGGCCGCGTCAACAATGGAAGCGGAGAACATGGTCCATTCAGACTCAATGTCTCCGGCCTCCCTCGGAATCCGGTCAAAGCTCTCCCGGAGGTGGGAGTTGAAGACCTCCCTGACAGGGGATTCTGCCAGACGTTCCCAGCAGACCCTCACGATACGCTTGGGTCTTCCAGGTCTGACCAGCTTCCTCCCCTGCCAGCGGATCCAACTCACCACCAGGTGGTGATCAGTTGACAGCTCAGCCCCTCTCTTCACCCGAGTGTCCAAGACATACGGCCGGAGGTCAGATGACACGACTACAAAGTCGATCATTGACCTCCGTCCTAGGGTGTCCTGGTGCCACGTGCACTGATGGACACCCTTATGCTCGAACATGGTGTTCGTTATGGACAGACTGTGGCTAGCACATAAGTCCAATAACAAAACACCACTCGGGTTCAGATCGGGGAGGCCGTTCCTCCCAATCACACCTCTCCAGGTAACACTGTCGCTGCCCACGTGAGCGTTGAAATCCCCCAACAGAACGATGGAGTCCCCAGTTGGGGCACTTTCCAGCACCCCTCCCAGGGCCTCCAGGAAGGCCGGGTACTCTGCACTGCCGTTCGGCCCGTAGGCCGAAACGACAGTGAGAGACCTATCCCCGACCCGAAGGCGCAGGGAAACGACCCTCTCGTTCAGTGGGGAGAACTCCAACACATGGCGGCTGAGCTGGGGAGCTATGAGCAAGCCCACACCAGCTCGCCGCCTCTCACCATGGGCAACTCCAGAGTGGAAGAGAGTCCAGCCTCTCTCAAGGAGTTGGGTTCCAGAGCCCAGGCTGTGCGTGGAGGTGAGCCCGACTATCTCTAGCCGATACCTCTCAGCCTCCCGCACGAGCTCAGGCTCTTTCCCCCCCTGCGAGGTGACATTCCATGTCCCTAAAGCCAGAGTCATTGTCCAGGGATTGGGTCGCCGGGGCCCCCGCCCACGGCTGCCACCCAAATCACATGGCACCGGCCCCTTCTGAACCCTCCCGCGGGTGGTGAGCCTACGGAAAGGCGGGCCCACGTCGCTCGTTCGGGCTGCGTCCGGCCGGGTCCCGTGGGCCAAGACCCGGCCACCAGACGCTCGCCTGCGAGCCCCGACCCCAGGCCTGGCTCCAGGGTGGGGCCCCGGT
The DNA here is from genome assembly GCF_905171665.1 of Trachurus trachurus. Lineage (NCBI taxonomy): Eukaryota > Metazoa > Chordata > Actinopteri > Carangiformes > Carangidae > Trachurus > Trachurus trachurus. The sequence continues at coordinate 10,537,153 of NC_139892.1, forward strand.
AACGCCAGTCCGGGCGACGTACACTTCCTTGATGTTTTCTTTTTCATAGGGGCTTGGAACCGCTCTTAGTCTGACTCGTCACCTAGGACCTGTTTGCCTTGGGAGACCCTACCAGGGGCATTAAGCCCCGGACAACATAGCTCCTAGGATCATTCGGGTGCTCAAACCCCTCCACCACGGTAAGGTGGCGGTTCAACCCGTGGTTTATTTCTCCATGACAACCTCTGCCCCTCTACATGATCCCTTATAATAAATCGATAAAAAATTTCCGTGATCGATAAAATTCTTAACGATCAATAATCGATCATCGATTAATCATGCCCATCCCTAGTCACAACACACACTAGAAAGAAGGTTTTTGGAAATAAATAGTTTTCTAAAAGACCAATAACTGCAGCCGCAGCTGGTCGTGGAGTTCCATGTCTGATATTGTAACGTTGATAGTGAGCAGCCCCGAGTGATACGTAAACACAGGAAGTCACATGTGTCTATAAAGCATCCAGTGCTAACGGCTAGCGGGCTAGGCTACTGTTAGCTCTGTGCTAACGGCTAGGCTACTGTTAGCTCTGTGAGTTCTCAACGGTCCGGACCCGGTTGAACTCCGGACCGGCGCGGCTCGACTCGGCTCGGTCTGGATTTATTTTGGCCCTGAACCAGCGCATCAGGTGGCGCTGGTCCGGCCGCCAGCCCGGCTCGTTGAGAACTGTAATCTGTAACAATCACTTCCCCTGCGTCTCCAGTAGCAGTAGGCTAACAACAGTTTATTATAAAACTCATCAGTCATCATCACTGAGTCCGTTTATATGGTTTAAAACTCCGGTGTTGTGTTTGTTTGTGTTGTTCCCGTTTCACTCGCGTTCCTGTTCTGTTTACCGTTGCCATGCCAACGCATGCAGCAGGGAGGGAGGGGGCACGTGGAGGTGCGGCAGGAGGGAGAGGTGGGTGGGACTTGTGAGGGAGGTGGAGCTGTTGATTTTCAAATGTTTGTGCTGTGCTGAGTGAAATGCCAGATCGGTAAGTATTGCTTTAAAGCAGTAGAGTATTTCCTCCATCATCCTGCAACGTGCTTTCGAGTGACTCATGTGTGCACTTTTCTTTAAGGTGTATTGCAAATACACATAATCCTCGTTTAATGTGTATTTGTGTTTTGCAAAGCTGTATTTAACATGTAATGTAAATGACTGATGTTAATGTTTTTATTACCTAGCTTGGATCGTCTCAGAGGACCACAGTGGAAATAAGTCCTGGACTTTTCTGTGTTATCCTCGTCAGTTTTTGTAATTCTTTTTCTACTGACAAATCAAATCAAATCAAATCAAATAAAAAAAAAAGCATCACAGTTGCTTGGTATCATGATGTGAAAGGGTGCGGCTTTCAAAACATCTCCCGTCCAGGATGTATCATAAATCTACCGTCTTTATTAGCTGTGTAGTATTGAGCAATGGCGCTCCACGTGACAACCTTTTTTCCTGCCATAAAAAAAAAAAAAAAAAAAAGACTGTATTTCTCTCAGGAGGTTTGAACTGAACTCCGTTAGAAAAGAGGTGACGTGACCTACTGTCCATCAACGCACCATGTGACTCATGGGTTTGTTTGCAGGTCTCTCTCTGCCCACTCTCAATCAAACCTGATCAAAACATGACGTCGCCACAGGCTCAATAAAGCAGATTAACTTTATGACTGATGAACTCTTTTCTGGGCTCAGACTCTGGTTTTCGGTCAATAGTCATGAATATTTTATGTTACTGAGAAATACATGAGATTTTAATGCTTTCAGAGGCCTTTTAATATGCTGTCAGTCACCAAAAAGTTTTCAATTATATTTTTGCATAAATTGTCAAATTATTATTATTATTTTTAATTTCTCTTTGTCCTGCATTCAACATTATATAATATAAGGGACACACATGGATGACCTTTAATGTTATGATGTTACATGATATAGCATGGGATATAAAAGTTGATTTATTTCAGTCAGAGACTCTAAAGGTCAAAGGTCAGGCACCCTCTGGTGTTTAAAGACTTAAAGACCGGGTAAACCAAGAATAAATATGTGTTTTAAGTTTATAATACCACAGGAAAATATATTATTAACCACTCTGTCAAATTTGGAGGACTAAAAAAGTCGTTAAGTATATAAAATTCTGCATCAAAGTTGTCAATAAATGAGCAGTTTTCTCTGGTTCAGAACGGTGGGGGCGTGTCGCGATGTGGTCGCGCTGCAGGCAAAGAGACCACGCCCCATGGCAGGAGAGCTGGACTTCACTGACCGTCCCTGATACACAACCTAAACGTGACCTCAAACACACTCCACCACACACCCCAGTCCTCAGCACTGACACAGCTGATACAACTTCAGGAAATTCTTACCTTCACTCTTGGTGTCTAAAACAGTCCCAGCAGCAGCAGCTTCATCCAGCTGCAACAGGTTATAATCCACCATGCTGCTCCCGTTTACATCTCGTTACCGGTTAGCATGTTGCATCCATTTGCATTGTGTGAAAAAAATAAATAAAGTTTTTAGCTAACGTTAGCTTAGCTTTAGCTTAGCTTTAGCTTCAAGTGTCCTGACAGGAGAAGCAGTAGCAGAGACAGTGAATCATCTCTGGACCTGGTAGCGAGTCCAGACCCGGTCCAGACCGCCCGGCGCCGTGACACCGCGTCCGAGCTGAGCAGCAGCCGTGTCCCGGTGGGAGGAGACCGGGTAAACAACACAGTGGAGGATCAGAAACAGACCAAGGTTTTATCACGAAGGTTAGACTCTGTTGTTTCTTCTTTGCTACACCCTGACCAAACTGGCTTTGTGAAGGGTCGGATGGCCTCAGACAATATTCGTCGTTTATTACATGTAATAGATACAGCTTCTGAGAAACATCCTTCAGCAATTTTGTCATTAGATGCGGAGAAGGCTTTTGACCGTGTGGAGTGGAGTTTTTTATTGGCAGTGTTGAAACGCTTTGGCTTCGGCCCCTATTTTATTCATACGGTCCAAACACTATACACAGACCCATCTGCACGTGTCCAGACTGGTCACCCTGGTGTTTGTGACTTCTTCTTGACAAGAGGGACCAGACAGGGCTGCCCATTATCTCCTGCTCTATTTGCCCTCTCGCTGGAACCATTAGCCCTTGCATTGAGACAAAATAATGTCATCACACCTGTCCAAATTATGAATACATCTCATTACATTTCTTTGTATGCAGATGACATTCTTTTGTATCTAAGTGACATCGCCAACTCCCTACCCAACGTTCTCAACCTTTTCCAAACTTTTGGCTCCTTTTCCGGCTATAAAATCAATTGGTCAAAGTCCATCCTTATGCCCCTCCACCTCACACCCACAAATCTTAATCTGTCAAATTTTCCAGTATCCATACAACCTCAGGGTTTTACATATCTTGGTATCACTATAAGGCCAACAATCTCTCAAATAATAAAAGACAATTTTAACTCTGCTTTAATAAAAGTAAAGAAAGATTTTGATACCTGGTCATCCCTGAACTGTGGCCTGTTTGGCCGTATCTCTACTATAAAAATGAATATTCTGCCTAGAATTACTTTTTTATTTTCCATGCTCCCTCTTCCTCCACCAACCACCTTTTTTAAAGACCTGGAGTCTTTATGTAGAAACTTTATCTGGAAGGGGAAACAAGCTAGGATAAGTCTTTCTACTCTTTCCCGTCCCAAAGTACTTGGCGGTCTTGCTCTACCAAACTTTAAACATTACTTTTGGTCTTTTCATCTTAGAGCTCTTAAAGTCTGGTTGGATCCCACTTCAGAAGTACCCTGGCGAGCTATAGAAAACGCTATGACATATCCAATCAGAATCCAGGACTTACCTTTTTCGTTTGTTAAACTTAAAACTGCTAAATCACATATGGGTTCCATCGTATCTAACACATTATCTATCTGGTACTGCATTGAAAAGCACTTGTCTATTGCGTGTAAATTTCACTCTTCCTCTCCCATCTGGCACAATAATGCTTTATTAACTGGGTCAATGCCCTTTATCTGTCACGAGTGGTCTAAACAGGGGATCAAGGTATTAGGTGACATCTTTGATGACCAAGGCCTCCGATCCTTTCAAGACCTTAAAAATTCTTTTTCCATCCCAGGTTCCTCGTGGTTTTTTTTACCTCCAACTCCGCACTGCCTTAAAAACTTATGGGGTTCCTTGGGATGTCTCTCTCGGCTCTCATCCAATAATAGCTCTGCTCTCCTCAAAGTACAAACTAGTTTCTCGAATCTATACCAAACTAGTTTCAACTGGTTTGAAACCCCTTCCTGTTTTATATGGCTGGGAACATTTTTTACAATCTCTTGATCTGGTTTGTGACTGGCACACAATATGGTTTAATTTATTTTCATCATCAAAGAATTTAGCCCATCAGTTAATTCATTTCAAGTTCATTCACAAATTTTATTTTACCCCTGAACGCAGATTTAAATTTAACTTGATAGATAATGATGCTTGCCCCAACTGTTCCAACTCAGTGAAAGGGGATTACCTCCATATGTTTTGGCACTGTCCCCTGATTAATTCTTTTTGGAAATATGTAAATAATATTGTTAGCAAAATTATTGGTAAATCTCTTCCTACCTGTCCTGCTCTTTATTTACTGGGTTATAACCCCAATGTGTATGTTTCTTTTCAGGAGAAACGGATCTTAATGGCAGCCTCAACTGCAACAAAAAAATCTATTATTAAAAATTGGTTTGAACCCGCTATCTCTCTAAATAAACTTTGGATTAATTTATTTTTTGATATTTGTTTACTAGAAAGATCTACTGCCAGAATCAATGGAGCAAAATCTGACACTCTTCTGACCTGGTCTAAGGCCATCGAGCATATTCAGAAAATTAACGCGTCATAGCTTCTATGATAATTATTATTATTTATTTATTTAATATTTATCCCTTTTTTTTTCTCTCTCTCTCTTCCTCTAAATTCTAGGGTTGTCTAACCCTACAGGCCCTGTTTGTCTTGTTTGTCTGTGGTTGTCTTTGTTTCTGTGTGTGTGAGTCTTGTCTGTGAAGTATTTGTTATTGCTGTGTGGTATCAGAGCATCTTTTTACATTTTTTTTTTTTATTTTTTTTTTATTATTGTTTTTAGTGTATTTATAATATATAATTAATATGACTCAGAGTGTATTAATGACTATTAATAGTTTTGTTTGGAATTTTTTTTTTTTCTTCCCGCACCAGAATTTAAAAAAAAATATTATATATATATATTTTTACACTTTATTATTTTATTTTACTGCAACTTTATTGCTATCATCATTGTTATCATTCTTCATTCAATTTTTGACATTTATTCATTTATCTTATTCTTTTATTTCTTTCTATCTTTATTTATTTGTATCTTGTTCTGTGTGCATCTGCTCTGGTTCTGTTCCCCTTTTTTATTTTTATTTTTATTTTTATTGTGGTCTTGTTTGTTAGTACTGTCTATCGTTTATCTACCACACTCCCTTGTGCCCTGTATTATTCACTATGTTTTTTTGTTTTTCCTCTTTCCTAATGTTTTGAGGAATTAAATAAAATTTTGACAAAAAAAAAAAAAAAAAAAAAAAAAAAAGAAACAGACCGGGGGAAACAACACGGTGGAGCCGGGAGGCTACGGCTGCTACCGCGGCTAAAAACTTTTTTTTCTCTTTCACACAATGCAAACGGAGGAAACGGGCAGACCGCCAATAACGGGAATAATATCGATCGGTGGATTAATAAACTGTTGGTGCTGCTGCCTGTTTTAGACACCAGAGTGAAGGTAAGAAATGGGTTGATCAGCTGTGTGTCCGCTCGGACGTGTGGTGGACTGAGACCACGGCGGAGTTTTTTTTTTTTTTTTTTTTTTCTCGGTGTTTTCCGTCCGTGATTGTACAGTATGGCTGGTCTGGTCTCCCGTGTGTGTGGTTGTTTGGGGGGAGAGGAGGCTGTTTGGTCGGACAGTGTGTTAATGAGGGAGACTCTGGTCAAAAGACGGTGTTGTAGCTGCTGCTGCTGCTGCTGTGTGTGTGTGTGTAACGTTAACGTTGCGACTTGCGAGGGGTGTGTGACCGGGGGAGTCAGCCTCTCTCCCCGCGGTGGCTGTTTATCACGGTGTGAATACGTTAACGTTAGCGCTGTAAACTCCTAATATGAAGGAACAAGACAGTAGTGGTCTCCCCTGTGTGTGAACATGAGCTACGTTTAGTTAGCTGGCTGTTTCACGTGTTTCAGCTAGACTGAAGAGCAAGTGGGACAGAAAACCTCTGAAGTCAGTTGGCTGAATGTATTTATACGTAGAGCAGAGCAGGGGGCGGGTTTATGTAAGTATGACCGCTTTACGTAAAGCGGTCATGATTTAAGCCCGCCCATTCTAAACCTGCACACAGAACAGTCTCTGAGGCCTAGCTCCTCAAGGAAATGATGAATGGGAAAAATATTTTTTACATGTTTTGAGGGACACATTTAAGGCCTAATTAATATGATAAGAAGAAAAATACTGAATTTGGTTTACCCGGTCTTTAATGATACGCACACTACAAAAAAGTTGTCAAAAATAGAAAAATGCCCGTACAGAGCAGAAATCAAGGTGCTGGTATTGTGGTTACATACCGCACACAAATATTAGGTCAGACATGATACAAGATGGTGCAACAAGGTTACAATTAGTGTTGTCACGATACCAACATTTTGGTACCGGTATCGGTACCAACATGTTTTTCGATACTTTTCGATACTTTTCGGTACTTTTCCACATAAAAAGAGAACACAAAAAATGTCATTATTGGCTTTATTTTAATAGAAAAATTTTGGACCATAAAACAGGAAATCAGTTAACAGTTACTGCTGCTGCAGGATTAACATTCCATCTATATTAATCTGAACTCGTCCTAAATTAAAAAATGTCTGTTTAAAAATGAACATCAACTTGTTTTCTTTGCATTATTTGAGGTCTGAAAACACTGCATCTTTTTTTGTTATTTTGACCAGTTGTAATTTTTGGGATAAATTGTTATCAGTAGTTTATAGAATGAAACACAAACGTTCATGTTACTCAAACACACACCTATTGTTTCCCATATGTAGACCAAATTGATTCTGTTCCTCCCACCCCCATCAACGCAATATCGTTCCGTTAATTCATCTCTGCGTAGCGCTGCTTCGCCGTGCTCACTCACTCACAGAGAGAGAGAGAGAGACAGAGAGAGGGAGAGAGAGAGACACAGAGAGAGCATGCAGCCAGTGGTGATCCGCGGTAAAAACAAAACTTATTAACGAGGCTGTGGCGACCGTCTCTCTCTCGCGCGCGGCGCACACACACAGACACACACACACAAACACAGGCACATGGACAGGTGGCGCTGTAACGGTAATGATAAAAAGCACCTTGCTTCGTTTGTGACTCGCTCTCTCGCTCCTCGCGGCTCAAATTACAATGCGGCGACTTCACGCGGCGACGTCACCGCTGCTGGCGGCGCAGAATGAAAGTACCGGTCCCATCTAAGCGCAGTATGGTACCGTTTTAAATGCGTTAGTACCCCGGTACCAATCTAGTACCGGTATACCGTGCAACCCTAGTTACAATCATGATGTAAATGTTTTTGGGATGTGCACTGGATGAGAAACTAAAATAAAATGAATAGTAAAATGAAAAAGCTGGCATATGCAGGTATATTTCATAATTTACGGTAATGTCTGGGATCATCTTTAATGTTTGGGATCTCCATCCAGGTCATCAACAAGACTATCCACAGATGATGTTGAATACTACTTAATCAGTTTCTCAAATCACTGTGGTTGCAAATTTCAAACTGTATTTTATTTAGTCTGTTTGAGCTCTGACACCATTTAAACTTTGATTGTGGGTGAATTACCATGTCTATATTGTGGTAAAATATAAACAATTTCTCAAAGGAAGCTGTGTTGCTTTAATATCAGCATCATCAACATTTTGGTATCATAATAACAGCACAAAAATGAAATGAAACATGAAAATGTTGGTGGACACTCACTTTAGAGGCCAAAACAATGTGTTGACTGTCTTTGCTGCACTGACCTCAAACGACTGATTCACTCACTCTCACTAACCATCCAGCAGCTCTCTTCCTCTTTCCATCTCTCTCTCTCATTGATACAGGAAGCACCAGTGCCACCTCAGTACCTTGGAGCCCGTCATCACATTCATCATCTCTCCACGGTCTTTCTTTCAGTTTCCTATCAGCCTGTAGCATAGTTTTTATTCCTACATCCTCACATCCTCACTTCAAACTCCCTGTCTCCCACACTTTTCTTCTGTCACACTTTCTTTCCTTGTTCATCTCCCATCCCTCTCTCCTCCTGCCATCTACCTATTTCTCTGTTTCACATCATCCATTGTCACCTTTGTTCTTCTCCTCTTCTACCATCTCATCACTTTCTCTCTCTTCTCTCTCTCTCTTTCCCTCTAGTCGTCCTCTGAGTGCCAGCCTGTACACCACAGCTGCACCCAGCTGGCACTGCTCACTCCACAGAATTAATGGTTCCATTATCTGTCTGTATCATTCAGGCCTTTCTCTCACTTTGACACACACACACACACACACACACACACACACACACACACACACACAGGCCATCTGTCACTGCACGACCATCAACGGTATTGGACTAAATTTTGCCACTTTTAATTTGAAATTCGCTTTTTAACATTTTTTTATTCTATATTAGAAACATTTAAGAAACTGTGGATATTTGGATCACCACAAAATACATACTGCACCTTTGTTAGAAAAGTGTATTATAAATTCAAAGTGATGTCACACTGACAGAGTTGTATAACATCTTTTCTACTTTGATTTCTGCACTGCTGTAGGCCCTTGAGAGAGATCTGGTGCTTCAATTAACCTTGTATTTGCTATTGTATTACTATATTGTAACTTGTTGTGTTGCTAGTCATGTGACACACATACAGATTCACCACTTAATTAAGTTATAGTCCAATTAGTAGTCCAACAAATGCAATATTATTTTATAGATGCTGATATCAGTAAAGAGTCCTGGACTGCAGAGAGGAGAGAGAGCAAAGATGAGAATTAGATTTCCAAAAGGAGCCGGACTTTTTGTTTATTTATTTTAGTGTATTATATAATAAGAGTATGATCGATTCTTTTGATTGCACCTGGTTTTATGATGTGCTGCACAGACCATGCTTATAATATGCTCCAGTCAGTGTGTGTGAGTGTTTTGACAGACAGCACATCACGTCATGCACATAAAAGCCCCTTTTTACCTTCTGCGGAGGAGAGCCCACGGCCATCTCCACGTAGTAACCCTGCCCGGACTTCCCACGGAGGTTATCGATCATGTCCACGAAGCTGATGCCGCTCTGTGCCGCCGCCGCTCCCGCTCCTCTCCGCTTGCGCGTCGGATGCCTCGCCGCCGCCGCGTTGCCCGGCGACGGTGGTGACTGTTCGGCGCGAGCGCCTTGCCGCAGTGGCACGCGGATGGCCAGAGGCAGCAGGCCCGAGGCGTCCGGAGCGGATTGACCGTTGATGACCGTTGATGATGAACACAAGAAAGTCGTCCATATGAACAGAGCCGTTAACCAGCAGCGAGGCGGCGACGTCAACGCCTCCATGTTGAATAACGGTAAAGTTGTTTTTTGTTTTTTTTGATGGAGGAGGAGGAGGAGGTGGGTGGTGGGTTTGTTTGATTTTTTCTTTTTTTACTTCACGGCGCTCCGTTCAGTTTGACAGGTGGCAATGATGCTAAGATGACGGCTAAAAACATGTTAGCACCGCAGCTGACAACCGCAAATAAATGTGTCTTCGTTCTTCACGACAGGAAAGTAACGGCTGAATTCCAAATTCGAACGAGACTACCGTTACCGTTACCTAGTTACGCTGGCAGTTGAACCAACCTCCCCGCGGCTAACGGTAAAAAACAAGCAGCAGCCAGGCAACCGTCGTCGGTGTCTCCTCCGGTGATTGCAGGCTCTCCTCCTCCTCCCTCCTCCTCCTTTCGCCGTGTGTGATCAAACCGCAGGCCCGTCACGTCGTTTTCTCCACACATCCTCATGTCAAACGGCGAGAAACCGTCGTGTTGTCGTCGACTCGTCGGTCGGTGGTCAGTCAGTCAGGCGGGCTGTACCGTAATCCTACTACCGCATCCTCCTCCTCCTTCCTCCCCCTCTTCCCGACCCGCTCATTAGTTTATTCTCAGCCCTTCCAGTCTTTCACCTCCTCCTCCTCCTCCATCCACCCCGCTGCATCCTTCAGAGCTGCCAGCGAGCGAGCGAGCGAGCGGGTATCATCATCACCAGCGTCAAGGTAATACACCACCAGACTTCCGGTCAGCATTTTCAAAATAAACCCGTATTACAAAAAAAGAAAAAAGAAGAAACCCTCCGAAATACCACATTGAGGGTTTGCAAACTAGAAAATGAATATACGGTAGTTTGTTTTGTAGGATCATTTCTGTTATTTAAATACATATAGGCTACAGTATCTACATTTACAAACAAATAGGATACAAAACTGTGCAATGTCTCAATCATACAAAATCATATTGCTTCGTTTCTTCTGTCTACACTTTAAATATCATACTTGTGCACACTGTATCAGGGTTCTTATGGATCCTTAAAAAGTCTTAAAAGGCATTGAATTCATTAATCTAAAAACAAGGCCTTAATTGGCATTAAAATGTCTGAAATCAATTTTTCAAAAAAAAAAAATGTTAACACATGATAAGTGGTATTTTATGGTTGTAATTAGTCTCAAATCTCAAAATAATTGGTAATATTCCGACATAGAGAAGTTAGTGGCGGCCGTCAACGCTAAATTTCTCACCGCCACCAGCTCCCGAGTCAGTGTTTTTTTTTTTTCCAGACTTTTTATGCATTTATTTTGAAAGGACAGCTGGAAAGAGACACAATCCAATGTTCATGTAGCAGTCACATTACCTTGGATCACATAGGAAAGTGGGTAAAATTGTCCCTAACCCGTATGTAATTGGTGTGGTGTTTTTTTTTTTCTCTTTTTTCTGCATTTGTGTTTATTATGAAGTCGGTCTTAAATTTCATTTCAAGTGGCTTTAAAAAAGTATTAAAAAGTCTTAAATTTAACTTGGCTTAAGCTAGGAACCCTGGTGTATTGTTATCTTAATTCATATGTTGTACTTATTTACAGTGGACAGTAAGTATTTTACCCCCTTTTTTGCCCTTATGTCACTTGATCAAATTTAAATGAATTTATAACCTTTATACTTGTTGATATTCTGTCTCTCTCTGTTAAAACAAACTTAGCAAACTGACCTGGATGATATCAAACAAGCCGTGCGGCGGGGCGCTCAGAGATGACATCATCCATGTCAGAGGTTGGTAGGTCAACCTACAGACCCCGGATGTTGATAACAGCTAACCCCGAACTCAGAGGGGAATAGCACTAGCGTATCATAACTAAATATTGATGAAATGAACGAGTTTTGCGGCGGATAATGTGTTATTTAGAGGCTGCCCCGTGTACTCGCATTATATGTATATACGCGGCTCTCGGCTGGATCTAATTTCGTCTGAACGACTTGTAATGACACCAAAGTTATCTGGGTGAGTAAATGATCGTATTTTATGCTAGAAATAAGGTCCAGATTGTAAAAAACGGTAATTCCCCTTTATCAAAGGGTAGTATAAGTACAATAAAACAAAACAAAAACAAAAGCAGTACATACAGTATGTGCAGTGACCATAACAAGAAAAAAAAAGAAGAATTTTTCATTTTCATTTTTTTTTTTTTAAATTTTAAAGCCTCACACAGTTGCACTACAGGAAGGAGGGAGCAGTCGGGGGAACATAGAACGAATAAAGATTACAGTGTTTTATAAGGAACGTGAATGTTGATCTAGCATCTGTTCTTCTGATGTTTGTGTTTCCAAAAAAATATATACCCACAATCCCATTCTTCCGTTTCCCAGTGCATCGACCTGGAGGACTGCGGCTACAACATCCCCCAGACGGACGAGTCCACTCTCATGACCATCGCCTACATCATGGCGGGAATCTGCGCTCTCTTCATGCTGCCGCTGTGTCTCATGGTGTGCCAGTGGCGCTTCGCTCGCTGCCTCCACCCACACGGGGACTTCGCTGACGACATATCACTCCTAAAGTGAAACAGCGGGGACAAAAGCGCGCTCATAGAGACCCACACTTGTTGAGTTGAGACACAGAACAGAAGTGGATTGGGGTAAAAGGGTTTGTGATGTATGGTGTTACAAAATGTTGGTGCTGTTTAAGGAGAGCTTTGAAAACTTTTTTTTTCAGGAATATAATATATTAAGTATAGAAAATGCTGACTTCCCAGCATGTGAGGATAACTAGAGCCATTACTAACCTGAAGGACAAACAAGGATGTCATCAGCGTCAACTTTGCCTGTTTACGCCCTATGCAGATCGGCATGGTTAGAGGAACAGAGGTTAAGTCAAAAATGAAACACTAAATCATGTCTTTATTAAATATATATATACAGTATATATATATATATATAGACAATAGGGATGGGATTTGAATTTTGAAAGATTTGTCTCTTAATGTTGCTGACAGAATCCAGAAGGATTCGGATTTGCACAGAAGTTAAAGAGCAAACGCTAAAAATGAAGAAGCTGACGACAGGTTGTGAAAGCAACACGTCGTCAGATGTGTTTAACGATGGTGTGAATTTAAACATATGAACGTGTGATTATAGACCTATTGTTTGTGGCTTGTGAGTGAATGAAACAAGTTGATAATGTGTGAGCATGCCTGTATGTGTGCACAGCTGTACTGTAAGTGAAGAGTATACAGAAAGACTTATATGAAAATGATACTTATGAAGATGAAAAATGATACTAGCATCTACAGAATTTACACTTTTGCAAACGCCAGCAAAAAAAAAAAATCTGCAATGCAAATCAAGCATAAAGAGGCTAATTTGATGAAATATCAGATTGTAACAGCATTTACAGTAAAAAAAAAAAAAAAAAGGTCAGTTTTGCTTCGTGTGAAACTGAGACTACTGAACACTATCAGATGTCACTTTTTCTTTTTATATTGATAGCTTAAATCCATTGTACAGGAAATGTGTGCGTTCCAGATCGTCTATTTGCGCAGACACACACACGCACACACAGAATACACACTGCTTATCAGAGTACACATTACTGCACCATCTGATGATTTGCACATTTAACAACACACTACATGTTAACAAACCAAGACTTAAAGCGGAAGTAAGCGATCCGGTCGTTTTGGCCAATGCTGCGTTCCAGGAAGGCTTTTGAAACCGTAAATTACAGCTTCAAGTCACAACTTACGACTTTGTAGCGTTCCAGGCAACCCACTCGTGTTTCTCCGAACTGTTTTACCTGTGAAAGTCACTATAACGGCCACTCGTAACTTCTGACCCGTGAACTCGTACCAGATCGAACTGGTACGACTTCACAGGTCGGAAAAACACGAGTTACGGGTTGCCTTGAACGCACCATAACGTCTTGTCAGCAGATGGAGTTAGCAGCCCCCGCCCTTGTCATAGATCTATTGGTCCTCGTCCCTACGTCACCACATTCACGCGCATCCCTTGGCTGCACACACACACAGAGAGGACCGCCCCTTCATGCCGTTCTCTCTCCTCATTGGATAAAACTTGTAGGATACAAGGAAAGTTTTCTCCTCGGCTCAGAGCAGAGGGACTGACAGACCCGTGTTTCAGACCAAACACTCTATAGAAGTGATTGCTGTCGGAAAATATAACTATTTAAGACTTATATTAACACAAAAATATCGCTTACTTCTGCTTTAATAGGGCTTCTTTCACATACACAACTCATCACATCCTTTCAATGGGGACCATATTATGCTTGGACAAAGAAACCAGCCCAAAGTATAAGTATAAGTTATACACTAAAGAACACTATGTATGTCTACAAGGGACTGTTTGTATTGTCTCTCAGCAAGCTGTAAATAGATAAACTCAGAACTGTATATTTATCTGTCAGGCGCTGGCAGCATTGTTGAACCAATAAAGTACTTATTGTAACTGTAACATGGGAGTTTCTTTTCTTTGCACAAAACACACAGGTATAAAAGATGCAGTTTCTTCTCTTGTGAAGAAAATACTAATGACACAAACCCCTTCATCTTTATGTGTTGTTATAGGTTGTTTATGTATTTTATTTAACTATGTGTATGGGGAAACCATAACCTACACAATATACAGTATATGATTCATTAAGATACCATATTTTATACCATGTAAAATAGCTGAGATATGGTCTTGTTATTTTGGAAATGTTATGTGATATTGGCATGGACATACAGCATTACTTTTTAAAGAAAATGGTATGACAAAATTTTTTAAAGCAATTAATATTCCTTTCACCTGATACTTAACAGTATGCTGTTGTCTGCGGTTTCACCATCTGATAATAGAACGATATTATAATAATTAATGTGGTTTTTAAACAAAGTTTTCTGGGGAATTTTAGGATAATATACTAAGTATATAGTCTAATTTAGAAGTTCCATTAGCATATCAACAACTGATTGTTTCTACAGTTTAAATAACATACCTTATTTTGCCCAAAAGGGTTTTTATTTTTTTATTTTTTTTTATCATTCTGTGATTTAAAAAAAAAAGTAGTAGTAGCACAACTTTCAAACTACTTCAAGGGGCCGATTAGCCTGACAAGCCAGACTATATCATTAAAATATATTTGCTGCCGCTAGGGTGCGTCTAGATTTCTAGGCTAGGGGCTGATATGTATCAACAAAAATGCCAGGGAAAAAAAAAACTGTTTTTGATTTAATGTCTTTTTAAATTGGTTGTTGAAAATGTTTAATTACTTTGTTTTTAGATATGCTTGGCGTTCCTAGGTGGCACAGTTTGTGTCCTCTTATGTACCAACATGTCAGGCACTGTTTGTCTGAAAATGCCATTATAATGTCCCTAATAAGCCCTTTAATGGGCTATCACTGGCAATGGTATGATAGCTTTGACCCTTTTTTTTCTTTCTCATCTTTTTATTGTTTTTTTTTTTTAAAGCATAATACATCTGTTTATTGGTATACAACAGTGGAAGCACAATATGAACTTGAACCCCTTCTGCCCTGTCAAGCCCTTATTCCCCATATACTGAGACCTACATGGTCACATTAATGCATTATTGTATACATAAATATACACAAAGAAAATAGCTGAAAGCAGGAGCTTGACCCTTTTTAAAGTAAATGCTGTCCCATATGTGCCTCAAAATATGTATGGCTTGTATATATTTACATAAAATGTTGTGTTTTTTTAATGGCAATAGTAACACATGGTACTGCACAATGTGTTTCCTCCCATTTTTTGTCTGTCTTTTAATTTTTTTAACTGTCATAGGAGGACTATATGCCTGAAATAAAGATCATATATCATAAATCGTCCTTCCGGTCCTTCCTCTTTAAACGTCGGGGGCGGGGCTTATATAAGCGTCGCAGCTGATTGGCTAACTCCTCTTGACCCAGGAACGTCGCCGGACGTCCAGCGTCCACTTGCCGTGACGTAGGACGTACGACGGAGGGTTGTGGTTTGTGTGGTTTATGGAAATGAGATGACAAGCTTTATATTACTCATTAATGTCGCGAGGGACAGGTGAGAGGCAGGAATTCAGTCGAAAGGTAAGATATACCTGTATTATCGCAACAAACCGCCATGTGCTCTGATTCTCAACGCGTTATTTTTCATGACGAAAATCTATCTCGACAGTTGGCGTGAGGACACTTGCTATCATTACTAGCTATGTTATGACAACAACAACACAACGCTTCAGGTGAAACTCCAGTCTCACTTCTTGTTTTTGTGTCCTTTTAGCCGTCGTTTTTTTTAGTTAATATGCTGGTTTAACCCTCGCTTTTCTTCGGTGTCACACTCGTAGACCATTAAACGAAGTGGCTAGCGGACCTGCTGGCTAACGTTGATTATTAAAACTAAAGCGATCAGCAAAACTGAGAGTTAGCCAACAGCATTAGCCGAACAGGAAGCACAGACTTTGAGGGTCGGAGGTCGATAAAACTACACTTTACACATTTAGTCTATCAAACATGAGGTGGTTTCACTTACAGGGACGATAAACTCTAAAATGAGCGATGTTTAACTGTTTGAAAGAGATATCTGTTGATAATACTTGACACTAACGTCGTTATTATCAGTTTCTCATGTGGTCACAGGCGGGTTGTTTGGCCACAGTGCAGCATTGTCTCTCTAGGGAAATAAATGTGGTTATTATAAATTAGTGTGATTGTTTCGATAACACTGTTTACACAGTTTTCTGTCAATACGGTTCCTATCACTATCTCGAAGTCTGTGTTTTATTTTACTTGACTTTGGGTGTGGTGGCGGTGGTGTAATCTTGATGACTCGAGTTGGATTCATATTACTTAATACACTACTCTCCCCATATTACACCGTTGGGTATCGTTCACTCACACTCACTGACACAGACAACTACATGTGGTCGAGTTGGATTACCAACTGGTCAGAGGGGACAATCAGGTTTACAGGGGACAGTATCCAAAGTTAAATCTGTGTTTAATCACATTGCCAAACCTTTAAAACCAGGTAGTTGTTTCTGTGTGCCTGGGGGAAAAAAAGAAAGAAATATTAAGTGTTAAATTTGCTTTGCACATAATGCTTGGGAAGTGATGTGTAAATAAATGCACCTCCAAACTGGTTGATCAGGGTTTATATTCTTCTTCTTTTTTTTTTACTTTAAAATATTAATTCATAAACACAATAGAAAAGAAGAAAAAAGCAGCTCAAATAGTGAAACATGGATTGTAACTCGACAACTCATATGTCTAATTGTTGCACACTGATACAATGCTATGTGTTTGTGTAGCCTATGTGTTTTTTAATGCGATGGTGACTATTTTAATTTCCCCTCTGGGGATCGATAAAGATATCAATCAAAAAAACATGTATGGAGTGCTGCATGGTTATCAGTTGTCTTTGCCTCTTGTCTCTACCTCTGGTGCTCTTCAGTGTGAGGATCCAAATACTAACTAGATGGTAGTGGGAACTGAGGCACTCAGAGCAGGAAGGTTATTTTAAAAAGCCTTTATTGCAGCATGGCCAAACAAATTAAAACCAAGCCAACGTGTTGCGGCCACAGGCCTTCATCAGGGCTGATATAAAATGGCTGCCCATATGGCCCATAAAGATATAAATCAATAAGACAATAATAAGACACAAAGGGTAAAGTCAGACAATAACATGAGAAGTCACAAGTATTCCCGGAAAAATAAGTTTGGGATACAGAAAAAAGAATAATAATAATAAAATAGATCAATAATAATAATACAGACGACCAGGGCCGTTGTATATGGGAGAAAGGTGATGATAATTCTAGGGGCCCAGCATCTTAGGGCCCACAAAAAACCCCAGTAGTCTAATCTTTACGACTGAATTATTCTGCATAAGACCCTGACTAATACTCGTAGTAATGCTGCATTAGCATCAAAACAAAGTAGGCTAAATAAAAAATGATAATACATATGTAGTTGAAGAAAAAAAGTGGAAAAGTCAGGGGCCCACTTTAGTATTCTTTCAGGGGCCCAAGAATTCCTAGCAACGGCCCTGCAGACGACTACTTTGCAGTGAGGTGACTCATATTAAGTTTTCCCAACATCCTGATGTCAACGGCCTTTTGCCCCTAGCCCTAACTGGCAGAACCTCATATGATGCTGTTTCAGTCATTAAGAGTTTCCACTCTTGCAGTGTTGGTTGTGTGGGTGATTTCCAGTGCCCCAGTTTGATCCTGGCAGCTGACGCTATCCCAACCATCACGACTGAATACGCATTTGTTTGTGTATTATCCACCAAAAGGCATAAATGTGGAGACACTGGCAAAGAAATTCCTGCCCAAGACTCTGCCCAAGTATGATCAGGGTTATATTTTAACTTCACGATCACAGCTGAAGTTTACTGCATTAAAGTTTGACCTTTTCAAGTCAAAACAATGAATCAAAGGTATTTGTCCAGGTTCTGTTATTAAATTTTCTCCCCCTGCCAGCGCTAACAGAGAAGCTTTTCATGTGTAATAGTCAAGTTGTCCAACTTTCATGTAAACACGGTGTTAATCAGATGTCCTCTGATGCCACAGCTCTCTCTCTCTGTGCTCGCTGGCATCTAGTTAGTGTGAAGCTGTGAATCTAATAAGTGTCCTCTGA
The DNA here is from genome assembly GCF_905171665.1 of Trachurus trachurus. Taxonomy (NCBI): domain Eukaryota; kingdom Metazoa; phylum Chordata; class Actinopteri; order Carangiformes; family Carangidae; genus Trachurus; species Trachurus trachurus. The sequence continues at coordinate 10,555,354 of NC_139892.1, forward strand.
ATACAGCACGCCATTGATACTCAACCAGACTCTCCTCAGATCCTCCTCGCTCCTAACCAGACCTTCCCTCTCCTCTCCTCTTGTCGTTGTCTCACATCCAGGTTGCTGCTGTTCAGATGAGGAGGAGGACTCGCCTGGTTGACGCCGTGTGTCGCCCCCCGTTGCTATGGCAACGCCCTATTTTCCCACATTCCTCGTGCTCCTCTTCCTGTCCTCCGTCACCCTCTTGCTGCTGACCCTCCTGCCCGCCGTCGTCCCGTCCGTTTCCTCAGACTCCCCCTCTCCTCCCTCTGCTTGGCCGTCGCATTCGTGCGGCCCCGGTCAGTCCTGGGCCGTCCAGCTCCGCGCCGAGCCACACCACGAAGAAGAGGACGGCGAACAGAGATCTGTGCTCTTGGATGGAATAGCTGATACGGTACGGTGGTGCTACATTTAAAGGGTGTCACCTATTTTCCCACAGTTCTTGGACTCATGTTTTATGATATGGGTTTCAAAATAAAACAGAACTACAACCTTTATATCCACTGAGATACTGTTGTTTATAGGAACAGCACATTTGGTACTGCTTTGTTTCTTACTGCATAACTTTAGAGGTATTTTTCATACTCAGCTTTTAGTTATTTTAGAAACAGATTCTGTTTATTTCTAATACGGCCAAATAGATTTTAATTTGTTAGTTCAACATTTTGGAGGCTCATGGGATTTCTTGGTTTCTCTCATCAAATTCATCAAATACACAATCCAACAACTCCAAAACGCTCTGGTGGACAAGTTGTGACCTGCACATTCATGCTATGAGATAATAACACAACGTTACCAGTTGTTTTCGAGGCAAATACAGAGACTGCTTGCCAAAAAACTGCTCAGACGGGAACGTGCATCAGCGGTTTTACCTCGAAAACAACGTCCCGTTATTATCTCATAGCGTGGTGAATGTGCAGGTCACAACTTGTCCACCAGAGCTTTTTGGAGTTTTTGGATTGTGTATTTGATGAGTTTGATGAGGGAAACAAGAAATCCCATTAGCCTTCGTAGCTTAGCTCTGAGCAGCTTGCGGCTCTGCTCCACCGATCTAAAAATAGCTTGCACCGACAATTAAAGGTAACAAACCTACTGCTATGACTATAGGGATTATGGCAAGGGGTCAATTTGCCAAAATGTTGAACTATCCCTTATCTGGTTTCCTGCAAGAATTGTTCAAGTCTCACCTGATGTATATTGAAGCCACATTGGTTCAGTTGGAAATAACACACGAGTTATTAAGTATTGTGTCAGATCTGTGATGATTAGTGTTTTCTCCGTCACAGGTGGCAGAGCAGGCCGGGCTGCAGAACCAGGGCCAGATTGGACAGCTGGAAGGCCATTACTTGCTGTGCTCTGTAAATCCCAGTGCTGGATCTGAGGGAGACAGTTTGAGACAAAGTGTCCACCCTGGGGACGTCCTGGCAGCTGACCCTCATGTCCTGTGGTACTCCCAGGAGAGGGTGCTCAGCCGCTCCAAGAGATCCATGGCCTTCAACGATCCCCAGTACCCTAATCAGTGGCACCTGGTGAGGATGTGTATTTTTGTTGTCTTACTCATTCACTAGAGATGGATAAAGAGATGCAGCATTTTCTGTATAATCATCAGTATGGATTTGCTTGTGGTCACTGTGACTTTCAGGGACAACGTTTAAAAAAAAGAAAGTCGAAAACCGAAAACACCATCTAGCCAAGGTTTTCAATTCTACCATTAGCCTAAATATTAAAGGGGAACTATGCAAGTCCGCTTGCTTTTCCGCTGTTTGGTTACGCTCCTCTCGCCCATGTGCATTTGTTTACAACAAAGCCGCTGAAAAATCAATAAATGGAGCAGTGAAAAACGTTACATGACATATAAGATGTTACGGCGCGTGTGTTTGTGTAGTCGTAACCGTCATAAACAAAAGATGACGGGTTACGGAGCGCGTTTGTGTCGCGGTGCTGCAGAGACGAGAGCTGGGACAGGTACTACACTGATGTTGTAAGGTTGGCTTTCAGCCGTGAGACGCCAGGTGAAGACAGAGAGCCTCCGTTCTCGCTCGTAACAAGTCACAAGTCATGTAGTTAACGATCGCAATTACTCCGGAGCTTTTTAATTAAAGCAGAAGTAAGCGATCCGGTCGTTTTGGCTAACTTCTTGTCAGCCGATGGAGTTAGCAGTCCCCGCCCTCGTCCCTACGTCACCACATTCACCACGCATCCCTTGGCTGCACACACAGAGAGGACCGCCCCTTTATGCCGTTCTCTCTCCTCATTGGATAAAGGTTGTAGGATACAAGGAAAGTTTTCTCCTCGGCTTACAGCAGAGCAGAGTGACTGACAGACCCCTGTTTCGGACCAAACACTCTATATTAGTGATTGCCGTCGGAAGATATAACTATTTAAGACTTATATTAATACAAATATTCCGCTTACTTCTGCTTTAAAGGTTGCCATTTATATAAAGTCAGGTCTTATAGTTGACACAGTTTAACTAAAATATTCCGCTTACTTCTGCTTTAAGGTAAAAATGTAGCAGAGCCACGGGAGAAATCCTGCTTAGTTCCTCTTTAATACAAAAGTTGGCACAGAAGACTATTTTAATAGCTCACTGAGGATGTTACATCGACATTAACGTCTCCCCCCACAACTGGTTTTCCTCTTGCTTACAAGCAGGAGCCTGGTTTCATAAAGGGCGGGGTGAAAAAGAATGTGCCCGTTACCAGTGTTGGCAATTAACCTTTGTTTTTACAGGGAGCATAACCTGCCAAACCAACACGAGAGCCCAGACAGGATCTATTAAAAAAAACATTCATGTCCTGCTCCTTGTTTGTTTTGTTTTTTAACTTAGTTTTTGTTATTCTTCATAACAGTAACATGACATCCATCTACATTTGTTTTCATTTACATTTTTTTCCCTATTCACAGCTGCACATAATTATTTACACTTATGATCAAGAATTATGTAAAAAAAAAAACAACAGGATAATTGCATAACCATACATTTTAAAATATATACCATACCATACCAACTTTATTTATAAAGCACTTTAAAAACCCAGTGGACCAAAATGCTGTACAAAATCACACACAAAATATACAATTGGCATAAGACACAAAATGTACATAAAACACAACAGAAAATAATAAAGAATAAAATAAAGTGCATTTAAAATAACACTATACAAAACCAATAAAACAATTAAAACATAGTGCATAGGTGAATTGGTCAAACAATAAATAACTAACAGCAGAATAAAAGACATCAATTTAAAACGGGGTCAAAGGCTATGGAGAACAGGTGAGTTTTGAGGCGCTTTTTAAAAACATGCAGCGATGGAGCTTGTCTGATATCAAGAGGCAGGTCGTATACATAATGATAAGATAAACCAGTAACAATTGTATTACACAAATTTAGAATGAGATCGTAGAAGACTGTTCCTTGTTTTAAGTGAGACTTAAACTTGTTGTGCTGAGGCATTCATGTGACACAAAGGTAGCTGCCTGATTAGGTAGAGTTTATGTTTTGCTTTCAGTTTGATTTTGGTTACATGTGTTATTACGTGACCTCTCAGCAGCCTCAAACCTCAACCTGTTTACATGGAAAAGTCACTGTGGTTATTTTGCAAAAAAAAAGCAAAAGCACTCTAGACACTGGTACTGCACACAGATCTGTTCAACTACAGATAAAAGATCGTCCAACAGCGACTGTTTTTTTTTTTTTAAATCAAAGACTTACTCTCCTCTTCACATTACCTCAACATTTCCTTGATTTTCTTTCTTTTTATTTCAGCATAATCGAGTCAATCATGGGATGGATATCAACTTGACCGGGGTGTGGGAGCGTAACATAACCGGCCGAGGGGTCACGGTGGTCGTGGTAGATGACGGGGTGCAGCATACACACAAGGACATTCAGCCAAACTACGTAAGTCAGCACCAGCACCGTCAGTGGTTTATGCAACTCAACTCCCATGCGCTGCGTTTTCGCTGTTATAGTTTAATTGTTTTGGGAAGTATAAAAGGCTTAATCATACAGGAAGGAAGTGTGTCGGACGTTTGCCAATGGCACTGTATTCATTCCTGTTTGTCAGTCCTTAACGGGCCCTTTATAGTGTGAGTCTATTCTTATGCTTCAGAGATCATTGTCGTAAAAATGATTTAATTTCTTTAAACTTGGACTCTAGGACAACCTGATTAGATTTTGGTGGTCAAAGGTCACAGTGACCTCACAAAACATAATTCATTAATTCAAACAATAATAATTAAACAATTTAATACCACAATGTCCAGCTGGTTTAAATGATGAAGTCATGACATTTTATATATCCCAATTGTCCAATTCTAAAAGGTCAGCTTCAGTGTGACTTCATGGCGTTTTGCAAAAACATGCCATAACTCAGGAAGAGAGTTTGTGACCACATACAGTGGTTAGTTAGTTTTCTGCATGAATTGGCCATTAAATGTGATCCGATCTACATCTAAGTCACAAGTATAAACAAACACAATGTGCTTAACCTAATACCACACAAACGATTATATTTCATGTCTTTATTGAACATATCCATTAAACATTCACAGTGCTGGTGGAAAAAGTAAATGAACCCTTGCATTTAATAACTGGTTGAACCTCGTTTGGCAGCAGTAACCTCAACCAAACGTTTCCAGTAGCTGCAGATCAGAACTGCACAACACTCAGGATGAATTTTGGACCGTTCGTCCTCACAGACCTGCTTCAGCTCAGCCATGTTATTATAGGATGTCTGGTGTGAACGGCTCTCTTGAGGTCATTCCACAGCATCCCTACTGGATTCCCAGTCTGGTCTCTGACTGGGCCGCTCCCAACAGTGGATTTCCTTTTCTTTTTTTTGAAGCTACTCTAGATCTTTTACACCATATGTACAAAAAATACAAAACAGTTTAATCTTAGTTTCATTGGTCCACAAAACATGTCCCCCTTAGTGTTGTGGAGTGGCAAACTTCAGGCCTGCAAAGGAAAGCAAAGATGCCGAAAACTAGGAAATTCCAAAGGGTTCACATACTTTTTCTTGCAACTGTGCATCCTGCAACTTGGCTGGTTGGTGGAGGCAAACAACCATCAGACAGGAATTCTTGTTAAATTATAGTCAAGGTGTAGTTACCGTACCTGCAAAGGCAGAGGAAAAAGCATCCACTCTAAAGTCATGTTAGGAGCTGTTTTCTGTTCACTCCCTCCCTGTGAGCAGAGCTGTGTGTTTTGCATCAGCGACAGAAATGTCCTAGATGTAAATGTAGACAAGGTTTCACATCGCATTGGCATCTTAAAAGTGTTGCAGCAACAGCCAGGAAGATAAGGAGGAGTAGCGGTGGGTGGTGGTGGTGAACCGAGTGGATTTGTTGTGGTTAGGCTCTAGTTTTGCTGATCTGGCTAAAAAAGACTCAAAACATTTCTAGTAAAACCAGTTTTTATTTATTTTTGAAACGAAACAAAGAACAAAAGTGACGATGCTGCAAAAGCTGGAGAAACTCCCCTTTGAGTTTGCAATTGTGGCATTTCCCAGCAGTAGGATTGACGTTTTATTTTTTGTATTTTACCAGTCAACTTTGCTTTTACCTATTTATAAACCACATACTCTGAATGATGTTTCTGTCCAGAGTCCAGAGGGGAGTTATGACCTGAACTCCAACGACCCAGACCCCATGCCTCACCCCGACGTCAGCGACAACCACCACGGGACTCGATGCGCCGGGGAGATCGCAGCCGTTCCCAACAACAGCTACTGCGCCGTGGGCGTGGCCTATGGCAGCAAAGTGGCAGGTACAGTACAGACACCGGTCCAAACTCAGAGCTCAGAGTTAAAGGGATACTTCACCCAAAATCAATAATTGAACCGATCATCTACTCACCAACATGCCAAGGAAGGGTTTGGAGAAAACGCTTTAGGAGTTCCAGGGGGGGTACGACTGGCAACGGATTTACATATAATGGCAGCGGATAGAGTTCACTTTTGAATCGTCCAAAACACACACTATGAAACATCCAGATACCTCCATACTGCTCGTCTGTACTGACCCAAGTGTCCTGAAGCCGCCACATGGAAAAGTTGTTTGGAAAAGACTAATTTGATCTCTGTTTTTAGCCTTGTTGTAGCAGTAGCTCCCAGTGGCTCTGTTGATGTTTGTGCACATGTGCAAGATTTGCTGCGAGATGTTCTTCTGTGTTTACGTCATACATCCAATGGTTTACAACAACGAACGTCTCGCAGCAAATCCTAACCCGCAGCGGACGAGCAGTATGGAGGTATCTGGATGTTTCATAGTGTGTGTTTTGGACGATTCAACAGTGAACTCTATCCGCCGCCATTATATGAAAATGCGTTGCCAGCCGGACCCCCCCTGGAACTCCAAAAGCGTTTTTATAACTCTTAAAGTTCTCCGAACCCTTCCTTGGCATGACGGTGAGTAGAAAATTGGTGAATTACTGATTTCGGGTGAAGTATCCCTTTAAGAAGGTGTGACATACTGTAAAGGCTGAGACTGTGAGTTAAGTGTGTGTGGTGAAACAGGCGCTTGTTCTGCCCTCAGGTATCAGAGTCCTGGACGGCCCGCTGACCGACAGCCTGGAGGCCATCGCCTTCAACAAGCACTACCAGGTCAACGACATCTACAGCTGCAGGTGACAAACACAACTCTCCTATTAACGTGTTTCCATTTTAGGCACTACAGGCTATAAAAACATTGTTCATGCACCAATGAAATTTGAGATTTGGGGCTTTTTTGCTTCCTTAACATGTCGTCTTTCAGAATAGTGGAAAGAAATGGTAGAAAATCCACATTAAAGTGGTTATTTTACTTCATTTTGTCTGTAGCTTTCTCCTAAATTCACCAAAAGCTAAAATACTACTGTGCCATGCCTGTTGTCTGACCAATGTCATGTCTGGTATCTTACTATGACTTATCCTTTTCTATATCCTGAAGGTTTTTACAGAGGGGTTTGTTTATATATCATTCACAGTCTGATTTATACAACGTTTTATTCCTAAAAACAAGGCAAAATTAGATTTTTTTAAATTTTCTTTTAGGGCTTGTGACAGTATTTTCTCATTTACAGAGTGATACAAAGAGATATCCCAAATCCCCTTTGTAAAAACTTTTGACTCTAATGTGTCAACAAAATACAACAAGAATTTTGAAAGGGGCTTTGTTCAGATTTCTGTTCTGGAAATGTATGCAAATGAGCGCATATTTAACTAGATATAGCCTCATTTACATATTTAAACATAAAATCTGACCAAACTTGTAATACAAAAAAACATTTATCTTAATGTAAGTGATAAACTTGGGCAGTTTCATGGTGACATGTTAGTTAAAATTTTTACCCTATTCACCTGTATAGTAGTGAAATGTCATTCTTTGACAGCTTCTCTGCAATGTAGTGTGGTATTTAACCTGATTTCACTTTGCCTCTTGTTTCCCTCAGCTGGGGTCCAGACGATGACGGACGCACTGTGGACGGACCTCACCCCCTGGGAAAGGTTTGTGTGCAGTGTTTCTTCTCGTCCTGCAGGGGGCAGCACCTTGCAGCAGATTCTGTGCTCAGTCTCACTCTTTCACTTGGTTCTTATATTATTGATTAGATCATTTGGAGCCTTTCTTCCACAGTGTGTGTGTGTGAAATGTTTCTCTCCTCCTCTCCACAGGCGGCGCTGCAGCACGGCGTGATTGCAGGCAGACGAGGCTTTGGCAGCATCTTCGTGGTTGCCAGTGGCAACGGAGGTCAGTTCGACGACAACTGTAATTACGACGGCTACGCCAACTCCATCTACACCATCACAATCGGTAAGACGCACAGACCAGTGTGTGTGTGAGTGACTGTGTAAGTTGCTTTGTGTTTTGGGTGTGAGTGTAGATAATCAGTGTGTGTGTGTGTTACAGGAGCAGTTGATGAAAAGGGGAGGATGCCCTTCTATGCGGAGGAGTGCGCTGCCATGTTAGCTGTTACTTTCAGCAGCGGGAGGGACAACGCAAGGAGAATAGTACGTCTCACTGGAACACACACACACACACACACACACACACACACACACACACACACACACACACACACACACACACACACACACACACACACACACACACACACACACACATTAACACAAACGCACAATTTGATGACTAGACTGAAAGAAAACATGAATGGTGGCACAAGGAACACGACACAGACCCAGCAGTCTGTGATGTTTCCCGAAACTCGAGCAAAAAAGACTTGAATAACATTTTCTGTAGAAGGTCAAGTCGCAGTGAGTGAGTCAGAGGATGGTACCGGCGTTACCAAGCAACTGGACCAAGCGAGGACACCTGAACAGAAGAGTCTTGGTCTGATCGAACCAGTTTGTGGTGTTTACACAGAGCAGACCAACCGCAATAATCAGTGAGCTCAGCTTTAAAGGGATAGTTCAACATTTTGGCAAATAGGCCCATTGCCATAATCCCTATCATAGCAGTAGGTTTGTTACATTTATTTGTCGGTGCAAGCTATTTTTAGAACGGCGGAGCAGAGCCGTGAGCTATTCAGAGCTACGCTACGGAGGCTAATGGGATTTCTTGGTTTCCCTCATCAAACTCATCAAATACACAATCCAACAACTTTCGTTAGTTCGTTAGTGTAACACAAATTTAAACAGGTAAATGCAAAGCCGGTGCCGTGCCGAAAAACTGCCTCCGATGGGAACGCACTTCAGCAGTTTTGCATGAATTCACCTCTAAAACAACTCTGTCTTGTAACGTCCCGTTATTATTTTATAGCATGGTGAATGTGCAGGTCACAACTTGTCCACCAGAGCGTTTTGGAGTTGTTTTGATTGTGTATTTGATGAGTTTGATGAAGGAAACCAAGAAATCCTGTGAGCCTCTGTAGCGTAGCTCTGAGCAGCTTGTGGCTCTGCTCCGCCGTTCTAAAAATAGCTTGCACTGACAATTAAAGGTAACAAACCTACTGCTATGACTATAGGGATTATGGCAATGGGCCAATTTGCTAAAATGTTGAACTATCCCTTTAATTAAAAATCTAAACAACTGTAAATATATATCCTTTATTTCAACTGGAGAGGTAACGACAATAAAACAACATCAATTAAAGAGAGAAAAAACAAAGATGAAGACAATATTAGCAAAATAAAGCAATGAATCTGCTGATAGGAATAGGTGATATCTTAAAGTTTAGTTTTCATAGTTTAAAGTTTAGTGTGCACTTTGGTGGCGTGTAGCCCACAACTCTGTGTGTCAGCTTCAGCAGTTTGTTGTGAAACAGAGCAGTTACATGTTGCTATGCCAACAGAATATAAACATGCAGCTCTTTATCGTGCATTTATCTGCCCAGTCTGTCAGTATTTATTTATTTATTTATCTATGCATTGGGCCAGTTTCAGTCTATCTCTGTGTCAGCCCTTTGTGACTGCCAGAGAAAACGTTGCAGCTGTCAGAGTTTGGGTCTGTGTAGCTCTGAAGTTCACTCAGTTTAGTTTAGTTTATTATTTAATTTGGTCGATTAGACTGACAAATTGCATAGATTTAATTGGTCAGTACATGCAACCAAAAGGTGTAGGCTGAAGCAATAGCTGATTGTGCCTACCCTTTGTACATAAGATTTCCATTTACATAGTGAAGCTGCAGGATCAGCCGTATGTACATCTATAAATGACGGCATTGTTTATCTGCTATAATTTGGTTTATCTTTTTGGAGTTGCAGTTAAAAACTGAGCCGTTAAATGCAACTTCTCCACTGTCCTTCTGCTTGAACTGCTTCTCGAAGCCCCCCTCCCCTCCAGACAAAAAAAAAAAACAGCACATCTATCACAAAGTCTAACTGTGTGTGTGCGGTGGGACCTGAGGTGTCGTCCTGCCAGCCTCTGTTTTAGCGATAGTGACAGCTGTTTGAAAGGTCATGAAGGAGCAGAGACTGTTTCCAGCTGAAAACAATGACGGACGATGACAGGAGCAAGGGCCCGTTCATAAAAAAAGAAAAGAAAAAGAAAATACTGACCTCTTATTTGCTGCTGTTTGCGGCTGTCGCCATGGGAGCGCAGTTTGGACAGAGGATGTCATCGCCAGCGGGAGAGAAGGGCTAAGCCACGGCTCTCTCTCTCTCTGGAGAAGACTGATCCACCACCACTGACCACAGCGGACTCGCCCGCCAAGTGCTCGCCACACACTGCCCATTAGTGCATTATTCTGCAGAAGCCGTTTAGGATCCACCAAGAACAGCTGCTGTCGCAAATGCACTAGATCACAGTTGGAGTATTTGCTGCTCAGTTTGGGCTTTGCACTTTAAAAATGTTCCCGTTAAACCCTTTTTTTTTTTCTCCGTGGGTCAACTGAGGTCATTATTTTGGGGTGCTGATGCATCAGAGGTTCCTCGTTAGCTCGGGGCTTGTACATTACATGGTCACCACCACATCAACTGCTGCTTTTAGGCGAACACAAGTATCCATGCACAACATTTATTAGTGGCTTTAAACCATCAACATAACTGGAACAGCTGTTGGAAAAGACCCACATGCCCCCCCCCCCCGCTCGCATGTAAACACAGAGGAGTGGTTAATGTCTCAGCCCGCATCGCTGTGGTCCCTCCGTCAGACGAGCTGTCAACTGATGTGTGTACCAGCAGGTGGTGTGCTCCAGAAACATACAGCGGGGGAAAACATATTTCTCAGTGAATATAATATATTCACTGAAAATAGACATGTATTTGCTCAGAGCTACGCTACAGAGGCTCATGGGATTTCTTGGTTTGCCTAATCAAACTCATCAAATACCCAATTTAACAACTCCAAATGCAGAGACTGCTTGCTGAAAAACCACCCTCGACAGCATCAGCGGTTTTGCATGAATTTCCCTCTAAAACAACTCTGTCTCATAACGTTCCCATGGCATGGTGAATGTGCAGGTCACAACTTGTCCACGAGAACGTTTTGGAGTTGTTGGATTGTGTATTTGATGAGTTTGATAAGGGAAATCAAGAAATCCCATTCGCCTCTGTAGCTCGCGGCTCTGCTCCGCCGTTCTAAAAATAGCTTGCACCGACAATTAAAGGTAACGAACCTACTGCTATGACTATAGGGATTATGGCAATGGGCCAATTTGCCAAAATGTTGAACTATCCCTTTAACAGTTTACAAAAATACATTTTAATACATTCAACAAAGTATATAACAGTCAAACTATAAAATAATCTACTCCCCCCACCCCTAAGGAAAAATAAATAGTTAAAGAAAAGACAGAACTAAAAACAAAGCAAAACTGGGTAAAGACATTACATAATCATACACAGCTAGGCATCAAATGGTTAAGGTATCGACAGTTGGGGACATATCACCTTCAAGTTACCAGAGTTTCTTCAACTTCACAGTTCTCTAAGATGCAAGAAAGGGAATCCAGATCTCTTTGATTTTGGAGTGAATACATTTCTAATCGGGCCATTGATATCAAATTTTCACCAGATGTCGGCAACAACTCAAGTAATCCACACATACAGAGAAATCAAAACATACAGTATATCAATCAATCAATCAATCAATCAATCAATCAATCAATCAATCAATCAATCAATCAATCAATCAATCAATCAATCAATCAATCAACTTTATTTATATAGCACATTTAAAAAACCACAGGGGAAGCCAAAGTGCTTTACATTAGGACATAAACATAAGTTATGTGTAATACAGTAAATTGAAATGACACAGGGAATAAGTATTGAACACATGAAGAAATGGAGCCAAGAAACCAACCAGCTGGAATCTGTCAGTATTTAGAAAGTCATCCTGTCCCCTATCAGTGCTAATTAATATCAGCTGGTTTAGTCTTAATTGACGCCTATAAAAGGTCTTTTGTTACCAAGGTGCCACACAAGAAGCATCTCATGATGGGTAAAAGCAAAGAGCTCTGTCAAGACCTTCACAGCCTTATGTTGCAAAACATACTGAGGCCATTGGTTACAGACGTGTTTCTAAACCCCCTTAAATGCACCATTGGGGCCAGTATCCAGAAACGAAAAGAGCATAAATAATTTCACCATAAACCGGCCACGACCAGGTGCTCCTCGCAAGATTTCTGACCGAGTCTAAAGAAAACTCAGAAGAGTTGTCCAAGAGCCAAGTAGCACTCACACAGAGCTTCAGAGAGACCTGGAGTAAAATAACAATGAGTAACTGTGATACGTTCAATACTTATTTTCCCCGCTGTGTATAGCACGTATGCACTACACATATAAAACAATATGAAGAGTTCATCTCGTGTTGCCATGTCTGCTCGTAAACTTAATCGTCTGTGTAAATCCATCCCCTCCTTCCTCCTTTTCACCCACTGTGGACTGACTGGATTTTAAACTACGCTACATTACCATTCCCTTTGTTTTGACATTTTTATTTCCTGGTCTCTTTTAATGGTTTAACAGTTTTCTCTTCTTCTTTTCACTGTCTTTCATCTTCCTAAAGCTGAACCTTCCCAGGGACTTAGGGTACTGAGGTTCTGGCCACTCGCAATAAATATGTCGCTCTGTGACACTGGTGCCTGAGTAAAGTGTTAGTTTATGCTCATGACTTAGATCATTTGTTTTGGATATACCCTATAAGGGGTTTGTATATGCACATCTGTTAATGTATAGCTAAATATATGCACCGTTTGATTTCAGTTTACGTTTGGCTCCTCACCAGAGCTATTACCGCCTTGTCTCTGTGTTTGCACATGAACTTCAGCTCATCCGTCTTCTCATGTGTGTCCGCAGGTGACGTCAGACTGGTCCATGCGTCAGGGGTCGGGCTGCACGGACGGCCACACCGGCACGTCCGCCGCAGCCCCGCTGGCGGCGGGAATGGTGGCCCTCATGCTGCAGGTGCGTCCCTGCCTCAGCTGGAGGGACGTCCAGCACATCATCACCTTCACCGCCACAGAGGTAGGTGTGACGAAATGACCTGCTGCCCCGTCATTGCTTTAGTTTACATATGACACGATCTAAACCCCCTTTCATTAGGTACTCTGGTTTATTTATTTATTTAAAGGGATATGCGAACTTTTTTTTTTTTTCGTGTCTTGCCTCACCCCTGAGTCCATGACCAGCAGATACACACCATCCTTTCGACTGTGCGTGCAGTAATAAGGGAGATACGGGCAGAGCTGGCACACCGCTAATTAGCTTAGCTCAAACGCTGGAAGTGTATAGGTAGTGTTAGCCTGCCTCCTGAAGCTGATTTTATTTGAGCTCTAAACTCTGTAAATATATCACTTTATCAACATTTTAAAGTGTCGCAGTGTGTCGTTAATTTGTCTAAATACCAGCTGTTTACAATGTTGTTCAGATGACTTTGGCGCTACTCAAGCTAGCCGTTGTGACCAACGCACTTCCGGTTGCTTTCACAAAATAAAACACCCGTTGCCCTTTACATACAGAAAACCATGACGATAGAATTTGTGCTTTTACTTTGAAACAGGAAGCTAACCTACCCTCGATGTAGCTAGCTTGAACCAAAATAAACCGTCTTTGCTTGAACCCTCCGTTTTGACCGATCTCGTCCCGTTACCGGCATTTGACCGCTCAAGATGCCTTACCGGAGAGTTTTGTCAGCTCTGAGAGGAAGATCGGCCCGCCGGTTTCCGTTTAGAGTTGCTGAAGAGTTTCTCTGATGACTTTAGGTGGAGGCAGGCTAACACTACCTATACACTTCCAGTGTTTGAGCTAAGCTAATTAACGGTGCGCCAGCTCTGCCCGTATCTCCCTTGTTACTGCACACACAGTCGAAAGGATGGTGTCTATCTGCTTGTTATGGACTCGGGAGTGAGTCAAGACACACAAAAAAAAATGTTGGCGTATCCCTTTAAAGGTTTAATAATCAGGGACAATGCACATTAATAAAATATTTTAACAAATGTAAACGTGCCAGAATTAGCCAAAACGCTATTTTACATCTGCTGTCCCTGGACTGACGTTAAGTCGTCACCCTAAAAGAGAATAAAATGATTTAGTTATAGACATACAAATAATACATTAAAGGATTAGAAGGCTACATCTGGATTAAGATTAAAAGGCAGAAAAATATGCAAAAGTCCATTAATACACACACAAGCTTAGATAAACTCAGCTCAAATACCAGCCAATTGCTACAGACAAAACAGAAGCAGCTTTGACAATGGCATCCGATATGGTCATGATGACATCCCTATCGATATACGCACGCAGTTTAATCCCCACCTATGATTTAATACTAATGGCCTAAACTAACAGTTATTTAATCAGCTGATAAATTGTCACTGCAAATCTTGTTTTGTCCAAAAGCGAGAGGTTGGAAAAAAGTAGCAAATCATCACTTTTGGGAACCTGAAAATGTCTTGAGGACTTGCTTCAGAAGTTCCTGAATATTTAATCAATAACAGAGGTACTGGTAGTTCCTTTTCTTTGTGACAGATGAGAAAGTCAGTGCCATTTGTGTGTACGTATGTGAAGCTACAACAGCGTAGCTTAAGACTGGCCTGGCTCTGTTCAGTTTTCCAGTGCCGTTAAAAGTTCAATAATTCAATAACAACACCACATTTCCTCTGCTCCTTGTTGAGTTATTGTGGCTTTTCTCTCCTCTCACAGTGCAGAGATGAGATACTATCTGCACTGTTTGTTTGTTATATTGCTGCATAACAATAACAGCAGAAAGTAAACTGTGCTTTGTGGTTCGTATTTGTTTTAACAGTGCGACAGCAGTGCAGACTGGAGGGTGAATGGAGCTGGTTTCCATCACAGCCACCAGCACGGCTTCGGTCTGCTCAACGCGTGGAGGCTCGTCAATGCTGCCAGTGTACGTGCACACATTTTTTTTACTTTTACTCTTAAAATATAGACGTATATTTTTATATATACAGTATGTAATTCACACAGCACTATTTACCACAAGAGCTTCATGTTTTCTCTGTTTCACAGGTGTGGGAGCCGGTGCCGTTCCTCGTGTCCTATCAGAGCGCGGCCATTAAAGAGGAGGCGTCCGTCCTGACCTATCCGGACGAGCTGATCCGAACCTGGAATGGTAAATCTGTCTTCTCGTCTGCTGCCTCTCTCAATCTCTCTCTCTCTCTTCTCTCTCTGGGCTCTGTATCGGACAGTTGCTTGTCAAGTTTACACACTGCGCTGTGTGGCCGACTCCCTGCCTCCCTCCCTGCCTGCTCCTCAGTCAGTCTCTCTGTCCATATTAGGTAAAAATCTCTTGTTTGTGAGTTCCTGCGTCCACATTGAAATACTGGGTGAGATTTTTCCAGATTGCTGCTTTTTCTTTTTTTTTCTCCTTTTTTTTTCTTTTCTCCAATTTTTTTTGTCCCCCCGCCCCCACCTAATCTGTGTCTGCATTTTACAACAGAACGTTTTGTTCCCTCTTCATTTCTTCATTTCCTACCACTGTGATTCTCTCATTCTCAACTATCTGTGTATGTGTGAGTGTGCGATTCGTCTCTTTCTCTCTCAAACACATGTTTTCACAAATGCTCACAGTGACCTCATTCTAGCAGAAACATTTCCTTCTCCCTCGTCTCTTTTCCTCTCCTCCCGCGATCAGTATCTTCCCTCTTTAAGGCCTCGTCCCAGTCAGGAGTGCAGCCAGAGACCAGTCTGTGTGTGTGTGTGTGTGCGTGTGTGTGTGTGTGTGTGTGTGTAGTCTCAGGCAGCAGGAGTTTCTTGAGGACAGAGTGAAAAGTTGCTGATGGTTACAGAGCAGACTGGGCGTTATTTCAAAAAAAGATATCGAGTCACATCAAACTACTGTAATTCACATTTGCCTTTTTTTTTTTTTTTAACCCTCTGTTGGATCGGTCCGAGTCAGTTTGTCACTGATGCAGATTATGGTCTGTCTGTCACATCACTTTGCAATGTCTGTTGTCATAGTTTCTATGTGTTTTGGCTGCCTCATCGGCTACTGCTCTGTCCCTTAAGGGAATTTCAAACTGCCGGCTTCCCGTGTGAACACCTCCGCCACTGATGCGTGTTGGCGTGTTTGTGTACATGTATACATAGTAACTGGCTTTGACTTAGTGCTGCTGGTCAAGTTCAGGGCTTGTGAGGTGAGCTGTGGTATGAAAGTAGCAGCAGTTGCACCGGTGTGTTTCAAGTTTATTGGTGTAAAGTAAGTGTGTATGGACAACATTTGTGATTTAAAAAGAGAATTTGGTTGAAAATGACAACATTTAGCATTCAGCATTATGGAAAAGGGGGAAAAACACTCCTCTTTCAAAATTTACATCAAATTATTTTAGATAATAATAATAACTTTATTTATATAGCACCTTTACAAAGGGGTTCACAAAACAATATAGAAGAGACAGGTCACAAATGCCATAAAACCAAAAGAGGTGGACCGCCCAAGTGATACAGCAACACAGGCATCACAAGAACCCAACAACAGACTGAGACCAGGAGGATTCAAATCAGAGTGCAGGATGCAGTTAAAAATAAATTAACTAAATAAAAGGGGGGTATAAAAACAAATAAAATGAGATACAATAAAATAAGAAAAAGATAGGATAAAAGCGTTAAAACCGAAGAAAGTGTAAAGTAAAGCAAAGAGCATCTGAGTAAAACTGTGAGATAAAAATAGATCATAGGATGACACCACATGAAAGCAAGTCTGTAAAAGTGGATTATTTTACCGATAAATTCAGGCACTTGACGCATCAAGTAACAAAATGTCATGAAAGTATCTCAACCATTTCGTGAGGCTGAGATTGTGAGGTGGCAGCCATATTTGGACTAGAGTTTGTTTTGTTGGCGACTGTGAGACCCCCCCGGCATGATAGAAAACTATGTGGCAGAAATATAAAATGAGTAACTTGATAGTATTTGATAGTTTGTATTTCATAGTACTTGATAAGATCTTAGGAGAAGCAAAAGATATTTTCCCACATATTATCCCGTGGTCGGTCTTCATCCTTTCATCTCATCCGGTGGATGTTGAAACGCTGATTTAAGTGCTGGGAAATCATACTGAACATATAACTTTTGACCTACAGTTGAATGAATCACTCGAAGCCACCAGTGTGGACTTTTCTTGTATCTCACAGTAGTGGTAAAGTTTTTTTTTTAAATCACCTTCATCTCTCTAGTTTTCTTTCTCCTCTCAGTCACTTTCTTCCTCCATCTGCTTTGAACTCACCCTCCATCCTCTCCTCTGTCCTTCCACTTGTCTCCATCTTCTCACCTCCCTCTCTCTCTCTTTCTCTTCATGTGGGTCTCCTGACGCTCTGTCTCTCCCTCCACACCTCTGTTTACACTCCGCGTCCCTCCCTGCCCCGAGGATGTGTTGCTGCCCTACATGGTCAGGGAGCACCACGACTCATTAGTAGTCAGAGCCCAGGAAATGCCACGAAATTACCAGACACACACAGCGGGAGGTGGTCACGACGACGAGTGATAACACTTTACTATAGAGAAAGTGGAGAAGAGACAACCAGGGTCTGTTTGAAGTCTGAATCTGAAGAGAATCAGCTCCTGTATAATTTAATTATCATTAATTTCTATGTACCTAAATTATATTTATATACATGTTTTCTTTTTATTTATAGAAATTTACTGTTTTTTGCCATACATTTTATTCATAAGGAGTCCACAGCCCTGCTCTTGACGTGATGCTCTACAATAATAGATAAGATAACAATGCTATACGACTAGAAAACAGTTTCAAGTTGTTATAATGATGATCAGATTCTCTCTCTCACACACACACACACACACACACACACACACACACACACACACACACACACACACGCACACTGACTGACTGAGTCACTCTCTCCACTCCCTCAGTCTCTGCTGCCGACCTGAGACAGTCTGGGATGGAGACACTGGAGCACGTGGCCGTCACCGTGACGATAAACCATCCCTGCCGTGGCAACGTGGAGGTTGTGCTGGAGTGCCCCAGCGGTATGACGTCAATCATCGGGGCACGCCGCGCCGTAGACAGGTGCGCACACACACATATGCAGTACATACAGATTATCACACTGTATGTAAGGGTTCATCTAACTCATATTAAAGGGATAGTTCAACATTTTGCAAACTGGCCCATTGCCATAATCCCTATAGTCTCATAGCAGTAGGTTCGTTACCTTTAATTTTTGGTGCAAGCTGTTTTTAGAACGGTGGAGCAGAGCCGTGAGCTGCTCAGCTACGCTACGGAGGCTCATGGGATTTCTTGGTTTCCCTCATCAAACTCATCAAATACACAATCCAACAACTCCAAAACGCTCTGGTGGACAAGTTGTGACCTGCACATTCACCACGCTATGAGATAATAACACAACGTTACCAGACAGAGTTGTTTTAGAGGTAAATTCGTGCAAAACCGCTTATGTGCGTTCCCGTCGGGGGCAGTTTTTCGGCAAGCAGTCTCTGCATTTACCTCTAAAACAACTCTGTCTGGTAACGTTCCGTTATTATCTCATAGCGTGGTGAATGTGCAGGTCACAACTTGTCCACCAGAGCGTTTTGGAGTTGTTGGATTGTGTATTTGATGAGTTCGATGAGAAATGTCATTAGCCTCCGTAGCGTAGCTCTGAGCAGCTTGCGGCTCTGCTCCACCGTTCTAAAAACAGCTTGCACCGACAATTAAAGGTAACGAACCTACTGCTATGACTATAGGGATTATGACAATGGGCCAATTTGCCAAAATGTTGACCTATCCCTTTAAAGTATCTTCATGTCAGGATTTTTTCTTTTTACTGCTGTATAATTAGTTAAGGTGTGCGTGTGCATTTATGTGCCCACAGAGACTCTGGCGGTTACCAGGATTGGACTTTCTCCACCGTGCGCTGCTGGGGAGAGAGAGCTGAGGGCCACTACACACTCAAGATATCTGACCACAGTAAGACGCTGCTACAAACACACACACACACCTACAAACATGTGAGTAACTGTGAGGTGTCAGCACAGGGACGGGAAAGACTCTCTCAAGAGTCAGAAACACAAACACACACATTTCTATGTCTTTTATGGTAGTCGTCGTTGGGTTTTTTATTCTTGGTGACCTCATGCACTTCTCCTGCTCACACTGACTCTTCTCTCGGTTCCCGCAGAAGAGCCGTCGTCTACGAAGTGTGCCGCTGTGGGGGTGTTAAAGCAGTGGAAACTGACCCTGTATGGCTCCTCCATGACCTTCAGTGAGGTCAAGGAGAGACAGAGGTACGAGCTCACAGCCTAGAAATAACCATAACCATTCCCATTTTAATTGTTTACACAATTTCTTATTTTAGTGTCAATAACAATGAATTTCATCTTTCTTTCTTTATTGTACATAATTTATACAAATACTTCATAGTTCAACATTTTGGCAAATTGGCCCATTGCCATAATCCCTATAGTCATAGCAGTAGGTTCGTTACCTTTAATTGTCGGTGCAAGTTATTTTTAGAACGGCGGAGCAGAGCCGCGAGCTGCTCAGAGCTACGCTACAGAGGCTCATGGGATTTCTTGGTTTCCCTCATCAAACTCATCAAATACACAATCCAACAACTCCAAAACGCTCTGGTGGACAAGTTGTGACCTGCACATTCACCACACTATGAGATAATAATGGAGCATTACAAGACAGAGTTGTTTTCGAGGCAAATGCAGAGACTGCTTGCCGAAAAACTTCCCCTGACGGGAACGCTTATCAGTGGTTTTGCATGAATTTGCCTCTATTATCTCATAGCGTGGTGAATGTGCAGGTCACAACTTGTCCACCAGAGCGTTTTGGAGTTGTTGGATTGTGTATTTGATGAGTTTGATGAGGGAAACCAAGAAATCCCTTTAGCTTCTGTAGCATAGCCGTTCTAAAAACAGCTTGCACCAACAATTAAAGGTAATGAACCTACAGTACTCCTAAAACTATAGGGATTATGGCAATGTGCCAATTTGCCAAAATGTTGAACTATCTCTTTAAATGACGAATGGCAATTAGCTCAGAGATACCAGCTTTGAATATATTCTGAATGCTGATTGGTTGTATATATTGATTGACAGACTGGTGGACGAGGCTATGAGTGGTAAATATCTGGACGGCAGCTTTTCTCTGCCCTGCCCCCCAGGCCTGGACATCCCTCCAGAGATCGTTCACCCGTTCACCTCCAACAACCTCAAGGTGAACTCACACTCACACTCACACACACCACATGTTCACCACCACCACGTCGATGTCCTCCACGACTCTGTCTCCATTAGCCGTTAGTGTTATCTTAGCTGTCTCTACCTAACAACAGGTTGCAGCTGTGTTTCTTTTCCCCTTGAGTAAATAATGCGCTGCACATGTTCCAACATTCATGCTTTTTTTTCTTTTTTTCTCAAAGGAGGTTAAATCGAAAGCAACTGGACTTAGTTATTGTCTAGGAAGACGTTTCATCTCTCATCCAAGAGGCTTCATCAGTTCATGTAGGCAACTGACCAGGCTGACTCCAACGAGTGTCGTTATAACAACATAGGGCACTAACGAAGTCGAAACCAACTTTCCATCAAAGACAGTCCTTTAAACTTTAAACGACTGTCGTTGGCACTTGGAGCACAAAAGGGAACCAGTGACATCATCAGCCTTGTGAACGCCCACACAAGAGGTTAAAGGGATAGTTCACCCTAGAATGATATTTCGCTCATTATCTACTCACCCTCATGTTGACTAAGGGCTGGAAGAATTATCAGAGTCCACCGTCCCTTCTCTTAGTTACAGGGGGTCTTGGCGTAGCAGTGCATTTCAATGCAACGGTTGCAAAGGGACACCAGAGCTCTTCGTAAAAAAACACACACAAAAAAACATCCAAATACCTCCATGATGCTCGTATGTAATGTCCGTCTTGTGCTGAAGCCCCAAATTGCGTAATTGTCCCGAAAAAAATTAAATAAGTCTATATTTTAAGCTTGTTTGTAGCGGAAGCTTCTCGAAGCTCCTCTTCCTGGTCCGTCCAAATCTCGCGTGATTTGCGCCGGCGTCAGTGCGGTTCCTGCGAATCACGCGAGATTTGGACGGACCAGGAAGAGGAGCTTCGAGAAGCTTCCGCTACAAACAAGCTTAAAATATAGACTTATTTAATTTTTTTCGGGACAATTACGCAATTTGGGGCTTCAGCACAAGACGGACATTACATACGAGCATCATGGAGGTATTTGGATGTTTTTTTGTGTGTGTTTTTTTACGAAGAGCTCTGGTGTCCCTTTGCAACCGTTGCATTGAAATGCCCTGCTACGCCCATACCCCCTGTAACTCAGAGAAGGGACGGTGGACTCTGATAATTCTTCCAGCCCTTAGTCAACTTGAGGGTGAGTAGATAATGAGCGAAATATCATTCTAGGGTGAACTATCCCTTTAAATAGTGAGTCTCCACACCAGATAGTTGGACCAGTCCCAGCCTGGTCAGATGCGTACATGAACTCATGAAGCCTCTTTGATGAGAGGTGAAACGTCTTCATAGACAATAACTAAGTCCAGTTGCTTTCGATTTAAAGGGATAGTAGCATTTTTTTTTAAAGTGGGGTTGTATGATCTACAAATAGCCCCTAAGTACTTTAATTGCAGTAGAAGACTCTCTGCACTCCTCCCGTTAGCAACGCCAGCCCATAGCCCTGCCCAGAGATTTACAACATACAGTGTTGTGAACAGACCCAAAGAAACGGCCTATTTTCGTGGCCTAAAAGAGGTTTTACCTGGAAAAAAAAATACACAGTTCCATTGTTCGCTATAATATAATTTTTTCCAGCCCTTCAAAGTGCAGGAAAAACACTGTTTTTATTTGGACCTAACCAACTCACATATTCCTCCGCCCAGGGTTAGCGCCCGCTGATCAGCAGTTGGTTAGGTCAAAAAAAACAAACTGTGTTTTTCCTGCACTTTGAGGGGCTGGAAAAAATTATATTATAGCGAACAATGGACCTGTGTATTTTTTTTTTCAGGTAAAACCTCTTTTAGGCCACGAAAATAGGCCATTTCTTTGGGGCTGTTCACAACACTGTATGTTGTAAATCTCTGGGCAGGGCTATTATGGGCTGGCGTTGCTAACGGGAGGAGTGCATAGAGTCTTCTACTGCAATTAAAGTACTTAGGGGCTATTTGTAGACCCACTTTAAAAAAATGCTACTATCCCTTTAACCTCCTTTGAAATACTATGACCTGGACAAATGAGAATATGCACCGGCTTAACATTCATGCTTGTTCTTCCTCCTCCCTCCTCCTCCCTCCTCTACAGTTTCTGCTGTTACTGGGCTGCTTTGCTCTCTTTTGGTCCCTCTACTACACGCTGGAGGTCACGCTGGCCCACCTGGACCTCAGGGTCCTCGTCTGCAGGCGATGGGGACGTCACAGGGCCAGGAGAGGGCGCCGAGGGAGAGGAGGAGTGGAGGACGCGGCGGTGGAGGAAGATCGGGAGGAAGAGGAAGCGGACTCAGGGGTGGAGTTGCATGCAGTGCTGCTGGACTCCGAAGCCAAAGCGCCGCTTCTCGGCGGAGATCAGCTGGTGACACACATCGGGCCAGAGGATGGGTCGATAATGTGATACTCAGGCTTTGTCCCTCCACTCCTCCTGTCCTCTTTCTGCCACCTGTCTGCCTGTGGTGATGGACTGCAGATGAACTTGACTGAAGAGGGGACTCTTTGTCCCACTCAGCATTCCCCAACTCGTGGCCTTGTATGAGCATCAATTTGTATTTGTGCCGCGACAATACGTGTGAATGTGTGCGTCGTACTCCTGTCCATTGAACAAATGTCCTCGCAAGGAAACAATACTGATGACAATCTTCTAACATGAGGATGTTTTGTCAGTCCTGGGGTTGGAGTGAGCTCAGGACATTGACTGGAAAGGGACCTTACTGGGTCCTCATGTACTGTAGGTGCATGTTTACATGTGTGAAAGGGTCTTTAGAGGCTCGGCTGTATGTTGAATATGCACCCACAGAAGAACTGAGCTTATAGGTTGATGGGTTTTTTTTTTTAAATCAGGAGAAAACGAGAACATGATGTGCACTATAGACTGGTAAAAATCTGTGTGTGAGTGAGTTTGTGCTTTCTCGTGTGTGTGTATTGTGACACGACTGAGTGAGTGAGTGTGCTTGTAATGTACAAGATCTTCCAGGAAAAGTATCCTCACATGTGAGGTTTTAAGAGTGTACTGTATTTTAAGAATAGGATTTATTTTCTGAGGTGTTTTTATTTTTAAGCCTGGGGTTATTATCTGAGGGTTATTGTTGCCCAACTACTGAAAAAAACTTGAAGTGGGATTTTCAAGAGTGGGATTTGCATATGTATTTCTTTTGTTTTTTTTTATAAAGTGTAATATATACACAATGTGTGCCTGTTGTACAGATATATTCAAAATTTGTTTCATGATTTGTATAAAGTGTTTTTAAGAATGTATTATTAAAGAGTTTAATTTTTTACTGTAATGGAGTGGTTGGAGTGAACTTGGAAACTGTGTTTTGCTGTGCAAGTCACAGGTGATGTGAATGACAATAAATGACTGTTGATGGAAATCAGTTTATTATTCTAACAGTTTTTGTTTTTTTGCCAGTAATTAGGCCTACAGCTCAAGTGAGAATTGTGTAAGATGTTAAAACTGTTTATAAAAAAAAGTCTGCAAATATTAACTTTCCTAGCACACTGATGCAAATTTCAGCATATAGTGACTTAAAATGGCTTTGGGACAAAATTTAAGTTTAGGATAGATTTTTAACAAAAAAAAAAAAAAAGTTTAAAAGCACTGTACAAACAAAGATGAAGGTTATTGAATGGTATGAACTTAATAGTGTACCATCCATACCATGCAAACTCATTTCTGTTTCTATTAGGGCCTGCCGCCTACAAATTGTTCATATTTTTATTGCTGTGACTAAGGTTTTTCAAAATAAGAAAAAAAACAATCAAATGTTTAATTCAAACCTGAAAAGATAATATTTTTCACCAGCCACCTACCTGTTACTTTTCCCTTTGACCAATGAGCTCGCTCGTTGTCATTTGTGAACACTCGCGTGACGGTCATGTAAGCAAGAAGCTGCAAACTTCAGAGAATGGGCGATTCATTCAGCAACATTGACCCTCCTGCTGTTTACCTAGTAATAATATTTTTTTTTTTTTTAAAAGCGTCGCCTGGAAGAGGACGGATAAAAGAGAACCGGATGAGTTTACCGTGAGAGGTAGAGGTTATTTAGGTCTTTTACTCGCATGCTATCAACGTGTAGCTAAGTGCAGCCAGATGCTAAAGTTAGCTGGAGCGGCTAACCTCCCAGTCAGTATTGAAGTGAAGTGTTAAGTAGGCCTATGTAACAGGAATGTGTAAAATAAACAAAGGGCATACAATCAAAACAATATGCAAAACAAATAAGTTGCATACTGGAAAAGGAGAGAATAAAACTAAAAGTTATTCGCTCCCACCCCTCCTCAATAAATCAGTACATAATCTGCTTCCTCTCCATTAGCCTGTGTGAACATAAATGTACATGTCTCTCCATAACTGCAACAACAATACCCAGGCCACCTAGTAATTGACTTATTATATTTCTTTTAAGGAGGATTAAATCTTTCTATTTCTTTGCATTTCAAACTTGTTGGTGACTTTACCTCCCCAGGGTGGACACCGCTCTGGCCCAGTGTTGGCAGGGATTGCCATTCAGCCCACCCTTGGATGAATGGATGGATATTTATGAGTTGAGCTGAGGTAGGTAAACTTTCCATGGGTGAGTTCAAGTTTCTTTGTTGAAAAAATATCTGTATAATCTGTGTGACTGCTGGACTCGATAAAAACAGTACATGTGATAGTGTGATTAGATAATTCATCCAGTCAGGCTGGAAAGACCTATAGCCAAATGACCATGTGCTTCTCTTCTCTTGACACACTGTGTAAACTTGTTTTTTGTGCGGTATTAGCTGTTGTTAGTGTTGGTTTGTAAGCAATTTAGATTTTTTTATACAGATGTGCTGATGAAATTGTCTGTGTTGTTTTTGTAGAGGGTGGGGGATATTATACAATATTTGCACCTGGGCCACTTACAACTGATGTCAACCTTCTGGCCCATAGTAGCTAATGGTAAGAGATACATGCTAATGTTCGCATGCCAACCTGTCAAGCAGACATTGGAGTTACTTTGTTCTCCATCTTTGTCTTGCCTGTTAGCATGCTACTGATTGCTAATGGGCTCTTTGCACAGCTCCACTACTTCCTGAACTTAATGCTGCTCCTTCATTTCCTGTCTTACATTATTGGACAAACTGATTAATCCAGGTGTGTCTGAGGAGTCACAATGGTCAGACACACCTGGATTAATCAGTTTGTCCAATTATGTAAGACAGGAAATGAAGGAGCAGCATTAAGTTCAGGAAGTAGTGGAGCTGTGCAAAGAGCCCATTAGCTCTAAAGGCAAAGCACAGCTAAAGTCAATGATTTGTTGTATTACAGTAGTCCATAGACAAGCAAAAATACATTTTCAAACTGGCAAAGCTTTAAAACAACACCCAGTAGCCAGAATCACAAAGTCAGTTCAGAGCTGTATTTCAAAGTCATTATTTAATAAGACAATGTACAAAAATATTGGCGCTGATACAGCAGGCATAGCATTGTGGGAGGTGGTAGAACAACATTATAACAGTAAAATTAAGAAGTACTGGTAAACCACGAGTTGTGTCACCATTCAATTGAAAAGAATGTCCCTTCTGCAAATTACATACTCAAAATCAATCTGCGTGAGAATCCCGAAGCAATATTTCTGTAGGTAACCAGTGCCACAAATTTTTGTTATGTATACAGAGCTAGTGGTCAGTCTTCTGTAATATCAATGCTGTTTCATGAGGAATAACGTACGTTTTGGCACATGTCATCTTGGTGTTTCTACCACCAAGGCAATGATTTGGTCATTTCTATGGTTACTATTAGCTCAATTAGTTGTACTGGTCCTAGCTGAAGTGGGAAGAACAAAGCATGGTGACCAGTGCAAGCTTCTACACAAGGGGATTTTGAGGGCTAGTGTCAAGAATAGAAGAGAAGAGGGGGACCTTTTTAGAAAGCAATTTATTTCTAAAGCAGAGAATGTTTTACAATGAAAGGGGAGTTGTAGTTGACTGATAAGACGCTTAAAGGGTGTCGGGGGCTGCAGAGGTTATGGGTATCTTGTGGCTCAGTGATTTTACATGATCTGCCGGGGTCTTCCGTAGCTCATACCCTCCTGACTGGCTCCCTTATTGGAGCCCATCTGTAGGCCAATAACATTTTTGCCCGCCTTCATCTGTTCGTCGCTGAAATCTCGCTTGTTCTCAATCGCTTTCCTGCAACACATCATTGAAAAAATGTCACCAGACAAACAAGCAAAAACTTATCCTAATGGGGGTCAGTGTAATGGCGACTTACTTGAAGAACCAGTTAGGGTCTCCGTTGTATGTGCCTTCATCCTTGGTAACGGCAATGCTCCCCAGAGCTGAAAGGGTCCTCTGCACCGCTGCCAGGTCTTTACCTGTTCCAATACACATACAACCCAACAGTTACATTATGATGTCTCCATACTTGTGCATTGTCATCTCCAAGCAAATACGCTGAAATCAGAAGTCAAGATTTATCTCCATCTTTAACTATTTGAATGAGGAATGAGAGTGACTCACTGACCTTCCCAGAGGTCCACGGTCTGGAACATGTCGGTCTTGGTGACACCATACTTCTCTGCAGCATTCAGGAACTGGGAGATCTGCTCCATTTGTTTGAAGGCCATGGGTGAGCTCTGGATCTTCTTGATGGGTTTGTCAACAGCAAACAGACTGTTAATCAGCTCGCTCAGGATCTGGAAAGAAGAAAACAAGAAGGCAAGACACACAACGAATTATAGTCTGAAAGCAAATTCTAGGAAAACAGTTCATCAAAAAGCAAAGTATACTACTCACACATCCGTCTTTCAGCCAGGCCTGGAAACCCATCTTTCCGGGTTCTGGCTTTCCCACGCTGGAACCACACTGACGGGTAATCCAATCCACCAGGATAATCTCCAGCTCAGGGTCGTACTTGCTGTCAATTTTATCCTGGACCTGCCGGCTCATGCCGTAGGATGGACCTTTGTTAGCCATGTTGCCCTGAGGGATGAGTGTGAAACAGTGGATGATGGGGAGTGAAGAGGTTGAAGAGGAGGAAGAAGAGGAGGGACAAGCAGTGGAGGTAGACAGGAAAGTATGGCGGAGAGGAAAATAATGAAAGAAGGAGACAGTGGAAGACAAAAACATGTTAGGAAAAAATGGTCTACGGAGAGACTGAAAAAATGTGAGGAAGAGCAGTTTGGCCGTCACTGGTATCATCCTCATCCTCCTCCTCCTTGACAGTTTACTGCAACAGGACAGATGTTATAAACTTTTGTGTAGTAACATCCCAGTACAATTACCTCTCTGTCCAAAATGATTCTTTGTGGACACCTGAAGTATTTATACTTCAATACATATTGGACATATCCTCCAAACATGCACAGGTGTGTGAATAATTTAGATTAAGACATATTTATATAGTCTAATTATTACACAGTCTATTTATATATTTTGTGTATGCTGTCTGTATAGGACAAACACCAAAGCAACATTAACATCATGCATATGAAAAGCGTGTAAATAAGCGTAAATGCCCAGCGCTTCATTTGAACACCTGTCCCAGAACAGTGGCATTAACAGCGTTGCGTCTCCTAATGCACACCATTTAGCCCAATCCGGACCTGTGTCTGAGGCAAAGTGGTGTACAATGGGAGCTCTATTTCAGCCCGATAATGTTTTTTGCATACTTAATCTTTTTACACACCGACACATTCACTCACACACACACTTCCTTTTGGTCTCCGTCAGCACATACACACACATGACTGCCAGCAGGTTTTTTTTTCATTGGTTTTATGCGCCTGTATTGCCTTTGGGCCAACAGCCAAGTGAAAAAAAACCCATGTCAAGGTGCTGTCTGCACCATCCAACCTTTGCTGCCATCTTGATGTCAGGTCACTTCAACTTCCTGTTCCTGGAGAGGTTCAAAATGTTAAAGGTTAAAGCCAGGAGTTGACTGGAAGAGGCTCGTCTCTGGGGAATCTTATTATAGTGGAAAACAATAAACTTTTGTTTGACAACAATAGGCAACGCTGTTTGCTTGTTTTTGTCTTTTTTTCCAGTGGTTACTGGACATTTGCAACTGGCTGTATTATTCATTCCATAAAAGTCAAGTTGGGCCAAGACTGGACTGATCCACACTTAATGGATTTAAGACTAATATTATACTACAGTATGCTCTCAGGGAGCCACTGTGGTACATTTTAGTGCTTTTAAACATATTTTTACAAACCTACTTACAGTGAGTGGGGTACTTTTCAATGCAGTACTTAATTGTGGTGTTATTTTACCTTGTGGTTCTGCTAAATTAAACATTTGCATACTTGCCCCACCACCGTAAATAGATGCATACTGCATGTCTGCAAATTAGACTCTGCATGCCAACGCCATTAATGGATTCCTGCCCAGGAGTTGTCCGCACAGTGTCACCACCAGCTCTGTTTAATATTCTTTGCATTCCCTGTAGTCTTTTTCCAGACCGCAAGAAACCAAACACACATGCTGGGCAACACGCTCACTTATACTCAGCCACAAGTTCAGATACTATATTTTATCTTGGTCTGCCCCTCTCTCTCTCTCTCTCTCTCTCTCTCTCTCTCTCTCGCTCTGGCAAATACACAGACTTGTACCCCCTTGTTGTTCCCACTGACATGCGTCATTATATAATCATTATTACAGAGTAATGTTTGTCTGGTATGCTGTTAACTTTTCTTTTTTTCCATTGGCCTCCAGTCCTTAGCCTCATAAACTTCTCTGTAGACCACAATTGCAAATCACCCACACTACACTCTTTGTAGGGGAAGAAATAGAAGCAATGTTCACCACATTGTGCACTCACTGCCTTCTTGTGTCTTGTCCAGAGACAAGAAGAGAAGAGGAATTTTATTTCTCCCATAAGTTTTGTCTTGTATCGGTCTCTATGTGGACATTGCATGACAACCAAACAAAGATCACAATATTTTTGGAGGTTAAATGAGTCTGTTTGGGCCTGCTCTCTATTTCTGGTATTTATGTGTGTCCAGGGACCCGCTGTTATGCTTGGGACCCGGCCCAAGTCCAATAATTTAGGATTATCTGCTTAACAGCCTTCTGTGCACTCTGTCTGCTTTTCCTTAAATATTTAAAGTTCTTTTTAAATTTACATAAAAAATGAAAGTAAGCCGTAATCCTGAATTTTTGAGTGAATATGACCCACCTATCATGCAGAGAATGCTGCATTACCTTTACAACTATTGTTTCAGAATGAATCCTGAAACAAATCCTGCAGATACAACTTTAGCCATTGTATTAACAACAGCTGCTCTCGACTAGGACTGAAAGTATGTGATTAAAGATTCAACTAAAAATGTGATTGACCAATGAAATAAGTGGAAAAACCCCAACATTGAAAGTAGAAAGAAAAGAAAACTAAATAAAAAAGAAAATGCTTCATAAAAATCAAGACAAAAATAGGATAAAACCACAGTTTTCAAGTCTCTAAATTGCTTTATCCCACAAATATGACTTCATCACCTCCATCCCTTCTTCAATCCATCTCTCTCAGTTGTGTTTGTCTTCCTCTGTTTCTCTATTACCATGGTAAATCTGCCTAATGCCAGAACAGGAAACCAGTGTGAGGGCTGTGGCAACTGTGGCAGCCTGAGGGGATGTGGCGTCATGCGGCCTCACCTGCTCTACAGTTAATCAGCAAACCACCATATAATGATTTGGTATGAATGCAGATGCTGGGGACTTAGTCACTGTGAATAATTGTATTCCTCAGTATGATTTTATTAGAGGTTGGGATTTGGGATAAAGGAGCTAAAGCTTTGTTAGATTAAGCATCTTCTCTGAAGTTGAAACTCAGCAGACTTGATGTCAGTCGAGTCATCTGGCGTTCTGGACGTTCTCCCTGCTCACTGATGTTCTGCACTTTGATGATGTTCTCAGAGCACTTTTGTTACATGGCTCTGCTTCTTGCCAGCTGCACCGAAAACTGCTGCTCTGCCAGACGTTTACTAGCACAGAAAACCGCTGCCAAGAGCCTTCATGGTCCTGATTATTCTGACAAACTTTATAGCTGTCGTGTGTCTGGACGAATGTATTTCTGCTGCAGATAGTGCTGTCCGATTCAGCTCGGTACAGAGCCCCTGCACCGTGACATGGATGTGGTTGTTTCCTGGCGTGTAAACCACTGTGCCTCCGGGCTCTGCTGTGTTTATGTGCTGCCACAGGATTGGCAGTGCAGATAAGTGTTATCTGCTTCTGCTACTGCTGCTGCTTAGAAGTTAAACTGCCCACTGGTACTTCCTTTGTGCCACTGTTGGCCTGGTTTTCCTGGAACCACTTGATGCGCTGCCATCTTTGAAGATTTACTAGTTACCTTGAGTCGAACTATCACAGAATGCTTTTGCTGTTTACAGCAATTTTCTGTCAAGAGACATCCATTTTCACAAACTGGGGATGAAAGTTTGGATGGACTTAAATGTCCCCTGTGGAGATATTCTCTTTCTCTTTGTCGAGGCCTCTGCCTTTTATAGAACGTTTTTTTTTAATATATAATATACCTGAGAGTGTCTTTATCTGCATCTGTATCCTCATTAGGAAGTGTGGCGTCCTTTCATGAGGTCATCCTTCCAACGCCCATGTATGGCAGTGGATCTTTTGCTTGTGCAAATAAAAGTTATGTTCACTGACTGAGATATGCAACACTGTCTGGCTCACCTCTCTGTCTCCTCCCCTTGCTTCACATGGAAAACATATTAACCCTCAAATAACATCTGAACCATATTAAGGACAAAGAACCCAACTGGAATGAGACCATTCTCTGTAAAAAATAATATATATCTATATCTATATATACTGTATGTAATTGTGAAAAAACACACAAAAAAGTAGACTCCAGTGGTTTTTAAACGCTCATTAGTATCCCTTTGAACAAGTGAATAATACCTGTTGTATTATGTAACTCACAGTAACAGATACACCCACAACTGAGTACTGAGTGCAAGATAACCCAAAGAGTATGATAACCAAATGACACAGAGGAGCAAGTTTTACATACGTTAAACAACCTTTGATATTAAATATACATGATGGTCAAGTGCAGATGCATCTTAACATAAATATTTGCAGACAGACCGTTCCTTTGATGACAATGCTCTCATTTTGAAATGACCACAACGCCTGCTGTTGTTGTTTTATATTCAAAGACTTGCTTTTTTTAGATGCTACTAAGACCTCATGCATTCAAAAGTCCTGAAGGCCCGTTGACGAGCCACGGGTGACTAGTCCCAAGTTCACCTCACAAGATTGACCCTGTGTGGTGAAGTAAAATTTAAAAAAAAGTATACTCACTGTGTGGAGGAATAGGTCAGTTCACTGCTGGCCACTAGTGCAGTTTGTGGGGTGAGCGTGGATGCTTGACTGAGTGTTTGTATATGCCTCCAAGGGACCTCCCTCTCAAAAATGCCGGCTTAAAAGGAGCAGATGAGGCAAGATGACTTCACTACAGTCTACAGAGAGAGAGAGAGAGAGGGAGAGAGAAAGAGAAAGAGAGGGAGGAGGGAGTGTGACGGAGGAATAGGAGGGCGGGGGAGAGAGAAAGAGAGTGAGAGAGAGGGGAAGGAAAAAAGGAAACTTCATCCCTAAAAGGGCATGGCCTTTCAGCAGCTCCCTCTCCCTGTCTGTGCGTCTCGTCCCCTCACGTTGAGTTAAAAAGCCCAGCCTTATTTGGGTAGAGCAGCTACTCCGCGTAGAGGAGGGAGAAGCGGTGGCCAGGCACTGTTGGTTTGGTCAGCGGGAATTCTCCAAATACTTTCACCACATCCCTCAGCTCGGTCAAAATGGCCGAGAGATGGTGAAGGAGAGGAGGAGGAGGAGAAAAAGGGAGGAGGGAGATGAGACTTGAAGAAAATGGAGAAAGAGACATTGGGTGTGGAAAAGAGTTTAATGGAGTTGGTTCTGTCCAACGACATCACAGAGAAGGTGGAAAATTGATTCTGTGTCTGTGGTTTACTGTAACATGATGAGGAAGGAAAGAAGTGAAGAGGAGGGAGGAGAGCAGAGGAAGGAAAAGAAGGAAAGAAAGGAGAGGGCAGGGAGATGGAGAGAATAGGAGGAGTAGAGGACACAGAAGGGAAAGTGTGGACAAAGAGAGAAAGAAAAAACAGGAGGCAAAGTAGGGGGAATAAAGAAAAAGGAGAGGAGAGAGAGGTAGAGGGAGAAGGGATGGAGAGGGAAAAATGACAGAGGAGAGGGAGGAAAGGAGAGGCAGACACAAGAGGAACAAGAAGGACTGAAGATAGAGAGAGAAGGAGGAGTGAAAGAAAAAAGGGAAAGGAGAGAAGATGAAGGAGAGGAACAAAGAAAGAAGACGGGTGACAGAGTTAGATGAGAGGAGAGACAGTAGGAGAAGAGAGGATGGGAAGATGGAGAGAATAGGAGGAGGGAAAGTGTGGTCAAGGAGAGGAACTACTGTAAGAAGAGAGTGGGGTGATGAAAGGAATGAAAGAGGAGAGGAAGAAGGGATGGAAATTAAATGAGGAAGGAGAGGCGAGGAGAGGGAAGACAGTAGGAAAATAGAGGGCAGGAAAATGGAGGAGTGGGGGAAACAGGAGAAATGAGGGAGAGAAAAGGAGAAAGAAAAGGACAAGAAGATTGAGAGAATAGGAAGAGAAGGAAGGTGTGGGGAAGGAGAGGAAAGACAGAAGATGAAGGAGAGGAACTAAGGAAAGAGGGAGGAGGAAGAAGGGATGGAGAGGAAATGGAGGAAGGAAAGGAGAGGAGAGACAGTAGAAGAAGCGAGGGCAGGACAATGGAGAAAATCGAAGGAGTGGAGGAAAGGAGAGAAACAAAGAAAGAAGAGGGGGCATAGAGAAGGGAGTGGAGAAAGACAAGATGGAGATGAGGGAATGAGGGAGAAAAGAGGAGATTAAGACAGAGAAGAGAGGACAAGAAGATGGAGAAAATAGTGGAGAAAGCAGAAAGGAAAGTGGAGAGAGAAGAGAGGAGAGAAAGAGAAGGTGAACGGGATAAACAGATCGAGAAACAGATAAAGGAGAGGGATGAGGAGTGAGGAAAGGAGGAAGGAGAGGATTAGAGAGGAGAGGAGGAAAGGACAGAAATGGATAAGAGTGAGGAGGAGTAGCAGCAAAGTCCTCATCATTCAGACAGAGAATTCCATGTAAGTCCTGGGTGTTGCATCCAGTGTGTGTGTGTGTGTGTGTGTGTGTGTGTGAGTGAACCCCCGCCACCTCCACACTCATCATGACATTTCCATCGCTTCCTATTCCATTACAGATGCTTTCTGGCTCGCTGCTCGCTGCTGTTTCAATATAAGAGGCGTTGAACGTACACTAACTTACACCAGCGGTTTCCTTACCTCAGTGGAAAGTTTGACGTTATATCACACTCATGATGAGAAACCCATATGTGACCACACTTACTTTGGGGAGTGGCAGGCCAACTATCTCGTCTGCAAATGTACTGTAGCAGGCAGCCATTATATTAAAGGGATAGTAGTTGGCCCATTGCCATAATCCCTATAGTTTTAGGAGTAGGTTCATTACCTTTAATTGTCGGTGCAAGCTATTTTTAGAACGGCGGAGCAGAGCCGCGAGCTGCTCAGAGCTACGCTACGGAGGCTAATGGGATTTCTTGGTTTACCTCATCAAACTCAACAAATACACAATCCAACAGCTCAAAAATGCTCTGGTGAACAAGTTGTGACCTGCACATTCACCACGCTACAGTGTTGTTTTCGTTAACGATGACGATGACGAAATATTTTCGTTGACGCCCCTTTTTTTCATGACGATAACGAGACGGTGACGAGACGAACATGGCTCTCTGATGACGAAAACATGACGAGACGTGTGTGAGTTTTTGTTGACGAGACGAGAACGGACGTAAATGTTAGTGGTCGGGCTGTGATCGCCTCTACATTCCATATTATGGATTGTCATTACTCTAAGCTTCACACGATTTAGCAACGGCTCCGTCAACAACAGAACAACGCTGCTGAGACGAGCCGCGGTGCGCCGCCGCCCGGTGCTTCTGATCAGAGCGGCAGAGAGCAGCAGGCAGTGATCCGCTGCTCTGGTGACCTCGGTCAGTGCGGTGCAGCCGCTCCGCGGCGCTGACGGGTGGTCAGACGTTCAAATGCATGACATTTCTGCTTATTGTGCATGTAATCTGTCCATTAAAATCAACAAGTGTCTGCAACACTGCTGCATCCTTGTGTGGTCACGTCCACCACCTGGCATGCAGCGCACATTCTGCTCAACACACCTGCCGTCACTCCATCAGAAAAAAAACTGAATGCACTACTGTTACCACTTTATCTGTGTGTAGGCTAATGCATAATCCTTAGACCATAAAGTATTTGGCATTGGGTGGAAACATTATGTGTAAAACCATTCCTTTATTGAATTAATTTGTTGAAAGACTTTTTTTTTTTTTTTTTACTGAAACTGACTAAAACTAGACGAAAACCTTGTTGAGTTTTCGTCGACTAAAACTAGACTAAAACTATCACATATAGGAATGACTAAAATTGACTAAAACTAATAAGTATTTTCGTCAAAAAGACTAAGACTAAGACTAAATCTAAAATGCCTGCCAAAAACAACACTGCCACGCTATGAGATAATAACAGAATGTCCACCAGACAGAGTTGTTTTAGAGGTAAATTCATGCAAAACCACTGATGAGCGTTCCTGTCGGGCAGTTTTTCAGCAAGCAGTCTCTGCATTTGCCTCGAAAACAACTCTGTCTTGTAACATTCTGTTATTATCTCATAGCGTGGTGAATGTGCAGGTCACAACTTGTCCACCAGAGCATTTTGGAGTTGTTGGATTGTGTATTTGATGAGTTTGATGAAGGAAACCAAGAAATCCCATTAGCCTCCGTAGTGTAGCTCTGCTCGGCCGTTCTAAAAATAGCTTGCACTGACAATTAAAAGTAACGAACCTACTGCTATGACTATAGGGTTTATGGCAATTTGCCAATTTGCCAAAATGTTGAACTATCCCTTTAATATTAATATAAAAACTATGTCTTTCTAACTACTTACCAAATACTTCTCTTTTCTGAACTCTTTATAAATAAGGTGGCATCATAAGTCTTTGGTGTACATGTGTAATCACATGTCGCATGTAGGAAATGAAGAAAATTTGCCTCATGATCATTCATTCCCATCTCATACTGATGTGTGTTCCTCTCATGTAATCTGCCTCAGTCAGATGTTCACATATGTATCTCTTTTATTATTATTATTATTGTGTATTTATGCAATTATTTTTGCCATAGAGAGGTTGACTTTTATGCAACTATGGGAAATTTTCTTTCCTACATGCTATCTCACAGCATAGCGTATAGAAAATAAAACAATTTAGCAGAATATTACATTTTTGTAGCTTTATTTATATCATTGCTGTCTTCCTTGAAGACCTTGACTTGATGCTTTGCCAGAAATTGCAAATTTGATAATATCATATAGATATATTCAAGATACATTCTGTTTCTTCGTCAGAGTTAAACAAGCTTCATACTGTACCACTAAAACAGATATGAGCGTTATCAATGTTCTCATCTAACTGTTACGTAAGGAAATGAAATCCTGTTGTTTCTAAAACGTCACACTATCCCTTTAAAATAGCACCATGGATCCACATAGAAGCTTTTTGCTGGAATGACTGGTATGTCTAAACCCATAGTGTGTGTGCGTTTGTGTGCGTACTACCTGTGTGTGTAAGCTGCTCCTACATCATGTGTTTATTCAACTGAAAGAATTTCCTCAGCCTGGCAGTGGTTTATATTCATTTGTAATGAGCTTCCATGAAAGGCACTTGTTTACAGTGTTACACAATACTGTAATAGGCCAAATGTCAGCAGCAGCAGCAGCAGCAGCAGCAGCAGTGCTATGATCCACTGTAATCATTCCCAAATTATATCAAAGCCTCTGACTGCTACCTGTTTCCATTCATGGAAGACTGGTGTATGTGTGTGTGTGTGTCCAGTGAGCTAAAATACAAAATCAAACTAAAAAATAAATCTAGCTCACCTGTCAAACTTTTTTATTGTGTCCAAACCAAAACAGTTTCACACTTCCTCTGTACACAGAACATCACTGTACTTTTAGCATATATACCTTTTTAATGATGCAAACATTATCAAAACTTCTGTTTCCATGCAATGCAAAAAAAACATCATGAAGTATCTTTCATTGCACAAGTCTACGTATGTTTGACTTGTCCTGTTTATTTCTACTGCAGAGTGGGTCTATGGGGCTTGTCACACACACATCTACATCTGGTGGGTCAAAAGCTGCTAGTTTGATGATGTCAGCTGAGCAAGGTTAACTGGATTCTTTCAAGCAAGGTCCTGGAGTAAGAGACGTTCAGTAGCGCGGATCTCAAACTGGTTTAATACTCTTGACTTAAAGGGTACAATATGTATCCAGTGAAGATATTATACTGCAGCTCTTCGCAGAGCTTCCTCCCGGACATCAGCTCTGCATAGACCTGATCTCCTTGCTGCAGCTCCATTACCACAACCTGAGAACATGCACAGTAAACAGTGTCATGTTTTACATAGACATTATATGCAATCAGATCAGAGTCACAGAGTCAGTGTTCAATCAGATACGTAATTGCAATATTTAATCACGAGATATGTAGCAACCAAAATATTCTTATGTTCACTTGTTACCTGAGTGGCACTGTCTTCACCGTCCTCTCGATTGTTCTCCCACACACTGGCTGTCGGCTCAGAATTTCGCATCAGCTGCACCTACAGATCAAACAAATGCAAAAATTAAAACAGAAAGAATTATTATAGAAATGAAGAGCTATTTCTACATAGATAAACTAGCTGAATGGGTTCTGAAATCAGATATCTGTGAAGTCAAGGTGGTTTGTTTACTTTGTGGTAGAGGCGCATATTCTCCTCCACAGATGAGTAGACTGTGATGGAGAAGCTATAAATGCCGGCACAGGGGGCAGTGAAGAGGCCTGGAGGGTGAAGGACACAAGTTAGTGCAAGTCGCCTTTACAATTATGGATAATAAGGTGTGTGTCTTTGTGTGTGTGTCTCCTACCCAGAGTGGGGTTATATCCCATGCCGTCGTTGAGAGCGACGATGCCGTAGGGGATTGACACATTAGTGTTAAAAGGACCAAAGCAAAGTTGATTAGATCCAGGAATTACAACGGCAACATTTGGGTCCATGGTGGCTTTGAAGGCGATCTTCACACGATCTGCAAGTAAGAGAGAGACAGATTTATTGTACAACAATGCTCAGCATCCACCATCCATTTAGTGTGTGTATTGCTGTGCATGTTGGTCTAAGTGCCCCATCCATCAGCGAAAGTGTCTTTACCAGTCATTTCGTGCACTTTCTCATTCAGCATGCTGACATTGTGCCACAAATGCGCAATCCTTGTGAAGGTCTCCTCCTCTATTTGGAATAAGTCATTGGCGCCACAGCAGCATCCACGCTGGCGATTGAAAGTACAGTCGCAGTCCCACGTGTCACAGGCCAGAGGCCCCTGCCACTGCACTGGGTTAGGGTGAAGGAGTGGTGAGAAAGGAGAGAAGGTACAGAAGGTCACAACACTGGGTTCAGAGGTGTATAACTGAGCTAAATTTAAGCAGGGGTTAACTACATATTAATATTCCAGTTTTGTCTGCAAAAAAACACAAATTTGGGTTGCAAAACCTCAAGAAGAAACACGTACAAAGGATTATATGAACCATGTGCATAAGTGAGTAAAATGTTGCAGTTTGTGTGGCCTTACGTGCAGCTTGTTTCAGCATTTCAGTGGTGGAGGATTGGGCCTCAACATGACCACAGAGAAACAGCGACCCCAACAGGAACAAAGCTGGTAGTACAGGCATCTGAAAAGCAGACGTACAGTACAGGTTCAATCATGGATTTGTATGCACTGAAAAGGGCTACAGGTCAGGAGGTAGTTGTAGTAATAGTTTTTATTAAGGCCTCCGTAAAGTAAATATAAATGGAAGTAAGTAAACTGTAACACATAATGATAATTTATATGATTTCATTTGACATAGCTACATATCTTACATCATCTTTTTGGGGTCTGTGTGTTGCATTTAATGGTGAATTTCTGACACAAAGTTTGAAACTGTTAAATTTGTTTAAATATGAGTTAATATTTTATTTTCTATAATATATATTTACTTTCTATGTAAGGTGAAAAGGTCGAGTGGATGGTACCTCTTGGACTGTGCACACTTTCAGCTAATCGTTTGGATTCTCTGGACAGAAATACACTGTTGTTTTCAGTGTTGCGACAATCACAAACGATCCAATTCCATCCACTATGCAATTAATTTAGGTAAACATCCACACTGAACTATTGATATGATAATTTAAATGTTTATGTCATATTGAAGTCTCATCTAGAAGAACATTTTCTTTTAACCAAGAGATACCCTGGTTTTGAATTCTAACTAAACAGGTCTTGATCGTCAGCGCTTACCAAGCTCAAAGGAATCACCTGTGTATTGTAGGTTAGATATCTGCCCAGCATTAAAGGGACAACGAGGAGTTTCTATTTGGTTATAAAAAAGTCTCACGTTAATGTGGATGAATCTCCGCTACCCACACTTGTTAATGGGCTCATTTTCAATAAATATATCGTTTTGTCTCTATCGTTATTTTGTTATTATTAGTGGTGGTGGAAATGCTGGTCGAGCCGACCAGCGTTTCCTTACTTTCGGTTTTGCAGCGAGTCATGAGAATAACGCAGCCGAATCGCCGTTTATGGTGGGAACTACGACGGTATGTGAATCTCTTTGAACCTCTAACTTTAGTTCTTGATGAATGAAAATATGAGTCCATCTTGCGCCGGTCAAAGAATTTTACGGTGCGCGCGGAGGCTCATAAATGTAGTGTGAAAACGCTTCGCTTTTCCAAAACTCCTCGTTGTCCCTTTAACCAATCTTAAGAATACAAATATCTAGCATCTGAAATCTTGTGCGAGTAACGAGGAGATTATTTTTTTAACCACAGAAGTCACTTAATGCAAATTTTTTCTTTTTTTTTTTAGCACATCAAATAACAAGTAATTGATATAAATGTTAAAATAATCTAAAAGTAAGAGGAATTACAGATAACACAACCAATGTGATGCCTACCCCCATAACTGTGCTTTGAGGAAAAAGCAGCGCCAAGTAATTTGTCACAACTTCATCAAGGCTATTGCATTGGTTGGTGGTTTGACAATCTGAACGATAAATTTGGACTGTTTTGTCTTTTAATTGATATGTTTGATGAGAGCTGTTAAAAGATAGAAACATCAAACTTACTGTTTCTTTTTTGCTCCTCCCTGTCCTGGCTCTGAAAGACTGTGTCAAGTTGTCGTGGGTTTGTGAAACTGAGAGTCAGAGTTTTTAAGCAGGCGTTGGTTTTTAGCTTCTTACTGATGCAGTTCCAGGTGATCCTCCCCCCTGAGGAGGTGAGGGATACAAGCTCCGCCTCCCCCTCGTCACATACACAGATACACGATCACATTGGTCTAAGAGCCAAGCATCCATACTCCTGTTACCAAGATAACCAAGTGCATCGCTGGTAACACAGCACTATAGATGGTTTTCCTTTAGCGTAAAAGAACAAGCATCGATCTTGTTGCATCTTTCAGCACCTTATTGTTGCCGCCATAATACCTTAAATCAGGACAGTGGTGTCTGGTTGCCGTTTTTTTCCAGAAGGACACCAGCTGGTGAACATTGTTGTCCGGTCCCTGAGGGCACAATGGTCTGCAGATGAGAAGACAGAGGAAGCTGATAGGAAAGATTTGGGGATCCATTGATAAAGACCTAGAACCCACAACAATAGAAAATGTTGCTCGGTTCTCATGCCGAGACAGAGGGATGACTCGAGTGAAGTGATACCAAGTTTTCCCATAGTTGCTTTCCTTTTGGATGCTGTTGGAAACCTAGATGCACTGATTGTAGTTCGGTACTTGGCCAATTTCACTCCAAATTCATTGGGAATTAATTGATTTTGTGTTCTTCTGTCACAATATTTGGTCAAGAACAGCACACAAAGCCTTTATTGGGAACAACTAGGAGGTGCCATCGTTCTTTTTATTTTTTAGTGGCAGTTGAGAAAAGAGATAGAAATTGTTGGTGCAGGACGTGTCGCACAGGTCAAACAAAAACAGAAGTTGGCAGCCATCTTATCGTGATGTGGAGTGTTGCTAAAGTTGGCTCAAAAACTCAGAGCCAAGTGAAGTCACCGCAGAATAATCAAATAGAAAAATCCATTTTGACTTACTGCCACAGAAGTATTCTCAGTCTGGCTTGGTGCTGCTAAGCATGGAAATGTTGGTCGGTTGGCTTGGACCAGTTGAAGGACTTTACTGTATATCTATGCATAGGATTTCTATAGGAAAATCAGCTTGGTGGCTTTTGTGCTATTATGTGAAAGAACGACAATGCAGGAGCAGACACGGTTTATTCATGGGGTTTTGCTCTTGTAACACATTTACTGTATGAATCTCAAAGCATAATGCCAGTCACCGGTGAGGGCAACTGGTCACGGTGTCATTTATCTCCACTGGTTGTTTGTAACCTGAAGTTGCGCAGTCATCTGTCCTTGTTTTTCCTCTGGTCATATTAGATAACAGGGTGTTTACTCTGTGGGCTTTTAAAAGCTTTCTTTGCTCCTGGGGCAATGCATTGTCTGCATGTGTGCAGTCCCAAGTCAGCTGACCTGGTTCTTCATAATCTGATCTGCTCGATGGAGGCCATGGTGTATCAGGTGTTTACGTCTGCTTTGCACACATGAAGTATCCGGGTGCAAAATAGTGTAAGATAAAATTTTAAGCAGTCATAGAGCTCAGTGTTGAAGAAAAGTGAGAAACATCTGCACAACTCCAAAAGATTAACACAAACAGAAAATAATGCAAACCGGCACTCGCGTAAAAAAAATATGAGGAAAGCGGAGAGCCAAAACGTGTCCTATGTCATCCTTTGCCCAATAAATTCAATATATATTTTTTATGTTAGTGCAGGTTTTCGCTATTTTTTAGGGCTCAGGATTGCCAGAAAATTGTGTGAGAAAGTTGAATCTAGGTCCACTGGAGTCAGTTGTATAGGTTCTTGAAGACATTTCACCTCTCTTGCTGATCCCTGAGGTGAACACAACTCTGAAGTTTCTGCTCAGCTCTACAAAGATTTTGTAGTATCTGTCAGTTAGCATGTTGCAGCACCACACTGCAGTGCAGACAGGCAAATTTAGCAAACTCCTGATGCAGTGGAGCAGTTTTGCCCCCATGAGTTGTTGGTGACCACAAAAACACCAGATAAATACCCGTGCTGTTGTGCCTGCTGCCTGGATGTCAAAGTAAGGCATGATTTGGTATAGTTTCATGTCGTCACATCAACTTAACAGGTGATACCATGTCAGTGTTGCTTGCGCTACTTTGTTTCCGCGTGCACGTATTTGTGTCGTAATATTACCTCGTTGCTTCCCAATGGGTGTGGTTCAGAGTATTCAGAGTTTATTGTCCCTCAGAGGAAAATTTGATCCACAATAGAATACACAAAGCACACTAGACTATTAATCACAACACAATTTTGATTTGAACATGAATGCACGAATTAGTAAATTGAACTTAAAACAATAACATGCTCACAGTAGGTCAGGCCCTCTTTTGATTTAGTAAAATTCATGTTCTCCATAACAGTGGGATCAGCCTTGACACACAACATTGTCTACAGCCGTGGCCAAAAGTTTTGAGAATGACCCAAATATTAATTTTCACAGTCTGCCATGAATAAAGGGTGGTACCAAAACATCCTCCGCGGGCAGCTTCTCCAAATCATCCAAGAAACTCAATAAACTTCATGTTATTGTCAATAAAATCCTTTGACACTTGGAAATGCTTCTAATTATACTTCAGTATACCATAGTAACATCTGACCAAAACATCTTAAAACACTGACACAGCAAACTTTCGTGAAAACCAATGCTTGTGTGACTCTCAAAACTTTTGGCCACGACTGTACAATGACAATGCAGCTCAACTTCCAACAGTTTTAGACACATGGGTGTGTTAGCGGAAAGTAGTAGTAGATAAAGTAGCCTGAAGCCTTTGGCCTCAAGCATAGATTTGATTTGAGAAAAAAGCTGAAAACTGTGACGGAATTTTGGCACTGTTCTCACTGGAGATAGAAAATAATTCTTACAATTTACATTTCTGGTTAAATATACGTGTTTGGATTGGATATCTGACTGAAGACTGTAGTTTTCCAACAATGTGTAACCGAAATGTTTATTTAAAAAAAATCATATGCATTGTGTGTCTTTCAGGGTACTTCATAAGTTCTATATTCTTGCTACTGACTACTGTATAATCTACACTTATTTATGTACTCTCCTTCACCTGGCTGGTGAATTCATTTTAATTTCATACACAGAGAAACCAAAACTGTAAAGAAAGTGCTTTATTTAAATGTTCATATCTGTTATTTACTAAAATCACACAGCAGAGTAAGGGTGTTATTTCAGTACTTTCATTTTGCCAACAATTTTTTTCAGTGACATCACATGAATACTTACATACTTGTTTTGTTTTTTTAATCAATAATGATGCCATTGGCTTTGTTTAGAATTTATTTTATTGTGAGTTTACATGTTGAATTGGTGTCTAGTTTTTTTTTCTCTGAAGCATCACACAACATTAATTCAGCAAGAAACAGAACACACATACTCTTTGTAAGTTTTCAAGTTTGGCTTCCCTCAAATAGAGCAGATTGAGATGAGGTGAGGACTCCTCAGACAGATTTGATCTAGCAGACTCTAACCTTGTTAGTAGGGAAAGGAGTTGGTATAAAAACCAATATACCCGTCCTCCATTATTTATTCAGTAGGATAAAGCAGGAAGGCGCTGAAAGTGTTAAAGTAGCTTTCGTATTCACAGAGGAAGCAGCCTGCAGGCAGGTTGACAGCCACCTCATCACCAGCTTTCAGTTGCAGGGCCACAATAATACTGGCACTGTCCTCTTGGTCGTCTTTATTTTGGTCGTTGGAAACGCTCACCCCCTGGCCGTTTACCTGCAGATTGCCGCAGGCAGCCAGGGCCCTGTCCCTAGAACCGGCGTCGCTGTAGATGGTCACGGCGATGCTGTACACACCGGAGCAGGGGACGGTAAAGATACCAGTGTCCACGCTGTAGCTGTTACCCAGGTTGAGTAAGACGTGTTTATACATGACGTTGGTGTTCACAGCGAATGGGCCAAAGCATTGAAACCTAACAAAATTGAAGAGAGCGACGGAGAAGGCAGTGCGGCTGGCTGGAGATACAAAAGGAGAGAACAGACAAGACAAGTTAGAAACATCAAGAAAGATTTACAGTGTGTGTGCAGGTTCGATTCCCTTCAGATGACTTGATCGTCCGCACTCTGTCACTCACTTTCGATCTTGCTGAGACATTGCTTTGTTTCTTGGTATTCCTTCTCCAGCCTGGTCAGGGTCGAGTTGAAGTCCATCTTCATCTGGTTCAACTGTTGCTGAATCAGACAGCAGCCACAAGAACCCAGGTCCACGCCGCACTCTGAGCACAAACACGCACATAAACACACACTGAAGATAAAAAAAAACATGCGCAGGCAGGCACTATACCGATTACATACCCAACACAATTCCTCACCATTGCCTGTGTTGGGGTCTGATGACATTTCTGGCGCCTCAAGGGTCGGTCCATTCCAGGGATTAGAGAAATCAGCATGGGCCGCATGCAGCAGACACAGCAGTACAATAGCTGGGGTGGGGGCAAAGGCAAGAGGCAAGTACCACCAGAAAGAGCTTTGCATTAGATGTCCGCCATTGTATTTTTTTTTATATCTGAACCACTGCTACCTCTGTAAATATATTCATTCTCACCTCTCATGTTGACGTTAAGTGGCGACGGCTTCAGAAAGGATGGAAGGAGCAATGGACTGATCAGGAAGGTGTAATGGATATTTATTTTTCCCAGTGCTCCTCCCTGGTTTTATTCCTCCTCTTCTCAGATCGCTCCTCCTTGTTTCTTTTTAATCATCTGCTCCCGTCTGCCTTTATAAGTGTATCACTGAGGATATTTAATCGTCATCACCACCAGGTGCTCTCACTTTCTAATATCAACACACACGCACACCCTCATGGGCTTTGGGCCGGGTATCATGTATTGTCTGGGGAGAGGCGCCTGGACAGTCTCATCAACACACAAAGAAAGTTAGAGAAGAGCTATATTATGGTTTAATTGATGTACAAAATCACTAAAGCTTCTCTGTGTTTGTCCTTAATATTGGATATAATGCTTAACTGCACTCATCTTACTAGAACCTGCTGCAGTATTTTAATATTATATATGTAATAGAGCACTCTCTTGCTTCATCATAGATATGTTGAGTCCAGAATTAATTATTAAGTACAGATAGAGATGTTTTATAATAGTCCACAATCTATATGAGGTATTGTAACAACCTGTTACTGTCGTCACACTGGATATATTATAATCTTTATGTTGTCTGTGTGTGGATGGATATGGTGTCCATGTGAGAAAGGAACAGTATAA
This sequence comes from Trachurus trachurus, assembly GCF_905171665.1. NCBI lineage: Eukaryota > Metazoa > Chordata > Actinopteri > Carangiformes > Carangidae > Trachurus > Trachurus trachurus. The sequence continues at coordinate 10,599,991 of NC_139892.1, forward strand.
TTATACAGCGTAACTGAGGATCTACAATAAAATCCTTTATCATGTATAACTAAAAAAAAAAAAGTTATGTTACTGTAACCAGATGTCTTTAATGTAGACTTTTCTCTTCATCTTATGTTTCAGTGTTGGAGATGGAAACAATTGACAATGGCAGCAGGTTTTTTCAGCAGAAGTCTGGTTTATTTTGTTGTTAAAGTTCAGATTCATATTTCTATCACAATTTACATCAAATAATTTCAGTGAGTTGAAGATCAACAGCTAGGACAAACAAGAAACTTGATACATGGTATGAGAAAGACACGAAAGCAGTTTTTTTTTAAAGGTTTGAAAGCTTGCACAATGAGTCCTGATAAAAATCTATTACTCAAAGGATGATATTGGCATTTCATGGAACATGATCTCAGCATTACATTGGGTTTAGAGGCTACAAGTCATGACTGTCTCCACACAAAGATGTTGTCTAGCTGACTTTAAACCAGACTGCCATCTTAGTCAATGGCGTAGAGCAGGAAGCCGGTGAAAGTGTTAAAGTGGCTGTCGTTATCGCAGACAGAAAATCCTTTGAGCAGCATCACAGCCACCTGATCCTCAGCCCTCAGCTTCAAGGCCACGACGACGCTGGAGCTGTCGTCGCCGTCGCCGTCGTTCCTTTCGCGGATGATGGCCACCGCCTGGCCGTTGACCTGCAGTTCGGCGCCTATGGACGCGGTACCAGGAGCAGAGGCGGTGTAGACGGTGACGGCGACGCTGTAGACACCTGAGCGGGGGACGGTGAAGATACCCGTGTGCATGTTGTAACTGTCACCCAGGTTGAGGAAGACATGTTTGTAGACGATGACCATGTTTTTATCGAAGGGGCCGTAGCATTTGAGGATCCTGTCATTGTTCAACGCCACGGAGAAGGCGCTGCGGCTGGCTGGAAACAAAATCGTCAGGTTAGGACTTGAGAGAAAAAGGATTTGGTGATGCTAGCTCAGGGCCGTTGCTAGGAATTCTGGGCCCCCTTAAAGAATACTAAAGTGGGCCCCTCCCCCTAACTTTTCCAGTTCAGTTTTTTTTTCTTAGACTACGTATGTATTATCATTTTTTATTTAGCCTACTTTGTTTTGATGCTAATGCAGCATTACACTGCAAAAACTCAAGTATTTCACCAATAATATTTGTCTTATTTCTAGTCCAAATGTAATTTCTAGTCAAAACAAATCTCATTCTACTTAAAATAAGAAACATCATATTAAAAGTAGCTTGTTTTTAGACACTTTTTTACTCCTTTCAAGTATATTTTCACTTGAAATAAGTAGAAACAATTTGATAGTGGAACAAGTTTTTCTTCCTTATTACAAGCACAAAAAACATGTTTTCACTGGCAGATTTTTCTACTTATTTCAAGTGAAAATTTGTTTGAAACAAGTGAAAATGATCTAAAAACAAGTTATTTTTTAGGTTATGAGTCTTATTTTAAGTGGAAAGAGATTAGCTTTGACTAGAAATGAGACATTTGGACAAGAAATAAGACAAATATTCTTGGAAAGATGAGTTTTTACAGTGTATGAGTATCAGTCAGGGTCTTATGCAGAATAATTCAGTCATACAAAGATTAGACTACTGGGGTTTTTTATGGGCCCCACTGGGCGCTGGGCCCCTAGAATTATCATCACCTTTCTCCCCTATACAACGGCCCTGTGCTAGCTGTGCACAGACTCCTGGATTGTGTGTCGCTCACCTCTCATATAGTTGAGGGCCATCTTTGTTTCAGCCAGCTCTGTGTTCAGTGCTTCGGTGGTGAGGTTGAAGTACCACTCCAACCTTTTTATCTTTCTCTTCATCAGACAGCAGCCACAGGACGCTTGGTCCCGAAGACACACTGCATGTACACAAGGTCACACAGTACATCAGGTTAGAGTTTAAACTTTGTGCAGACAGACACACTGACTTAACTGTATGTTGACTTATTTCCTGAACGGTCTCCTCAGTCTCACTTTTATCAGGTTCTGTTGGTTGTGGTTGCGGTGGTGTCCGGGAAGGTCCATCCCAGGAATATTGCGCATTCCCACCAAAAGCATGCAGCAGACACAGCAGTACAATAGCTGAAGGGGGGGGAGAGCAAAATTATGAACCACTTAAGTCAGAATAAAAGCTTTTTTACTTATTTCTTTTAACTGTCTTGAGCCAATTAATCTTTTATCCCTAATAAGTAGCCTACAGTTGTAACTTGAACTACTACTATAATCTCTGATTTTTCAGTTCTCTATGAAGCTCCAACTATCTCCATCTTAGAAATTATTCAAGTGTATCTAGTCTCACCTCTCATGTTGATGCTGATAAATGACCACAGCTTCACAAGAATGGAAAGTGCGCAGACTAATCGCAAGACAAGAGTCGTGGGTATATATTTTTTTGGGGGCGGGGGTGCCCCTCCCTTGTAACCTTTTCAGTTTTATTCCTCCTCTTTCAGCGTCGCTCCTCCTTGTTTTAATTTATCGTCCACCCCATTTGGCTTTATAACTTTATACCTGAGATGTATTTCTTCATCACTAGGGGCCCTCATTTTCTAAAACTCACACGCAAGCAGGCAAACACAAACCCTTCAGGGCCCTGGCTGTGTTGTTGATGCCAGCTAGGTATCATCTATCACCTGAGATGAGGTGTACACTGTGCAGAGTTTAGTGTTCTCATTAGCAGCCAGACATTAACAGTTGATAGAGCTACATGAGGAATATAGATTATATAGATTTTTATAGATGATACACACACAGTGTTATTAAGGAGGAACTATGCTTTTTTTTAAATTTAAATTATTAACAGCTTAGGAGTACATGGTAAAATGGCTTGTTACAGAGAGAATGGAGGCTCTCTGCCTTCAACGTAGTGTTTCTTCGCCGAAAACCAACCTTGCAAGATCGGCGCCTGTGACCTGGTGTCCAAGCTCTCGCCTCTGCCGCACCTCCACACAAACATACCTCGTTTATGATAAAGATAAAACTACACACATTGTAACACGTATGATATATAACGTTATCCACCACTACTACCATTACTTTCTAGTCGGCTTCATTGAAAACAAATGCACATGGCCAGGTGCGGAGGGAGGAGGGTTAGCAAAAGACCGAAAAAAAGCGACTGGACTTGCATAGTTCATGGTGAATCAGCCCAGTCCAACTACCTGTTGTATTCTTGCATTACCACTTAGTTGAATGCTTAATTAAGTTTCAGGAAATAATAAGGAATCACAATGTTGAGGAATGTTTTGCAGAACATTATGATGTCAGAGTGAAGTTTGACCTTTGACCTTTCGCAGTAAAATGTTACGACTTCATCCCTGTAGGCATTTGTGTCATTATTGGCCTATGAATTTGTGGGTTGGTCAAAAAAGTGTTTTTAGGTGCCAGTGACTTTGAACCTTGACCATTAACCACCAAACTCTAATGTTTGATATTTTAGATTTAATTCTTAAGTCAAAGTGAATGTCTATGCCAAATTTGAAGAAATTCCTTCGAGACTTTAATGAGACAAAACACCACCAACTGTTTCTGCCTTTTGTGTCTATTGTGTGTGGAAGCCAAGTCTCTTCAGCCAAATCTTTAGGGGCCATGATGATTAGTCATTATGATCAAGGGTCTACAGCCATGTTGGCAGCTCTGTGAGGCTGGATTTGTGTAGGCCCAACAATGCTTTGAGCCAGCATGTTCACCTACATACAGCATGAATAAACTTTATCTCAGTTTAGCAGGTTATCATGTAAACGTTTGCTAATTAGCGATAGCTGATAGGAATGTGATCAGACTGGCAGGTATATGGAGGTCAACATGGATGTCATTGCTCCATCAAGAGCGTGGTGGGGCATTATCTTATTTTTGAAACCATTTTCTTCATCTGTTTGCAGTGGTAACTCGGTGCACCTTCTTTTTCATCTACGTCAGTGCAGGAGCGTGGTGAATGTGCAGGTCACAACTTGTCCACGAGAGCGTTTTGGAGTTGTTGGATTGTGTATTTGATGAGTTTGATGAGGGACAGGGGTCAGTGTATCGTTACCTCAATTCTGTTCACTGAGCAGCTCGCGTCTCTGCCCCGCGGATCTCTAAACAACATGCACTGACAATTAAAGGTAAATAACTTACCCCTGTGACTATAGGAATTATGGCAATAGGCAAATTTGCCAAAATGTTGAACTATCCCTTTAAGAAATAAACTCTCAAATTAGTCATTAGCCAGCTCCCTCATGATCTTTCTATGTGAAACTTCTTGTCATCTTGCAACTGTCCATTTCCCTGGAAGTAGCCTACGGTAACCTCATGTTAGTAATAGCTCAGCTAGTTTTGACCATAGTTGTTAAGTTGTGAAGAAGTTGGGGTCATGTTAGCATGGCTCCAGGGGAAGCTGCAACAAATGAAGGCTGCAAGTCCCAATATGAAAGAAATACGTGTTGTGGGTTTAGAAAGACGCGGCATATTTGTTCTTTGGCTTTTTTTTAATCCTCTGATCGCAACTCTGACAATGCTATAGTTCTGCAAAGTTGAATCAGTGGACTACTATCTTTACACTGACATGTGTTTTAGTGGATATTAAAAAATAGACACCTCACAATGTTGTTATTTTGTTCAAAATCCTGATTTATTATCTTGTCATTTTACAAATCACATATTTCCATCACACAAAATTATTCACTGTAAGATTTACAGTCACAAGAAAGAAAGCATGTGAGACATTAGACGTATAATATTAGGTGTAAGGAAAGTCAGGACATGGACATCAGTAACAATATTTTTGACGTTTGATTTATGATGTGTGAAAGGGCTGGAAATGCACTTGGACTTAAAAAGACAAAGCAAGTACAAAAATCAGATAGATGAGTGGATACATGGCACAACTGTCACTTTAGATAGATTTATTCTAGGGCGCGCAGCTACATTTAACCCTAACTTAGTCAGTAGCATACAGAAGGAAGCCGGTGAAAGTGTTGTAGTGGCTGCTGTCATCGCAGAGGAAACATCCGATGGGCAAGTTGACAGCCACCGTTTCCCCGGCCCTCAGGTGCAGGGCTACGACGATCGTGGCGCTGTCCTCTTGGTCTTGCATATTTCTCTCTCTGGGTCCCGACACCACCTGGCCGTTCACCTGCAGGCCGGCGCAGGCGGCCAGGCTGTTGCCGGGAGAGCCGGCGTCGCTGTAGACGGTGAGGGCAAGGCTGTAGACGCCGGAGCGGGGAACGATGAAGATGCCCGTGTCAGGGCTGTAGCCGCCTCCCAGGTTGATGAAGACGTGTTTGTAGGGGATGATCTTGTCGTCGCGGAAGGGGCCGAAGCAGTTCATACTCTTCTCATTGGTCAGAGCGACGGAGAAGGCACTTCGACTGGCTGGACAATATGCAACAGGAAAAGAAATATGAGTGGTTCTGGAGATGTAAAGCCACATATACTATACATAATGTAACACATGCACGTGTCTCACCTCTGATGTTGTTGAGGATGGTGTTTGATTTTGTGATTTCCGCCTCCAGAGCATTGAGAGTCTGGTTAAAATACATATTCATCCTGTGTATCTTCTGCTGCATCAGACAACAGCCGCATGACGCCTGGTCCGTCAGACACACTAAACACACATAATGTAGTCATTCAAAAAGTTGACAAAGCCAATGCAGATCAGATTAAGTACAATAATAATCTTTATTATGGACTCGAAAAATGGTCCACTCTCATACACATACACACTTAACATACAAGACAAAGCAAACAAACAAACAAATAACATAAAATACAGTAATTTGTCACTGTTAGATTACGAAGCCTGGATGTGAACCGATATCCCATCATGGGGCAGGTTAAGGCCTTAATAATGCCGTTATCAGATAAGTCCAAACGACACCGTGAGTGTGTCCTTTGACTTTAAAAATAAATCTCACCATTTTCCGTGTTGGGGTCGATGCTCTCCGCCGTCTTGCCAGGCCCGCCCCAGGAGTAATCATTGGCTCGGACCAACGCCGACTCCAGCAGACACAGCAGTAGGAAAGCTGAAAGAAGAAGAAGAGCATAAGCACTCAGAAAGACAGCAGATAATCTCTCTCTTACGTCTTCTGCATGTGCATCTCTGTTCTGTCTCAGTAAATCTAGTCTCACCTCGCATGGTTACGTTGACGACTTAAGATGAAGGCTTCAAGAGGAGCAAGAGGTTTGACAGACTGATGCACCGTCAAGCATCACACCTATATATACACATATATGATCCTATCAGTTCTATTCATGTGGCTGTAAGTAGCTCCTCCCTGTTGCCTTTATACTCCACCCTTTTCTGCCTCCATTCCTCTACACCTGTATACCTTGACACCTGTATACCTTTCGTTATGAGGGGTGGGAGGTGGGGGGTTATTCAGACACACCCTGCGGGGCTTTGTGTTGTAGACAGATGTGGGTCAGGTATCATCTTCCCTCCGAGGCAACTTCTCCATGTTATGTGAAGTTCCCATCAGTACACAAAGATAGCGTCGCTGCTCTGTGTTTACGAACGCATTAAATTCTTTATTGTGGAGCGATCTGTCACATAGACCTGTTTTAAAGAGGATTAGTGTGATTTGAGAGTGAGGTTTGTGTCCATGCTGATACTGCCGGCTTTTTCTATAATTTTCTATTTAAAAAATCAAATCAAATCTCAAATGTAAGAAAGAAATTTTGCACCCAGAAAGCCCAGTGTTCATTACATCTTTCGAAACCTCTTCAACAACAACTCCAGCAGGGGGCAAGCTGTAAAATGAGTTTCATTGTCCTCCTATGAATAGTGTAGAATTACTTGAGTTAAATAGCACAGCACGGCAAAGTGAGGTTACGCTTACAGTATGAGTGTTTGAAATAGAAGAGAAAAGGCTGACAAAAATGTTGTTTACTCCAAGAGGGAGTGAGGAGTTGAAAATCAGTGCAAGTTCCATAAAGATTTTAAAAAATGTATGACTTTTAAGAAAAGTATTTTTCAAAAGACCAATGAAGGTCAAATGGTTCTTTCCGTCATTGTGTGGGAAAACTAACAATCCTGCTGGGAATAAGAAGCATCCAGGTCACCGAGATGTAGGAGTCATGATAAGATCAATAGGACTGTCTATGGATATTTTCATTCATCCAGGTCATCGTTATCTCTGGGCAACAAATTGAATCAAAGGCAACTGAACTTGTATTTTTCTAGGAAGATGTTTCGTCTCTTATCAAAGGGGCTTCATCAGTTCACAACGCATCGGTCTAACAATGGAGTAAGACCCAGGTATTTAACCCGGTTAAATACCTACTGTAGGTCTTACTGTACTATTTGTCAGACTAGTGAGGACTAGTCAGACCGATGCATTGCTCTAGTTTTTCCTTTAGCAGGACCTATATTACCCTAACATTCAAACATACTCAAGAGATGTTTATGTGCATTTTAAAAATGTTAAAAAACAAGGGATTACAATTAAATGTGGTCTTTAATCCTTTATTTATACATATACTGTAAATAGTTACAAAGGCATTTCTGAAGATTTAGATCAGATCAATTAAAGGTGCTTGTGAAAACTAGACATTCCCTAAAGAGATATTCCAACATTTTGGCGAATTGGCCCATTGCCATAATCCCTAAATTTTAGGGGTAGGTTTGTTACCTTTAATCACGGTGCAAGCTGTTTTTAGATCGGCGGAGCAGGAAAGTGAACTGCTCAGAGCTACGCTACGGAGGTTCATGGAATTTCTTGGTTTCCCAAGCAATCCTTGCACCGACAATTAAAGGAACCTGCTCCTAAAACTATAGGGATTATGGCAATGGGCAAATTTGCCAAAATGTTGGACTATCCCTTTAACAGTTTTGTTTGTCATTTCAAGAGAAAGACATCATTTACTTCCTTATTCAGATTTCAAAAGTCAGACAAACAGGTTAACTTAAAACAAACAACACAGCCCATCATTCATATAAAAGTCAATCCAACTGGCAGACAGTCACTGTGGCCCCGACTCCCGCCCAGAACCTGAACCCGGGGTACAGCGGGCCGGTGAACTGGGCCTGGTGCTGGTGGATGAGCTCGGCCTTGCTGTTGCTGTTGGTGATGCTGTAAAAGGCCAGAGTTCCCTCATGTTGGTCCAGATAGATGCCGATCCGGTTGGTCTTTGGTGAACCCAGGAGTTTTTCCTGCCCATCGTGCCAGAAGGAGAAGCCGCTCCCGGACCAGTACAAGCTCCAGGACATGGGATTGTGGCCCAGTCGGCTTTTGTCATCCGAGCCTTTACGTTCCATCTCCTTATACGCCACGCCAACGGTGATCTGCATGGTGGGACGGAAAAAAAAAAAAACAGATTAGCAAACAAAAGCGAGACATTAAGTTGTGTATTTTGTTGTCAAATTTGAATTGATTTTCATTCATCTATTGAAAGAAAAACATAAACAAAAGTTTGGGTCAGAATTTCTGTTATTGTGAACAGTTAAGCAAGTGGAAAACAAAAATGATCGCCAAAGGGCATAAAGTTAAACATGAAACACTCTTTTGCAATATTTTGAACAATACCAGTGTATTATTTATGTTTTCTACAATTTCAGAGTGAAAAAGGGAAACAAAGCAGCAGCCTGTAAAAGAATGGGAAACCCAGGAGACTTGAGCTCTCAGATAGTAACTTTGACCAAGATATCAGACAAGATATTTAGTATTTACACACTGTGATAGTTTCCAAAGTGGGGGCTACTACAGTAGGTACTCACTATGCAGGGTGGCCAAACCTTTGCTGTGGGCCTTTTTCCTTTTATGTTTTATGTAAAATATGAAAATAACGAGGACTTCCGGGTATGGCGGCGATCTGGTCGGTGGTGTAGTTCGCGAGTTCCCAGAACAGTCCGACATTTCCCCTGCTTTAGAGTAACTAATACGTCTATATCTGTGATTTCTTATGGGGAAATACCAACTAAGAAACGCTAAGACCACAACGAGTCCAAATAGTGAGGAAAACGAGGATATGGCGACAGGAGAAGTTGATTCAGGTGAAGCTAACGTGCATGCTCCCATGGATGTCCTGCAAGCTAGCTTAGATGCTATCCGCGCTGACATAAAAGCAGGACATATGGACATGAAAAAAGAACTGAGTGGATTTTGTGAGACAATTAAAATATGAATTCAAGGTAACACTTTACAATAAGGGTCCCTTAATTAACGTTAGTTAGTACATTATTAAACATTAATTAACTGTTTACAGATATATTAACAATCATTATTATGTATTACTTAAGATTAGGAAACACATGAATTAATGTAGCCTATTAGTAAGAAGTTAATTAATGTTTACTACTCAAAGTTAGTTAATAAATCATGTAGGATAAAGGTTGAATAATGTAATTAGTTATCATTATGTATGCATTACTCAGCATTAATTAACACATTATATATTAATGCTTAATAATGTACTAACTAACGTTAATAAAGGGACCCTTATTGTAAAGTGTTACCGAAAATAACAAAAAATTATATTGTTTAAAATGTAAAGGGATCCACCTTCTGGCCCGTCCACTCCACCTCCCAGTAGTAGGGGCTCCCAGCCAGCGGCTCTCTGCAGAGGACCTGTCTCCAGAAGTGGAAGCGTTCAGAGTGGTCGGGTGGGTTCAGGTTTTCAGCTCGCATCTTGGCCTTGCGACCTCCGTCTGACAGCTGAATGTGGCGATACACCGTGTTAGGGTCCATGGTGGGTTCAAAGCGAACTAAAGAGGGAGAGAGGATGTATAGATGACGCCAACACTCTGGACACACCCCGAGGGCTTTGACTCTGTGGTTTCTCTCTTCTGTTTCATATAGTGGATTTACACATGGACTTACATTTTATCAGTTCTTCTCTAGACTTTGGTTGTGGATTCCCAGGCCCCGCCACTGTGGAACCTTGGTTAATATGACCTTAAAAAACATAAAACAAATTATATACATCATAAAAGCAAATTACATTACTGTTAATTAGTTTTTAGGATAATTAAAGGGATAGTTCAACATTTTGGCAAATTGACCCATTGCCATAATCCCTATAGTTTTAGCAGTAGGTTTGTTACCTTTAATTGTCGGTGCAAGCTGTTTTTAGAACAGCGGAGCAGAGCCGCGAGCTACTCAGAGTTGGTTTCCCTCATTCCCTCATGTTTTGGAGTTGTTGGATTGTGTATTTGATGAGTTTCATGAGGGAAACCAAGAAATCTCATTAGCCTCCGTAGCGTAGCTCTGAGCAGCTCGCGGCTCTGCTCCGCTGTTCTAAAAACAGCTTGCACCGACAATTAAAGGTAACAAACCTACTGCTAAAACTATAGGGATTATGGCAATGGGCCAATTTGCCAAAATGTTAAACTATCCCTTTAAGATTAACAGTTGTTATAGAAGACACTATAATTTTGTGCTGCAGTAACAATATCGATCTGTAAATACTTACAACCGTTTTTACACCTCAAGTAGTTTACAAATACTTATGCGCAGGCAGTTTTTAAAGCTTTTGCATTTACCTGGAGGACGGTGAGGGAGGGGTGGAGGTGGCGCTGAAGCTTCACGTCCAGAGAGAGGTGGTAACAAAGTGAAAAAGGTAAAAAAAAGAAAAAGACATTAACTACATGTAATATTAGAGAAACTTTTTCATGTAGTGCGGCAGGTGCTCGTACTTTTACCTTGAGCACATTCGGGATGTGTAACTGGATATTTGGATGAAGAATTGCACCCTGGGAAAAGGACAAAAACAGCGTCACATTTATACATTTTCATCTTCAAGACTGTTAGTTTTCGTTTTGATGACGCCCACTGACAGGTCGTGCTGTCGGTACTCGGTAACTTACCTTCGGCTCGTGGAGGCGGCAGAGGTGGAGGGTCTGTGGTCATTTCATACACTGTAGAAGACGAAGGCGGATGAGTTGTGAGAAACGAGTCTGACGAGAGTCAAAACGCTGGATGGGTTTAAGTTTCCCTACCTGTGTTCTGTGCATCGGCCCGAGGAGGATTATCAGCTGTCGAAGTGTCGGCTGCTGCACCGTTTGGTGTTGAAGCCACGGGGCCTTGATTCACTGTGATGAAGAGGAGAAGAAGAGGAAGATGAAGATGGAGAGGAGGAAGATGAAGAGGAGAGGAGGAGAAAGATGGAAAGGAAGAGGGAGAGGAGAGGAGAGGAGAGGAAGAGAAGAGGAAAGGATTACGAAGAGGAGAGGAGGAGAGGAGAGAAGACGAAGAGGAGAGGAGGAAGATGAAGAGGGAGAGGAGTGGAAGAGGAAAAGGGAGAGGAAGATGGAGAGGGAGGAGAGGAAGATGAAGAGGGAGAGGAGAGGAGTGGAAGAGGAAAAGGGAGAGGAAGATGGAGAGAGAGGAGAGGAAGATGAAGAGGAGAGGAGGAGGAAGATGGAGAGGAAATGAAGAGGGAGAGGAGGAAGAGAGAGAGGAAGAGGAAAAGGGAGAGGAAGATGGAGAGGAAGAGGGGAGAAGATGAAGAGGAGAGGAGAAGAAGAGGAAGAGGAGAGGAAGATGAAGAGGGAGAGGAGAAGAAGAGGAAGAGGAGAGGAAGACGAAGAGGAGAGGAGGAGGGAGAGGAGAAGGAAGATGAAGAGGAGATGAGAGAAGGCGGAGAGGGGAGGAAGACGAAGAGGAGAGGAAGAGGGAGAGGAGGAGGAAGATGGAGAGGAAGAGGGAGAGGAGGAAGATGAAGAGGAGAGGAGTGGAAGAGGAAGATGGAGAGGAAGAGAAGAGAAGAGAAGGAAGATGGAGAGGAAAGGAGGCGGAAGATGAAGACGAGAAGGAAACGGAAGAAGAGAGGAGGATGAACAGTAGATGAAGAGGAGAGGAGGAGGAAGATGGGAAGAAGACGAAGAGGAGAGGTAGAGGGAGAGGAGGAGGAAGATGGAGAGGAAGAGGGAGAGGGGGAAGATGAAGAGGAGCGGAGGAGGAAGATGGAGAGGGAGAGGAGAGGAGTGGAAGAGGAAAAGGGAGAGGAAGAGAAGAGGAGAGGAGGAAGAGAGAGAGGAAGTGGAAAAGGGAGAGGAAGATGGAGAGGGAGGAGAGAAGATGAAGAGGAGAGAAGAGGAGGAGGAGGAGGGGAGGAGAGGAAGAGAAGAGGAGAGGAGATGAGAAGAAAAGGAAGAGCAGAGCAGGACTGACCTAACGTGACGATCTTGTTCAGACCGGCCCTGCAGAGCTCCTGAACCGACGTCTGCAGTTCTTTCATGGCCGAGCGGACGGAGGCCACGACCGCCTCCTCCTGACTGAGCACCGACTCCCCTGAGACGCCCGTCTGACCCAGAGGCTCCATGGTGAGGAAGTTCTACACAACAGATGAGACACAGTTACAAAGTTAAACCAAACGTCTCATTTTATTGATCATGAACCTTAAAGGGATAGTTCACCCAAAATTGAAATTTCATTATCTTCTCATTATCTACTCACCCTCATGTCGACTAAGGGCTGGGAGAAGTTTCAGAGTCCTCCGTGGCTTCTCGGAGTTACAGGGGGTCTCGGCGTAGCAGTGCATGTCCATATAACGGTTGCAAATGGATACCAACTGTCTTCGTAACAAAAAGACACACCAAAAAACATCCAAATACCTCCATGCTGCTCGTATGTAATGTCCGTCTTGTATACACGAATTCGGTGAGCGATTTGTGTATGCTGCCATCTTGCGGCGGCGCCATTGCTGCGGTGACATGTGTCAGTCATAGTAAACTGATTCTCTATGGCAGCATCATAAATAGGCTGCATTTGTGATGTTTAGTGCCCCCCAGTAACTGATTAAGGTATCTTACATGAATACCAATATTAATTTAGGAATTAATCATTTGTTTGAGCGATTAGCAGGAAGGATTAGAGTAACAGGGAGATAAGAGACTGTATCATAAACAATAACATACCGGTACGTTATGCGTGCTGACGTTAGCAAGCCAGCAGCGGGATATTTAATCATGTGGACAGGCTACATGAATAAAAACAACAACTTGTGCTTTGTTTTAGATATTCAAGAACATTTTATTGATCAGCTGGCCTCCGATGACCAGAAAAAACGTCAATTACAGGTCTCTTTTATGGTCAAAATTACCTGAGCTCCGGATGGGTCGGACATATTTTACACCAGCTTTTAGACGACCATGATCACATCATATTGAAGGGATCAGTGAGACATTCACAGACCATCCACTTTTACCACGATGTGAAGGTAACGGTGAGAAGGGAGAGTAGCCAGGTTGTACAGGTCAGCTGTGACTGCATCGCTGGCGGCTGCTGCTGCTGCTGCTGCTGCTGCTGCTGCTGCTGCTGCTGCACACTGTACGTAACGTTACGGTCTAAACACGGACACTCCTCCTGAAGTAAGGGGCTGTGTTTTGCTGATATTAGAGCAGTCGAGGACGGCACATGTCCTCCCAGCCTTCCTAGACATATTTACAGAAGAGAAAAGGTCCACTTCTTGGCGCTTGCATTCAAATGCCCGTTTCACGCACAGAACCCATCGCTGCCTGACTGGGAGCTGTCACCGCAGTAATGGCGGCTGCTCGACTAACGGTTATTTCGCCGAATTGGTGTATTGAAGTCCTGAAATGTGAAATTGTCCCGAAATTTTTAAAAAATAAGTCTGTATTTAAAGCTTGTTTTGTAGCAGAAGCTCCTCTTCCCAGTTCGTCCAAATTTGACGAACCTGGAAGAGGAGCTTCGAGAAGCTTCCGCTACAAAACAAGCTTGAAATGTAGACTTATTTAATTTCTTTCGGGACAATTTCGCATTTCGGGGCTTCAATACAAGACGGACATTACATACGAGCAGCATGGAGGTATTTGGATGTTTTTTGGTGTGTCTTTTTGTTACGAAGACAGTTGGTATCCATTTGCAGCCGTTACAGTATATGGACATGCACTGCTACGCCGAGACCCGCTGTAACTCAGAGAAGCCACGGAGGACTCTGAAACTTCTCCCAGCCCTTAGTCGACATGAGGGTGAGTAGATAATGAGTGAAATTTTAATTTTGGGTGAACTATCCCTTTAAGTTTCGTTTTCCCTGTGAGATTTCAGTCAGCCCCTGTAACACTCCTGTTGAACTCCAATTACCTTCAGAAAGCAGACGTGGTCCTGCATGTCCGCCAGCCTGCTCAGCTCGTCGCTCCTCCAGCGGAGCTGCGCCACCTCCTGCTCCAGTCTGTGGATCTGCCCCTCCACCTGGCTGCCCAGAGCCGCCTCGTGGGCGCCGAGGAGCTCGCCAACCTGGGCGCCCGTTACGCTCGCAGTCTTGGATAACTCTGAGAACAAATCTGTGCCCTCTTGTCCTAGAGCCTGAACCAAGGCCTAGGAGCAGATGGAGAGGAGGAAGAGGAGGATGAAAGCAAGGAAGGAGGAAGGAGGAAGGAGGTGTGTCACAAACAGATCTAAAAGAAAAATCCACATGCACATCTGTGCCAAAAAACTTTGGACAGGTGCTTAGCCGGAAACATAAGAATATTGCATATTGGAGCCCTGTGGTGTGCGAGCCGTTCTCCTTTCTTATTCACAAACAGATCTACAAACTAGTACAAAGATAGAAGTTGTAACAGTCGCTGACCTTGTGTTGGCGAGCAGCATGTGGCAGCTCCTTCAGCCTCCTTTCAGTCTCCTGAACTCTCTTCTGAACCTCTGCCTGCATCTGCACGAGCTCTCTCTATCACACACACACAGATACACAATCCAAGGTTTAGATTTAGTTATTTGGCACATCATAAAGTCTTATCCCTTTAAACACCACTTTGACATCTAACAGGTCAACAACACAGCAGGACAACTGTTTTACAAGTATTTCAAGTTCAGTTACAGTAGCCTACATGTTGATGAAAAAGCTGCACCTGCAACAACACATTCACCTAAAAAAAAAGAAAAAAAACAGCACAGTATGAACTGAAGTACTGTATTATAGTGCCTACCTGTCTCTCCCTCCTCTCCTCCTCTGGTTTGAGCACATGATGCCCTTTGTGTCCGTACTGGCAGCAAACCTCACACACACACTCCCTGTCTTGGTGGCAGAACAGGTCCAGGGGTCGGTTGTGTTGAGGGCAAACTCTGGGCTCCACGGGGGGAAGCTGAGGGTACATGGCGCCCTGCTGTCTATCTGGCAGGACCTCCAGGTAGATGGGCATCGATGGCAGAGGCGTTGGGGTCTGAGTTTGCCTCAGGCTGTTTGTTCTGAGTTTTTCCATGGCCTCGACAAGGACGGTGCTCTTGGCCAGCGAGGGCCGAGGGGTGAAGACCTGCCGGCACTGAGGGCAGCTGTACCGACCCTTGCTGTCTCCTTTGTCCCAGTGCTTCTGGATACAAGCCAGGCAGTAGGAATGCCCACACGGCAGAGTGGCCGGCTCCTTCAGGGTGTCCAGGCACACCGAGCAGACAAAGGCCTCCTCCTCGGTCCAGGCAGAGGCCATGTGTCAGTAGTTTTCCTTAAGTTAGAGATCAGACCTGGATATATATAAAATAAAATAAAAAAGCACAGCTACTCTGCTCGAGTCAGGAGAAGGAACAGGAGATGCACAACGAAAGATGGCAAGCTTGAAATGCCAGATCACATGAGTCACGTGCTGCTTAAAAACCCGAAGGAGCCTGCTGGGCCCCGGGTGGGGCTGGAAGAACAGGTGGGGCGAGGAGTTTCTCTCTGTGTCACAGCCAGGTGTTTTCCAGCCTGGTCAACTCAAATGGTGCACGTCATGAACAAATGGAAATGTTATGTCAGTATCAAAAGTAGGCTGTAGTGATTAATATCAGGAATTGGTCAAGACTGTGATATTGAGACTTGTAATTGACACTGTGATGAACACTTGTTTTTTAGTCTTAGTCTCACCACCAGTGAAACACACAAGGCTGGTCAAGGCCTGAGACAAAAGAAGACAGACTGGTTTATCAATGGAGGCGTGACGACCGGGGGTGTCACCTTTAAACAATGGGGATGTTTTCCAGATGAGTTCATCAGACAATAATGATGTAAATTCACCTCACATCGCCCTCCATTCATTTTCAGTACAAAAACAAAAAAACAAGCTTAGGAGGTCAGAGGTCAGAGAAAAAAAAGTCTACCCCGACTTCTGACGTCACACAACAATTTGCACCCGCACACCAGTGCATTTTTAATACCAAAATACATTAAAACGTTAGGAATATACAATATTTCACTATTAACTATAGCCTACTAGCCTACTTTAAATTTTAAAAGGTTTTAAAATGTAACTTTCTAGTCATTTCAATTATTGAAATCAGGCAAGGCCTATGTAGTTTTTAATTTTATTTTTTTAAGCTTTATTCCCTTTTATGTATGTCTGTTGTTGTGTTGTTCGTCTTGCCTATGGACCTTGAGTCTAAAGGCCTACTTACGGTTTACACACTACTGATGTTGTGGATTCATGTTGTTATTTCTCTTCGATTTTAAATTATGTGTTTCATTATTTTTAAAATGCTTCTTTAAAAATAAATAATGTTTTGTACCTTTTGTAATGTTTTAATGGCTTAGATGAAGCACTTTGTCCTGGTTTGCCATGTTTTTGTGGTGCGTCTCGAACCACACGCATTAAAGTCGGAAAAAAAATAGTTTTCCGAGTTGTCTTGAACGCAGCATACGTTTGGCATTTTTATTTATTTACCGTATTTATTCTAAATTGTATTTTATTTTATGTTTTAATTTAAACAATACATTGTATTTCAGCATCAATAAAGGTAATAACATGTACAGACAAAACTTACTGTAGAGATAAGCGGACAATAAATAAATAAATGAAGCCAGACGTTTGTCGTTTCCGCGGCGCAGTGAAGGCAGCACCGAAGCCACCGGCGGCTAACGGAGGAGCGTCACACAACTTTCAAGGTGAGTGTTGGTGTTTCCCCCTCTCATATTACACTTAACATTTAACTCTGGCAGCGTGGCTTATATCTGCCTTCCCGTCGGACATGTCAGCGACCACATGTGTGTTTTTAGATCCGATTAAATATTCAGCTGTGTGTGTGTTTTTCTAGTTGATGCTAATGCTAATTAGCCGGGCTAGTTAGCATGCGTATATTTTGACAGTTTCCAGTCAAAACAAGACAAGGACAGCTACTAAAGTGTATTATTATAGTTTTATTTGTTAGTGGAGAACCCATAAACGCGATATTTAGATGTGCTTTATTTTTGTAATCGTCGCTGACACCGCTGAGATAGTTCAGTAGCAGCTGTAGCTGTTAGCCAAAGTTTGACTACATAAGTGTGTCAGTCAGATGATTGTCATGTCAGGGGTTTGAACCTCTGCTCTGTCTGTTTAAACTGTGGTCGATCTGAGTTCAAGGCCCCTGTAGACACCAGATTATGTTAACATTTCCTCCTCTACTGCTGCTATAAATGGAGATATGTACTCTGTTTACCTCAGATGTCAGATTATAGACTGATCAACATGTTGGTGTAGTTATCTGATGGTGGTGTTGTAGTCGAGACCAATGTGGCTTGATATTTACATTATTCTTCAGCTAAAAAGAAAATATAATTTCACATCAAATTTAATTGAAACAAAGTTTGGATTGAACAGATTAGTACAGCACAGAACCTGATAAAGTTTCCTCCCACTTTTGACACTGGTGCAACCAAGTTTTGCACATGGAAAAGTCAACAATTTGAATTATCTCAAAGTTATTGAATTACATTACATAAACCAAAGTAAGCAAGTGACACAGAGAGAGACATTTGTGCTTTAAAAAAAAAAGAAGAAAAAAAAAGATAGTGTTGTAGTCAAGACCAAACCAATGCGAGACCATTTACTGTATTCATTGCCAGTAGTCATAATAATAATCACATGGGTTGACATTATTCCTCAGCTAGAAAAGATTCTTTAAAAAAATCTACCATATTTAATTTAAACAAGGTTTTGATTAAACATAATAAACTTGAACCAAAGTAAGCGAGTGACACAGCGAGACATTGGTCATTAAAAAATTTTTTTTTTTTTAAAAGATGTCACTGCAGCTGTGGTCTTGAGAAAAAATCCAGAGTCTAGGTCGACCAAAACCAAAAACATGGGTCTCGAACTTACAACATTATCTGATGATGCTTTTTAGACTCTTTGATTCTCCCTGTTTTCTTTTCTTTAGGATGTTTAGGGGCCCTCACATCCTGACCTGGTCGTGCCCCATAAGGTCGTTGCTGCTACTGAGAGACCCCCACCTCTGTGTTTTGTCTGAGCCGACTGGTGCTGCGGGGCCGTTTGCAAAACATGGGAGAGAAAGCAGATACAGCAGGATTGCTGAAAGAGGCAGAAACCAGGAGGGGTCCTCCTCAGAGACTGCGTACTGTGCAATGCAACCGTCTTTATTTAGCTCGGACTGTGGAAGTCGCCATCTGAGAGAGGCTTCGTTGCAAAACCTTGCACCCAAAGTCAATTTTTCCAGCCATCACCGTCGTCATCATACCACCCTAGTTTCTACCTCTACAAAAGACAAACAAGCATCTGATCCTTGGAGATACACTGTAGTAGAAGATTCAGGTCAAACCCCCAAAGCTGTGAGCTCTTACCAGGACTGTTTAACCCGCACAACTTGCCTTCAACCCTGGAGAAGGCCTGGGGACAAAGGTTCACTCACTTTCACCCATAAGACTCAAAGCCGTTTATATCACAGACGATTCAACTTGTCGGCAAGTGCGTCGTCACAGACTGTTGTTAACCACTTCCACGGCGCTGTTTTTCAACAAATCAAAGCTATTCATCAGGCTGCTAACCCCCGAGCCCCGGTCGACGCCTGGAGAGACTGTTTATCCCCGGAGAATGAAAACAGGTGTCGACAAAGCCTCGGGCCCAACTTGAAGTTCTACGAGGCGGACAAGGGCAGGAAGGCAGCGAGTCAGAGCCCAGGGAAGAGCCAGGGGAGGTGGGCGTCCGTCCTGGTCTCGCTCTGCTCTGTGGAGCGGCAGCCGGCGTTTCTCTTCACCCTGCGCTCCAGCACGTTGAAGGGCCGGCACAAGGGAGACGTCAGGTGAGTTACGGCCAATAAAGAGGCCAAACTAGTATTACAAACATTCAGTTAAAAGGATAGTTCACCCAAAATTCAAATTGCACTCATTATCTACTCACCCTCATGTCGACTAAGGGCTGGGAGAAGTTTCAGAGTCCTCCGTGGCTTCTCTGAGTTACAGGGGGTCTCGGCGTAGCAGTGCATGTCAATATAACGGTTGCAAATGGATACCAACTGTCTTCGTAACAAAAAGACACACCAAAAAACATCCAAATACCTCCATGCTGCTCGTATGTAATGTCCGTCTTGTATTGAAGCCCCGAAATGCGAAATTGTCCCGAAAAAAATTTAATAAGTCTATATTTCAAGCAGCGGAAGCTCCTCTTCCCAGTTCGTCCAAATTTGAAGAACCGGGAAGAGGAGCTTCGAGAAGCTTCCGCTACAAACAAGCTTGAAATATAGATATATTAATTTTTTTTTGGGACAATTTAGCATTTCGGGGCTTCAATACAAGACGGACATTACATACGAGCAGCATGGAGGTATTTGGATGTTTTTTGGTGTGTCTTTTTGTTATGAAGACAGTTGGTATCCATTTGCAACCGTTATATGGACATGCACTGCTACGCCGAGACCCCCTGTAACTCAGAGAAGCCACGGAGGACTCTGAAACTTCTCCCAGCCCTTAGTCGACATGAGGGTGAGTAGATAATGAGTGAACTATCCCTTTAAGTATACCGTAGAATACATGACCTTATATCCCAATTTATATGCAGCTTTGCAGGAGGGAAGAGCGACCCGTCAGACAGAGATGTGGTTGCCACGGCGCTGAGGGAGGCCCGCGAGGAGCTGGGTGTCCATGTGGGGGCGGAGAAGGTCTGGGGGGTCCTGAAGCCTCTCAGGGACATGGTGAGTCAGACTGAGGTTAAAGCCATGTGGTGAAGCAGTGAACTGTATTTAAATATTAAAAGAATAGATGTTGCCTTAAAGGGATACTTCACCCAAAATTGATAATTCGCCAATCATCTACTCACTGTCATGCCAAGGAAGGGTTCGGAGAACTTTCTGAGTTATCAAAAGGCTTTTGTAGTTCCAGGGGGGGTCCGACTGGCTACGGATTTTCATATAATGGCAGCGGATAGAGTTCACTTTTGAATCATCCAAAACACACACTATGAAACATCCAGATACCTCCATACTGCTCGTCTGTACTGACCCGAGTGTCCTGAAGCCGCCACATGAAAAAGTTGTTTGGAAAAAATTAAATTGATCTCTGTTTTTAGCCTCGTTGTAGCAGTAGCTCCCAGTGGCTGCACGAGATGTTTTTCCGTGTTTACATCATACATCCAATGGTTTACAACGACGAACGAACATCTCGCAGCAAATCTCTCACATGCGCACAAACACCAACAGAGCCACTGGGAGCTACTAGTACAACAAGGCTAGAAACAGTTTTTTTCCAAACAACTTTTTCATGATGTGGCTTCAGGACACTTGGGTCAGACGAGCAGTATGGAGGTATCTGGATGTTTCATAGTGTGTGTTTTTGGACGATTCAAAAGTGAACTCTATCCACCGCCATGATATGAAAACCCGTTGCCAGCCGGACCCCCCCTGGAACTCCTAAAGCATTTTGATAACTGAAAGTTCTCCAAACCCTTCCTTGGCATGACGGTGAGTAGAAAATTGGTGAATTATTGATTTTGGGTGAAGTATCCCTTTTTTAAATAGTGATGCAACTTTTTTCAATTACACCCAAAAACATTCACGGAAGTATGATTTAGCACCAAAGCCTCACGTTTGAGGATTTGATTTGGTCATTTTAATTAATGAATCACTAAAAAAAAAAAAGTATTCTTTATCGTCATAGTTGATTGATTTTTTTAAATCCTATGATCACTCCACCAATCAATTAATGAATTTTCAGAAATATCCCTAAATAAAGTATAAAGTGGCCTTCAGAAATTTGCCTGAATATACAGTAAACTGTCAAACAGACAGAAACAGAAGTGATACACAGACAAAGCAATCAAAAAACATAATATATTGCTTCATGTAGGATTTATTCAAACATTTTTTTTAGTAATCTGATTGTTTTGAATACCAAATCTGTAATGTTTGTGTGTTTTGTCTTGGTCTCCAGTCAGGAATGATGATTGCTCCTGTGCTGGCTAACCTCGGCCCCATAGAGGAGTTGTCCTTCAAACCAAACCCTGGAGAGGTACGCCAGTCCTTTTTATTGTATTGTGTTTTATTTTATTGCCACATCCCTACATTTTGTTTAGTTGATTTATTTTTTGACATGGAAATAGGAATTCAGTATTCGGTAAGTGTTTATACCACAACAGACACTATAACACCACAGTCATTGTTTGCAGTTTGCAGTCTTCAGTGTTGACTGTTTCATACATCTACCGAACCAGTTCATCTCAGCTCAGTCTGCAGCTTTTATGTTTGTTTCATCATCTCCTACAGTAACATACACTTTAATAGACACTGCAACAAATCAACAAATGTCTTTCTTGGCTGCTATTTAACAGAACTGAATATGTTTGTTATGTGCTTGTTTCCGTCCCAGGTGGAGGAGATCTTCACCTTGTCCTTGTCCCACTTGTGCAACCCCCAGAACTGCGGCTACACCCACTTCCGCACCGGTGACAAGTATGGATACACACTCCCAGTGTTTCGCAACGGGAAGCACCGAGTGTGGGGCCTGACCGCCGTCGCTTTAAGTCATACGTTGAAACTGGTTGTTCCTTCTTAGCAGCTCGGTCACCATTAACTGTTTACAAGTGTTAAAAAAAGACCTGTCCTCCTGACGCTCAGAAGATCTGATTACGAGAGACGTGCAATCAAGCTTTGTGTAGCAAAATCGCGTCCATACTGCACCTCTGTTCGTCACCGACTCCTTTCCTCCCTAATTCAGAAGTTACCAATCAAGTTAATTTAACTCACATGACTTTGACCTCATGAGGTCTGAATTTGTTTTATTTTACCATGCCTCAGACCTCATGACTTGTTCAACCCATCGTCTGTTCCCAGTTTATGAAGCCTGGACTGTTATAAACACTGAAATAACACAAGCACATCATATTGTGTTCTGTTGAAGGACAGTGCATTAAAGTTTGTTTTTAAGTGTTGAAGCTGGAGTGTTCATTGTCTTTTTTACATGATTTACATGACATCAAAACAATAAATAGTGCAAAAAAGTGAATTTATAACAGTTTGATTTTCTCTTGGAGGCTGAAAACTTCCAATTTGGTTTTTGGGAATCACAAAAAACCTGATAAAAGCTTTTCTGTTAAAACAGCTACTGTGTCACAATTTTCTATTTGTACTGCTGAAGCTTTATGTGCAGGACTGAGCGTCACACTACTTTCTACAACGCGACTCTTGAATGCTGTCCAGATTTTTTTTAAAAAGGGCCTTTTTCGTCCTCAAGGTGTCTCTCTTACGAACGGCACAACTAAGTGTAACTTCCGACTCTTTGCGTCGTCAAGGCAGCGAGCACTCCATGGGGTCCTGTGAGTCGGGCAGGAGGTGGCAGTTGAAGGGCCAGCTGAAGGAGAGGAGGTCCAGCGCCTGGCTGCACAGCTGCTCGGCGGAGGAGCAGACGGAGCGGCATGGCTGCAGGACGCCGCCCTGAGCGCTGCACTGGGGCAGGAACATCCCACACACCAGCCTCTGCAGCGGCGTGAAGCAGGCCAGCTCCATCAGCACCTGCAGACAGCGCAGAGCCTCAAGTCTTTGAAGGTAACAACACATCATCAACAAGAACAAACAGTAGAGCAGAGATGGACAGAGTACTCGACCGCAGTACTTGAGTAAGAGTACAAATGAAGAGTTCATTTGCAAAAGCAGATAACTTATAGAATCTTCATTTTTTATTTTTTATTTACATAAGGTGATATCAGTCAAACCAAAGTTGAGTGACTTTGAGTTTTATTGAAAACAACACTATGCAAAGAATAATTACAAAGCCTCAGCTCATTTTTTTCAAAATGGCACTTATCTGCTTTTGCAAATGAACTCTTCAAATACTACTGGTCAAAATTTACTACGTTACAAGTAAAAGTAGCTCAGTCTACATGTTACTCGAGTAAGAGTAAAAAGGTACATGCTTTTAAAGGTACTTAAGTATCCAAAAGTACATGCTTTTAAATTTACTTTAAGTAAAAATAAGAGTACACTGCAAAAACTCAATTTTTCCAAGAATATTTGACTTATTTCTTGTCAAAATGTCTTATTTCTAGTCAAAACTAATCTCTTTCCACTTAAAATAAGACTCATCACCTAAAAATTAACTTGTTTTTAGATCATTTTCACTTGTTTCAAACAAATTTTCACTTGAAATAAGTAGAAAAATCTGCCAGTGAAAGCACGTTTTTTTTGTGCTTGTAATAAGGAAGAAAAACTTGCTCCACTATCAGATTTTTCTACTTAGTTCAAGTGAAAATATGCTTCAAAGAAGTAAAAAACTGTTTAAAAACAAGCTACTTTTGATGTGATGAGTCTTATTTTAAGTAGAATGAGATTAGTTTTGACTAGAAATTAGACATTTTGACTAGAAATAAGACAAATATTCTTGGAAAGATTTTGATTTTTTGCAGTGCAGAGTACATTTCTTATTTTTCACATCAATGAATTACTATAATTTTTTCTAAATTAATTTAAGGACCTTTTAACTTCTGTTTCTGAGAATTAACTCTTTGAAACCACCGATGTGCTGCTTTTAGGGGTTAGGGTTTCCTTCTTTGACAAACACAACTTGTGTTCAATAGTATTTTAGGGAAAAAAAAGAAAGAGCAGACCTGAAAGTAACGAGTACTTTTGAGCTTTTTCGAGTAAAAGTAAACATATTTGTCTTGAAAATGTATTCGAGTAAGAGTAATAAGTACCAAAGAAATCTAATACTCAAGTAAAGTACAAATCCTCTGGATATGTACTTAAGTACAGTACTCAAGTAAATTTACTCCATTACTGTCCACCACTGCAGTAGAGGTAAATTAGAAACGTTATGAAGGTGTTTTTGTTTTTTTCTTTACCCGGTACTGCCGTAGGAGTGTGGCAGCTTCTCTCTGATCGGCGATGGACAGCCAGATGTTTGGGAATGAGGTGAGGTTGTAGCTGAGGCCCAGACACATCTCTACCTCTATACGCTCACACGATGAAGCTGAGGGCATGAAGACAGGAAATAAGGATGTACTTTACTGTCAAGGGCACACAGAATAAGGCATAGAATAAAATAAAAAGTATATTAAAAACATGTAAGGAAACAAAACAGTGTTAAAAGGGAGAATAGAGCACTGGCATCTAAGACATGATCGACGTACAGTTGGTGCAAGTAGCTTTAGGAATCATAATAATAATAAAAATAATAGTTTAAAATAAAATAAATACAATAAAAGTTACATAGAATTGCATTTGTCCTAAAAGAGTAATAATTTAAATCTACCGTAATCTAAAAATAAAAAATAAGAACCAGACGGTGCATATAATAGCCTTCCAATGAAGATAACTGGAAGATAGGGGTCATTAATAAGACGGTGTTTGGGTGTCAGTGTGTTTGGAAGGAGATCCGCAGCAATGAGCCTCCCCCCTGCCCGGCATATTATGTGTTCCAGTGTGCTGCTAATGCACAAAGGAAATGGTGATATAATCTTAAGGCTAAAATGTGAAAGCTTTACGGTGATAAATTTTCTCTATTCTGCAAACTTTTATTTTGAAAGGAAATGTATCTGTGCCTCTGTAGACAAAAAACTGCTGTATCTGTGACACGTAGTATGATGATGATCAGGGTCAGATAACAGGGACTCACTGAAGGGAGGGTAGGTGGAGTTACCACAGCCCTGTTCATCCGCTCCGTCGGGGCAGTCGTTCCATCCGTCACACAACCACTGTGGCTGCAGGCACTCGCCGGAACTGCAGGCGAACTGGCCGGGACCGCATTTCCCTTTTTAGTTAAAGAAAAAAGAAACACAGAAGGAAGTTAAGGAAGGATGAAGCAAAGGAAATACTTTGGTTTCTAAGAGCTAGAACTCACGGTCCAGCACAGACACGGCCTGGTACGTTGCGTTGAAGCCGCTGTCGGCCACTCCCTCGTCAGCCACGAACACCACGGTCATGTGGGGGCCGGAGGAGGTCAGGTCTGGTGGGAAGGTTGTTCCACAAAACCTGAGACAAAAGGCAGAGGAAATAAAAGATGCCTCAGAGCACTGTGGTTATATAACTCACACTAAAGGAGGAGTACACACGTATGGATTAGGATTTAAAGTAGAAGACACTTGAAGCTGCATTCATTGTCCAGCAGAGTTACGTATATACACGTGGACAAAATTGTCAGTCCTGTTCTTCTAAAGAAAGAAAAACTTCACAATTGTCACTGAAACAACTTGAAACTGACAAAAGTGACAATGAAAATCAGACATTGCTTTTGAATTGTGGTTCAACAGAATTATCTTTAAAAAAAACAAACTAATAAAAGTGGCCTAGACAAAAAATGATGGTATCCTTAACTTTATCCTTACTTCATATTTTGTTGCACAACCTTATGAGGTAATCACTGCAGTCAGGTGGTTTCTGAAACTCTCAATGAGACCTGCACCTGTCGAGAGGTATTTTGGCCGACTCCTCGTGAGCAAACTGCTCCAGCTGTCTTAGGTTTGAATGCTGCATGTTTCAGCTCTTTCCACACATGTTCGATAGGCCACTTCAGAATAGTACAATATGTTTTGTTCTTCTTAGCCATACTTGGGTGTTTTTATCTGCTGTGTGTCTAGATTTATTACCCTGTTGGACGATTCCTGACCTGCGATTTAGACCGGGCTTTCTGAGACAAAAGGTTGCGCAACAAAATATTAAGTTAAGATTAAGTTAAGGGTGCCATTGTTTTTGTCAGGGCCAGTTTTCATTGGTTTGTTTTAATTAGTTTGTAATTCTGTTGAACCAAAAAAGAGAAAAGAGGAGACCGCACACTTCAGCTCCCTTGCGTGCAGATTTATTAGCTAGGGGTGTAACGGTATGTATTCGTCCCGTGCCGTCACGGTACGGGGGTCACGGTTCGGTGCACACAGTCACACGACGAATACGTCTGAATGAATATTAAAAAAAAAAAAAAAAAAAAGTCGAGTCCTCACTCCAATCTAGGTGGCGGTAATGAGCCCCAAAGCTGCTACAACCGTCATAACAGACGAAGAAGAGAAGTGATGAGAGAGTGAAGTTAGAGGAGGAGAGCTGTCTGCTGCATTTATCTCACCGTGGCTTAATGAAACACAACGGCGTCGGCGGCGGCTCGCGACCATAGACTTTGTCCGGTCCACCAGACAAAGTCCGTCGGCGATGTTTCACGGATGCGCGCTGCGTCGCTAGAAACGCATCAAACACGTAGCGCATGTTTACCCGCCTCCCCTCCCACATGTCAATCACTGGTGCAGGAAAAAGACAACTTGTGTGTGTAACAACTTATCCCGCTGCTTCTAAGCCTCTTGAGATGAACACAGACAGGACCAGAAACATCACCAAAGCAACTGGCATCTAGTCTAAATTAACTGTGTAAACCAACATTGATGTTAGTTTATTGTTTTTTTGTTTTTTTTAATAATAGTTGTCAGTTGTCAAGTGCAAGTTTTTTTTCCTCTAGAATTAATGAATGGCATGATCTTAATATTTTTTTTTTTTTTTTTTAACTTTTATAACACAAGACAAGATTTTAGTTTTACATTCAATAGTGTCTGTTGTACCGAAACCGTACCGAACCGTGACCCCTGAACCGAGGTACGTACCGAACCGTGACTTTTGTGTACCGTTACACCCCTATTATTAGCACATCAAAAATAAAAAGACAGTAACGTTACTGTCTTTTCAAAAATAAAGTAACGTTTCGAAACGTTACAGTCTTTTCAAAATAAGTCTTATTATTTTTGATGTGCTAATAAATCTGCACACAAGGGAGCTGAAGTGTGCGGTCTCCTCTTTTCTCTTTTTTGTCCACGTTTATGTTTGAGGCCAGCACCTTTTTTTTTTAAACTGGATGTGCGCGACCTTATTTACTCTTAATTCTGTTGAACCACAATTCAAAAGCAATGTCTGGTTTTCATTTTTTATTCATCACCACTTTTGTCTGTTTCAAGTTGTTTCAGTGACAATTGTGAGTTTTTCTTTCCTTAACAGAAGGCTACCAACTTCAACTTCAACTTAAACTTTATTGTCCCCAAAGGGAAATTCATATTGCAGAAGGGCAAAAAACACAGAACATATAGAGCACATCCACACAAACTCTACACAACATTGAACAACATTGAATGGCAGTACCCCAGAGGGCAAAGTGGGAGCTGTTCCATACAATCGAGGTAAAAAATAAAAAATAAGAGTGTATCATAACTGTTTAGTATTTGAATTAAGTTGGATAATGGCTTGTGTTATGGATGAGTTTTTCAGTCTATTTGATTTGGCTTTTGACAACAGTTTTGTCCACGTGTGTAAAATAAGATATGTGCCACCGGATAAAAAGCTCAAAGCCGTGATGTGTCTCACCTTCCCAGGACTCTTCCAGCTCCGGTGCCGATGCTGTCGTGCACCTCCACGTAGTCGAACTCGCACACGTCCTGAGTCTCCAGGCTGAAGTTCCTGAAGCTCAGCGTGACGACGTGACCCTCCTCGACATTTATATACCATATACACAGCTAATGGAAAACAGAGTAACTCAGAGGTTAGGCAAAACAAAGACATTGAAGCAGGGTGTGTTCAGCTGCGTACTGGGATGTTGAGTTGAGCGTACCTGCTGGTGAGGATAAGGCTTCGGGTGGTTTGGACTGGACAGGTAGCCGTTAGGACCGGTCTTCTGCCCACCGCACTCTGGAGGTAGAGTCAAGAGTTCAGACTTTGAGTTGTTCAAGTGTGTCACAGGTGCATCTCAATAAATTCGAATCAGTAATTCAATTCAAAAAGTGAAGCTAATACAATATATAGATCCATTACAAACAGAATGAAACATTTGATGTTTCTATTATATAATTTGTTTTAAAGCAGAAGTAAGCGATCCGGTCGTTTTGGCTAACTTCTTGTCCCTACGTCACCACATTCACGCGCATCCCTTGGCTGCACACACAGAGAGGACCGCCCCTTTATGCCGTTCTCTCTCTTCATTGGATAAAGGTTGTAGGATACAAGGAAAGTTTTCTTCTCGGCTTACAGCAGAGCAGAGTGACTGACAGACATGTGTTTCAGACCAAACACTCTATGTAAATGATTGCTGATTGCCAAAATTCCGCTTACTTCTGCTTTAATTGTAATGATTATGACTTACATTTAATAAAGACCTAAAATTCAGTATCTAAAACAATTTGAATATTACAAAAGACCAATAAAAAGCATTTTTACTATGGAAATGTGGCCTTCTGAGAAGTATGGCCATCTACAATATGTGTACTCAGTATTTGGTTGGGGCTATTTGACTTGAACTACTGGAGATGGACTTTTTTTTACATGATATTCTAATTTATTGAGATGCACTTGTAAATTCATGTGTAACTTGACGTCCATGGCTCTCACCCTTGTGTTTGTGGCTGCAGTTTGCCTCGTCCGTTTGGTCCTGGCAGTTTGGGTGACCGTCGCACACAGACACGGGCAGCAGACAGCGCCCACTGTCGCACATGAACTCTTCTCTGGAGCAGCTCTCTGTGAAAACACAACACGACGACACGCCACATGAATGCACACAAGTTTGCACTGTTACTTTATAACTTAATTTGTATGTATTTATTATTGAAAATAGACCAGTGACCTGTGACCAGTACACTTGTGCAATGGGCATTGTGCAATTTAACTCACACTTTAATACACTTTGAATGCAAGCAACATGCAATAACAAACAGTACGTGCAAGAGGGAAGTGTGCTATTCACAAAGGACTTTAAGACCAAATGTATGTGATATATGCAATAATATGAAGCGCTGAGCACTTCAACTAGCACTAGTAGCACTTTAGCAACTTGCACATTTTACTAACTCCTCTACAACATGGAAGATGTCCGGCCTGCATTCAATAATTTTATTGCCATTGTGTTTTTTTTTTTTTTTAATCTCCTTCTTTATTGTGAAAAAGGCCACAGTACTTTGCAGAGGTGCTGGAGCTGAACTTTAAAACTTAGAAAACAACAAAATAGCAACTGCACACTCAAAACATCCTCCTTCTTTATTAACATTTATCTTATTGTTGTCTTTTTTCGGTAACGCTTGATAATAAATACACACTATTAAGCATTAGGCATTAATAAATACTGAATTCTTCATTTATAGCACATGAATACTCATTAGTACAGTATGTAGTTTATAAATACAGTTAGTGCTTATCAGTGATGAGTAAAGCATTTTTAACTGTGTTTATAAACTACATACTAATGAGTATTCATGTGTTATGTTAATAATGAAATCAGTATTTAATGCTTAACTAATGCTTAATAGCGTGGACTTATTATAAAGTGTAACCCTTTTTTCTATGAACACCATCCTGCCAGTGGGACTGGAGATGGAAATAAGCCTCAGCTACCATCTCATGCATATTTGCATGGAAATGTTCATCAGTATGTACTGTCTGTCACTTTTTCTTTTTAAAAAAAGAAGAAAAAAGAATAAATCTCAAACTAGAGTGCAGCAGCAGCAGCAGCAGCAACACGTAGGCTTTCCAGATGCAGGCGACTATACTGACTGTGTCCGGGCAGTACGGTCCTGTACTGAGCCGTGAAGCCGGTGCCTGCGATGCTGCTGTCGGAGCGGAAGGTGACCCACACCGTGCTGCTGTTTGTGTTGATCGTTGGCGGTGCCACGTTACCACAAAACCTGCAAAGAGAGCGAGAGAGAGAGAAACGCAGGCCTGAGCTGGAGCTGGAGTTGCCACATGAGTCTGAACTTTGTACCCTAAATTCTTAAAAGGATTTGTCAGCAGGACTTGGGTAATTTCTTTTTTTTCTTTGCAGTTTCTTGAATGTTCAAGAAAATACTTTCCAAGAATGTGAATCACCAAAACAAGTCTTCACATGTACTGAGATCTTTCCAAGAAACCTCCAGTTACTAAGAAATACTTTAGACCTTTAGTGCCATCTAGCAACCAAATAAGGAAATGACATGAACCTTGATCCTCTTTTTTTCCTTCAAGCAGAACAGGCTTAAAGGGATAGTTCAACATTTTGGCAAATTGGCCCATTGCCATAATCCCTATTAGTCATAGCAGTAGGTTCGTTACCTTTAATTGTCGGTGCAAGCTATTTTTAGAACGGCGGAGCAGAGCCGCGAGCTGCTCAGAGCTACGCTACGGAGGCTAATGGGATTTCTTGGTTTCCCTCATCAAATACACAATCCAACACCTCCAAAACGCTCTGGTGGACAAGTTGTGACCTGCACATTCACCACGCTATGAGATAATAACAGAACGTTACCAGACAGAGTTGTTTTAGAGGTAAATTCAGAGACTGCTTGATGAAAAACTGCCCTCGGCACATCAGTGGTTTTGCATGAATTTCCCTCTAAAACAACTCTGTCTGGTAGCGTTCTGTTATAATCTCATAGTGTGGTGAATGTGCAGGTCACAACTTGTCCACCAGAGCGTTGTGGAGTTGTTGGATTGTGTATTTGATGAGTTTGATGAGGGAAACCAAGAAATCCCATTAGCCTCCGTAGTGTAGCTCTGAGCAGCTTGCGGCTCTGTTCCGCCGTTCTAAAAATAGCTTGCACCGACAATTAAAGGTAACGAACCTACTGCTATGACTAATAGGGATTATGGCAATGGGCCAATTTGCCAAAATGTTTAACTACCCCTTTAAAATAGTTAAGCAGTAGTTTCACTCAGGTCTCTGTGTGTCAACCTCAGATGTTCGATTCCTGCAGGTCACCGCCACACGCCGCGGGGCCTCGTACCAACCTGGTGACCACCGAGCTCTGCTCCGGCTGCTCCTGCACCTCCAGCCAGTCGAACAGACACGGCGACGGTCCCTCCACCGCCAGCGAGGACACGTGGATCTGCACCGCGGACGGGGGCGCGACTCGGATCACCCACACGCACAGCGAGTTGGGCGGGTACGAGCCGGGGTGGTTGGGAGAACTGAAGCTGCCCTCGGGGTCGGTCAGCACGCCGCCGCAACCTGAGGACGGGACAAGACGGGACGAAGGCAAACCAGTTGGACGACAACAACACCAGATGATAATTTATGTTGGACGTTTAAAGGGATAGTTCACCCAAAATTCAAATTTCACTCATTATCTACTCACCCTCATGTGGACTAAGGGCTGGGAGAAGTTTCAGAGTCCTCCGTGGCTTCTCTGAGTTACAGGGGGTCTCGGCGTAGCAGTGCATGTCCATATAACGGTTGCAAATGGATACCAACTGTCTTTGTAACAAAAAGACACACCAAAAAACATCCAAATACATCCATGCTGCTCGTATGTAATGTCCGTCTTGTATTGAAGCCCCCAAATGCGAAATTGTTCCGAAAAAAAATTAAATAAGTCTATATTTCAAGCTTGTTTTGTAGCGGAAGCTTCTCGAAGCTCCTCTTCCCGGTTCGTCCAATTTGATGAACCGGGAAGAGGAGCTTCCGCTACAAAACAAGCTTGAAAAATAGACTCTTTTTTTTTCGGGACAATTTCGCATTTCGGGGCTTCAATACAAGACGGACATTACATACGAGCAGCATGGAGGTATTTGGATGTTTTTTGGTGTGTCTTTTTGTTACGAAGACAGTTGGTATCCATTTGCAAACGTTATATTGACATGCACTGCTACGCCGAGACCCCCTGTAACTCAGAGAAGCCACGGAGGACTCTGAAACTTCTCCCAGCCCTTAGTCGACATGAGGGTGAGTAGATAATGAGTGCAATTTCAATTTTGGGTGAACTATCCCTTTAACCCTCCTGCTGTCCTCCTGGGTCAAGGAATGAAGGGAAATGAAGGACGAAGGGAACGATGGGAGGAAAGAAGGAAGGGAAAAAGGAAGGAAAGATAGATGGAGGGAGGGAGGGAACAGATCGGGTCAAAAAAGAAGGAAGAAGTAAGGACGAAGCAAGGGAAGGAAGGAAGGAAGGGAGGCAGAAAGGATTGTGGAAAGAAGGAAGGGAAAAGGGAAAGGAAAAAAGATGGAGGTATAGGGAACAGACCAGGTCAACTGGATCAAAAGAGGAAGGAAGAAGAAGTAAGGAGGAAGGAAGGAAAGAAAGAAGGAAGGGAAAAATTACTGTGGAAAGAAGGAAGGATGGAGGAAGTGAACATATTGGGGCAATTTGACCCAGAAGGACAACAGGAGTGAGTGGGGATATGTTGTTTAGGAATCACCTACGTGTTTCAGACACTGGGACCCTGGTGGTCTGCGGTGCGGCCGTGCTGCCCCGGTGACTTCTGTTAGAGGGGATTGTGGGTAAAACATGCGACTCTCCGTCCTCTGCGCTCGGTGTGTGTGAAGGGCTGGTGGACAAAACCTGATCCTCCACCGCTTGGCCTTTCATCTCTACAACCAGCGGAGAGAGAAACACACACGAGCACAGGATGGATGGAAACGTGACACGACAATGAACGTTTTATTGTTGTAATGGTAACACTTTATAATAATAAGTACACACTGTTAAGCATTAGTTAAGCATTAAAGGGATAGTTCAACATTTTGGCAAATTGGCCCATTGCCATAATCCCTATAGTCATAGCAGTAGGTTCGTTACCTTTATTTGTTGCTGCAAGCTATTTTTAGAACGGCGGAGCAGAGCCGTGAGCTGCTCAGAGCTACGCTACGGAGGCTCATGGGATTTCTTGCTTTCCCTCATCAAACTCATCAAATACACAATCCAACAACTCCAAAACGCTCTGGTGGACAAGTTGTGACCTGCACATTCACCACGCTATGAGATAATAACAGAACGTTACCAGACGGAGTTGTTTTAGAGGTAAATTCATGCAAAACCGCTGATGCAGGGGCAGTTTTTCAGCAAGCAGACTCTGAATTTACCTCGAAAATGGCTCCGTCTCATAACATTCTGTTATTATCTCATAGCGTGGTGAATGTGCAAGTCACAACTTGTCCACGAAAGCGTTTTGGAGTTGTTGGATTGTGTATTTGATGAGTTGACAAGGAAAACCAAGAAATTCCCTTAGCCTCCATAGCATAGCTCTGAGCAGCTCACGGCTCTGCTCCGCCGTTCTAAAAATAGCTTGCACCAACAATTAAAGGTAACAAACCTACTCCTAAAACTATAGGGATTATGGCAATGGGCCAATTTGCCAAAATGTTGAACTATCCCTTTAATAAATACTGAATTCTTCATTTATAATGCATGAATACTTATTAGTATGTAGTTTTTTAAATACAATTAGTGCTTATCAATGATGTGTAATTTTTTTTAATGAGTATTCATGTGTTATAATTGATGAATTCAGTATTTATTAATGTTTAACTAATGCTTAATAGTGTGTAGTACTTACAGTATTATAAGGTGTTACCGTTGTAATTTCTAGTAATGATCAATTCAGTGACATACGTGTGAGGATGAGGGCCAGCGCCAGTCCGACGGCCGCTAGCAGGAGCAGAACGGCAGCAGTGACTAACACCACCCCCCAGCCACGCCGTGGACCCCGCAGACGCATTACACACACGCCAAACACACCCCAACCTGCGCCAAAATGACAGTAAACACACACAGAAACACACACAGAAACACTACATCAACTCTCTGCTTTCATTTTACTTTTTTTTGCATTCGCCTCATTTCATTTTATTGGTGTTAAAAAGTGAATTCTCTAAATCTTAGAGACAGAAAAACTCGACCACCACCGTTCCACCACCACTCCTGGACAGTGAATCAAAATTAAAGCTCAATAATCAGCTACAACTTAAAGGTCAAAGGTCAAAGGTCTTTATTTTATCAGTTTGCTACGTTACAGTGTAGTGTAGACAAAATGAGATGACGTTTCTCAGGGGCTCGAAAAGTAAAAATTCTATAAAAATAGAATAAGATTATGAATGAATAAATAGATAAATAGAAGGATACTTTTTTTTTTTTAAATACATAAATAATTTATGCGACTACATGAACTGTGGTTATTGTGTAAGAATAGTATACTAAAACGTTAACTACTGGGTTCCTCCTCCTTAGACAGAGTTGATGGAAATGTAATAATCAGAATTCATCATTTTCAATCTGGATGTTGTGGTTTCAAGTTGATTTCACTTCCCTCGTAACGACCGGCTCCACCTTTCCACTTAGCAACGCTGGCTTTCCTTGATTCACTGTAACATCAGGGCGGGTTGAGTGGGACAAACTACAGCTACAACCAGCAGACCGACACTTTAAAGGGACAACGAGGAGTTTGGGAAAAGCGAAGCGTTTTCAGACCACATTTATGAGCCTCCGCGCGCACCGTGAAATTCTTTGACCGGCGCAAGAACAGACTCATGTTTTCATTCATCAATAATTAAAGTCAGAGGTTCGAAGACGATCACATACCGTCGTAGTTCCGACCATAAACGGCGATTTGGCGGCGTTATTCTCATGACTCGCCACAAAACCGAAAGTACAGAAACGCTGGTCGCCTCGACCAGCATTTCCGCCACCACTAATAATAACAAAATAACGATAGAGACAAAACTATTTATTAATCGAAAATGGGCCCATTAACAAGTGTGGGTAGCGGAGATTCATCCACATTAACGTGAGACTTTTTTATAACCAAATAGAAACTCCTCGTTGTCCCTTTAACATGTGAAACTGTTGGATTAACCACCGTTTCTTCATCAGGACACACAACTAGTTCAGTTGATATGATTCATATGCAGCAGCACATTGTCATATAAATAACTGTCTGACTCACCGGCTGCCGGTGGTTTGACCGGTTCGGGGGTGGACGAGGACGTCCTGAAGCCCTCCACCCTCTCCTCCCGCTCCCCCTCCAGTTCAAAGGCAGGGTTGCAGAAAACATTCTGCGAAAAGGAGAAGAACGGGGAAAAGTGGAAATGAAAATGACCCAATTGAAAAAAATTATAATAATAATTCATACAATTGCAGTTCCAGGTATAAATATCATATTCTTCCTCTTCTAAAATTACAAGTTTTCATAACCACAGAAGCACGTCCTTGTTCTGGCCGGGAGCTTGTGGTCGCTGATGTCAGCAAACTTCTGGCACAGTTTGGTTTAGTTTGACACGGTTGGACATCCTTAAAGTCGATATAGCAACTCATCTTTTCTGGCAAACTGTTGCTCATTTCCACATTCAGGAGTTACTGTACGGAGCAGGAATGGCCTTTATTTCTAAACTGTGCTTTTGGCCTTTTTTTGGCAAATAGAAGTCCAGCAGTGGATTGTACCAGTAAGACTAACAAGGAAAACAGTTCTTTAAAACTACATATGAACACCTGGATCATTTTCTGTAGGTTTATATGGTTAAAAAACATGGATTATAGCTGATTCAATGCACTCTTATCATGTACCTATCTGCTGCTTGAGATCACAGCAGTCACTGTTTTCATTTGTGGCCTAACACACGCAGTAGTTAAAAGTTAGAGGGGCCGTGCACTGATGTTGGTTTCTGGTTTAACAGCTTAGACACAGGGCTGTGAACATGGTCACATTAATATTAACATTAACATTAACATTAACCTATAACATTAACATTAACCTGTTTGCTGTTGGCGCCACAGCACCAAATACATTTGGGAATATTGACCATATACACAAACCAACATTATAAACTGTTTTTTGCAATTAGGCTACTGGTTGCCTCTTTCAACCCTATTGTATCAATGGGCTTCACCAGGAAAACAAATTATGAAATATAATGATACAAAAGATCCATGGCTGAGTAACTGACTTCATCTGTAGATTTAATGGTTGAAAGCTCTAGAAAAAAAAAATATATATTAAGTGGATTTTCAGGTCCATATGGCTTGAAATGATTATTTTATTAATCTCACACAGGACAAGACAAGGAAAACTCACTTTACAGGGTTCCTACACAAGTATGGAATTTGATTTGATACATTTCCAGGTCTGGAAATGTATGGGAAATGGAAACTATAGTATGTAATTATATTTATCTTAACACTTATCTGGGTTTGGTCTTATCTGAAGTTATTTGGGTTAATTATTTTGTATGCGCTATTGTACCTACCTAGCTACAATCTCCTGGAAATGATTTGGTTACATAATGGCGTACACATTCAGAATAATGAAAACAAATGATTAATTGCATGATTTATTTTCATGATACACATCTATTTACTCAAATGTTACAAATTATTTGATTTTTTTTACTAAGAAGTCTGGGAAAAGTATGGAATTTGGACATTTCAAATGTGTAGGAACCTTGGCCTTATTCTAAATGTACCATTAATGCAAGGACTTCATTCAAATGGATTTTAGTTACAATACACCATCATCAGTAACCAGCCTCTTCCATCTTGTCGTCCTCACTCACCTTGTAAATATCCGAGGAGTCTGAGTACACAGCGACCTGGCTGAGGTCAGACATCTTTATGTGTTGTCCCGTCTCTCAGGGAACTCTAGTCGGTCGTCGTCGTCCTCCCAAAGGGCCCGAAGCTGTGATCGATACACCCAGGATGACGCTGCGACAGAGCCATGTCTCTTTCCCAGGGTTTCCTTAACATTGTTTGTTTTCTTTACTCCGACTTTAAAGTTTCCTCTGTGGTGGTGAAACCTTACAGGCTTCACTCCTCAAAGCAGAGCAGAGTGCCTTGTTGAACATCTATCGATAGATCCAGACAAATTTGTTTTTAAAATACATAAAAACACAGGATAATGCACTTTAAATAATTTTCATACTCCAGTTATGAAAACATCCATGTTTGACGCTGCAGCTTGAGCAGCATCGACCTGTGCTTCTCTTGTTTTCTCGATGGAGCGTGAGTGGTTACAAAAGAGTTTTAGAAACTCTTCAGTGTTGAACAAAGCCGAGTCAGCTGAGAGGACTGAGCACCTCCAGGAGGAGGAGGGGGAGGAGGAGGAGGAGGGAGGTGACAGAAAAAGAGGGGAGAAGGGGTGAGGATGGAGGTGGAGCTGCTAAATCTCCATAATCCCCATAATGATCTTTTAAGCCTCTAAAATGTTTAATTCATTCACATGCACACACACACACCTGCAAACCTCAGCAAGCAGGAACACAAACACAGAAAAGCTAAACATTGGCACAAAAACGACACAGTTTGAGTCATTCAGTAATAATTCTGGGCAATTAGGCATACAAAAAAAACCCAACAACAACAACAACAGTGCTTGGATGAGGTTTGGATTTGGGAATGGTGAATAATAACAACTCGAAGTGCTGAGGAGATTTAAAACTGCCTGACCTGACACTGATGTTGAGTTTGCTAGAATATATATCTATAGGGCTGCAACTAACGATTATTTTCATTATCGATTACTCTGTCGATTATTTTAACGATTCATCGATTAGTTGTTTGGTCGATAAAATGTTAAAAAATGTTGAAAAATGTCAATCAGTGTTTCCCAAACCACAAGATGACGTCCTCAAATGTCTTTTTTTGTCTACAAACCAAAGAGATACTCAGTTTGTTGTCGTAAAGGAACAAAGAAACCACAAATATTCACATTTAAGAAGCTGAAATCAGAGAATTTTGACATTTTTTTTCTTAAAAAACTACTCAAACTGATTTAGTTTAGTTTAGTGCATTTATTTCGGTCTTGTAAAAACAAGTACAATGTGCAATACAATGCACTTTGACCAAAAAGGTGTAGGCTGAAGCATCATCTCATTTTGCCTATACCCTTCTTAAATTAACATTTTCCGTAAGATTATTCGATTATCAAAATAGTTGACGATTAATTCAATAATTGATTATTGTTCAATTAATTGATTCATAAGTTTTGGGAAAAGCTTTACGTGACGAGGCAACAATATTACAGTCGTAAAAAAAAAAAAAAGAAGAGAAACTAATACAACTAGTGCAGCCAGAAACGAAAGTAAGAGCTCAACTCAGTGTCCTGCCCCGAATTGCCCAATCCCTACTTCTCTATTTGAGTTTGCTGTGTAATGGGTAATCAGTCATCAAATAAAAGCAGCTTCCTACAGGTCGATACAGACACTCTTGTTGTGTCGAGTTGTGTCGCTCACAGACAGAAACTCTGCTCACAAAGTCATGAATGTCAAGTCTTCACTGTGGCTGCTGCTCTTCGTCTGCGTCCAGGAGGGTGAGCTTTGCAACTCTTATGTGGCATTTGCTGTGCGATTATGTCACATTTATATGAAAGTCCTAAGTGTGTGTGTGTGTGTGTGCAGAGATTCATGTTTATCACAGGCCTATCTGTTGTTTGTGCTCTAGTGACGCTGGAAGAGGACAACTATAATTATGACACATACGGGGACTACGACGAGGATCTGCAGCCTCTGAACTGTTCGACTGAAGAGACCATCAAAGGAGGTTTTGTCACCTACTCACAGGTAAAAATTGTTTTGCTTTTCTCTGATCTATCATTTTAAACTAAATATTGTTTTCATTGAAAAATTAATTTAAAAATCAGAAATTGTTGACTTAACTTAAAACAATTACGTCCAGCTCATTTGGAATTAATTTTTTTCATGTCATTTTAACAATCCTGAACATTTGTATGGACTTCAAATGTTGTGCCATGCATAAATTTAGTTTTAGAGTGAGAACGATTCAGAATCAGATTCAGAATTTACTTTATTGATCCCTGGAGGGAAGTTCTTTTGACATAAAGCTCCTAAATAGACAATAAAAAAGAAAAGAAAATGTAATATACAGAAGAGTTAGAGGGAACGAAGATAGATAACTACTGTTTTCCTATATAAAATGAAATAAAATAATTCACAGATATACATGTAATTCAAATTAGGTATACACACTATACTACAGTGTTTAAGTTTAAGAGATTAATAAAAGTTATGGTATTTAATCTTCAACTACAGGGGCAAAAAGAGAGAAAATAATGTCAGAAACAAACATGCATTCAAAAATTTACAATATGAAAACAGTACCATCCAATTTTTAAATTTTCATACATTAATAAAATGATACAACTCATAAAACTCAGGTTACAAGAATAAGTGCAGGAACTGAAAAAATAATGTGGTATCCAAAAAGAAAGAAAAACAGGATGAAATCATCGTGTGAGTCACGCAAATAAAACTGAGTTAGGAAGGAAACTTTTTTAGTTCCTGCTTGAAAAGGAAACTTGACGGTCGGGGAAAACGAAACTTATCGTGCCATCTTTTAGTGGAAGTTTTCACGTTCCTTAATTCAAATCCTGAAGTGACACACACACATGTTTCTTTCTGCCACAGGGGGGGCTGGAGGGCAGCGTGCTGACCTTCCACTGCGGCCCGGGGAAGTACCCGTCCCCCGCCAGCGACAGGGTCTGTGGCTCTGACGGGGAGTGGTCGCCCATGAGATCAACCAGCGGCAGACTGGTGTCACATGCCACATGCAAAGGTAACGTAGATGATAGTTGAGTTGAGTTGAGATTGCTTTATTTATGAAAAAAGAGGGTTGCCCCACACTCTTTAAGGATGTCACAGTGATTTTATTTGCACTTGCACAAACGTTTTCGACCGTGTGTGTTTTTCTAAGCCCAATTGTTGAATGATAGTGTAGTTTTCTATATTTAAAAGATTTTCTATATTTAAAATCTGTTAAACTTTTCCACTGGTTTACACAGTGAGATAACTTTAAGCTGAAGGATGTGCTCCTTACCTTCAGGCTTGCCCCTCCTCACCTAATTGGACCTCACACCTATACACCTGTGACCCTATATATGGATGTGAGCGTTCCTTTGTTCTGTTGGCACCTGCAGAAGACCACACGGTCGAAAACGTTTGTGCAAGTGCAAATAAAATCACTGTGACATCCTTAAAGCAGAAGTAAGCGATCCGGTCGTTTTGGCTAATGCTGCGTTCCAGGCAGGCTTTTGAAACCGTAAATTACAGCTTCAAGTCACGACTTACGACTTTGTAGCGTTCCAGGCAACCCACTCGTGTTTTTCCGACCTGTTTTACCTGTGAAAGTCACTATAACGGCCACTCGTAACTTCCGACCCGTGAACTCGTACCAGATCGAACTGGTACGACTTCACAGGTCGGAAAAACACGAGTTACGAGTTTCCTTGAACGCACCATAACAGTCCTCGTCCCTACGTCACCACATTCACGGCGTCCCTTGGCTGCACACACAGCCCATGCATGCCGTTCTCTCTCCTCATTGGATAAAAACTGTAGGATACGATAAATGTTTTCTCCTCGGCTCAGAGCAGAGCAGAGGGACTGAGAGACCCGTGTTTCTGCTTTAAAGCAGAAGTAAGCGATATTTTTGTGTTAATATAAATCTTAAATAGTTATATCTTCCGACAGCAATCACTTCTATAGAGTGTTTGGTCTGAAACACGGGTCTGTCAGTCACTCTGCTCTTCTCTGAGCCGAGGAGAAAACTTTCCTTGTATCCTACAACCTTTATCCAATGAGGAGAGAGAACGGCATGAAGGGCTGTGTGTGCAGCCAAGGGATGCGCGTGAATGTGGTGACGTAGCGACGAGGACCAATAGATCCATGACGAGGGCGGGGGCTGCTAACTCCATCGGCTGACAAGAAGTTATGGTGCGTTCAGGGCAGCCTGTAACTCGTGTTTTTCCGACCTGTGAAGTGGTACCAGTTCGATCTGGTGCGAGTTCACGGGTCGGAAGTTACGAGTGGCCGTTATAGTGACTTTCACAGGCAACAGGTCGGAAAAACACGAGTGGGTTGCCTGGAACACTACAAAGTCGTAAGTCGTGACTTGAAGCTGTAATTTACGGTTTCAAAAGCCTGCCTGGAACGCAGCATTAGCCAAAACGACCGGATCGCTTACTTCTGCTTCAACCCTCTTTTTTCTACGATACTTTTTATTACCTTGCACCTCAATACAGCATGATGTGCATATAAAAAACCTCCCTTTTCCATTGCTTTATTTATCCCATAGAGCAATTCTGTTTCTACAGCTGACCACCGCACCACAGTCACATACACAAGCAGCATACACAGAGATGGACAGAGTACTCGACCCCATTATTTGAGTAAGAGTACAAATACAGTAATACCAGTCAAAATTTACTCTGTTACAAGTAAAAGTAGCTCAGTAAACATGTTACTCGAGTAAGAGTAAAAAGTACTTGCTTTTAAAGGTACTTAAGTATCCAAAAGTACATGCTTTTAAATTTACTTTAAGTAAAAGTAAGAGAATGACTTACTATAATTTTTTCTAAATGAATTTAAGGACATTTTAAAGGGATAGTTCACCCAAAATTCAAATTTCACTCATTATCTACTCACCCTCATGTCGACTAAGGGCTGTGAGAATTTTCAGAGTCCTCCGTGCCTTCTCGGAGTTACGGGGGGGTCCGCGCAGCAGTATTTGTCCATATAATGATTGTGAATGGTGCTCACTTTTCTTCGTCCAAAAAGACACACCAAAAAACATCCAAATACCTCCATACTGCTCATCTGTAATGTCCGTCTTGTATTGAAGCCCCAACATGAGAAATTGTTCCGCCGGTCAGTGCAAACACAGGAAGAGCAGTGAACCGAGACACTGGGAGCTTCCGCTACAAACAAGCTTAAAATATAGACTTATTTAATTTTTTTCGGAACAATTTCTCATGTCGGGGTTTCAATACAAGAGGGACATTACAGACGAGCAGCATGGAGGTATTTGGATGTTTTTTGGTGTGTCTTTTTGGACGAAGAAAAGTGGTATCCATTCACAACCATTATATGGACATGCACTGCTACGCCGAGACCCCCCCGTAACTCAGAGAAGGCACGGAGGACTCTGAAAATCCTCCCAGCCCTTAGTCGACATGAGGGTGAGTAGATAATGAGTAAAATTTGAATTTTGGGTGAACTATCCCTTTAACTCTTGTTTCTGAGAATTAACTCTTTGAAACCACCTGCACTGATGTGCTTGCTTTCAGGCTATATAAAGCCTTCAGAAACACCTTTAAAACAAATAAAATGAATGGGATCATAAGAGGACAGCAATTGTCATTTTCACGACTTGTGGTATAGTTTTGAGTTGACAAACGCAGTCGAGAGGGTGGCTACTTTGGCGCTATCCTTATGGGGAGGGATGACGTATTTCTGCTTTTACATACATCCCAGTGGAGAGCGTGCACTGTGATAGGTTTCCTTCTTTGACAAACACAGCTTGTGTCCAATAATATTTTAGAAAAAAAAAGAGCAGACCTGAAAGTAACGAGTACTTTTCAGCCTTCCTAGAAATTGACTCGAATTAAAGTAAAAATATTTGTCTTGGAAATGTATTCAAGTAAGAGTAATAAGTGCCAAAGAAATCTAATACTCAAGTAAAGTACAAATCCTCTGGATATGTACTGAAGTACAGTACTCAAGTAAATTTATTCCGTTACTGTCCACCACTGAGCATACATACAGTTGAGGAGGAAAGTGCAAGATTGAGATCAGGTAAGATAAAAGTACAATAAGTATAATAAATACATAAGTAGGGCAATATACATAAAAACACATTGTCAACAACAGTACTAACTACAGCTTCAAGCCAGCTGAGCATACAACAAACTAATGGCAGAATGCACAAAAGCTAGAATAACGATTGGTCTTCCTGAGAGGCTGCATGTAACGTCGACCTGATGGCATCAAGATAAATTCACAGGCCAGAACATTATTTATGATTATTTATGATGCATGCTACCTTTTGTGAGACCCGTCTTTCCCAAAGGGAGTTCAAGTCAGTGAGTTGGGTGCCAGTAATTTTTGAGCAGACTTTCACAATGTTATTTAAACAGTTCCCGTCCTTCACTGCCAGACTGTTAAACCAGCAGAGGAAAGAGAAAGTGAGGAGGCTCTCAATGTATGAAGAGTACACTGCAAAAACTCCAAATCTTTCCAAGAATATTTGTCTTATTTCTTGTCAAAATGTCTAATTTCTAGTCAAAACTAATCTCTTGTCACTCACTTGTTTCAAACAAATTCTCACTTGAAATAAGTAGAAAAATCTGCCAGTGAAAGCAACTTTTTTGTGCTCGTAATAAGGAAGAAAAACTTGCTCCACTATCAGATTTTTCTACTTATTTCAAGTGAAAATATGCTTGAAAGAAGTAAAAAAAATTGAATGTGATGAGTCTTATTTTAAGTATAATGAGATTAGTTTTGACTAGAAATTAGACACACAGTACACAGTACATAAAATAGAATTGGAGACCACTGAATCGGTGTTGATGTCTAATTTAAGCTGAGAGTCAAACAAACTGCTATTTTGTTTGTTTTCTTGTTACTGTGTTTCATCATCTTTAATATTTTGAAATAAAGTATAATATTGGTGTTGAAGTAAGCCAATGTAAGTATAACAACAGAGATGGGCAGGTACTATAAGTTTTCTTCATCCTGTTCCTTTTCATTCATGGTGACAATGTGTACATTATGTAAATATGTGCAACCCTGTGAAGAATGTATACCATGAATGGAATAAATCAAAATGAAATGAAATGAAAGTACCCAGGTATTTATATGATTCAAAGATGATGCATTCAGTGTCATATGTACACAAGATGACTCTCTGAGGTTTTTCTCTCAAAGCAGAACTCTGGTTTTTCGCCTCATCCTTCCTCTTTATCCTCCCAGACGTCTTGTGTCCGGCTCAGCTGCAGCTGGATCACGGCGAGTTCTGGCCCCGGGATCAGTGGCTCGGCATCGGGAAGAATCAGACCTTCTCCTGCTTGGAGGGGTTCACCCTGTACGGGTCGGCCGAGAGGACCTGCACCGCGTCCGGGGCCTGGACAGGCACCGCTCCCGTCTGCGACAACCACGGTGAGGATTGAAGAGGAGGATCATGATTTATAGAGCCACCATCATGATGAAATATACATAGTATGTGGCTGAATTATGAGATATGG
The DNA here is from genome assembly GCF_905171665.1 of Trachurus trachurus. NCBI lineage: Eukaryota > Metazoa > Chordata > Actinopteri > Carangiformes > Carangidae > Trachurus > Trachurus trachurus. Next base: position 10,643,816 of record NC_139892.1, read on the forward strand.
GTTGATGTTACATCAGTGCAACAGAGAAGTAGGAGAGACCGTCCACTTACATGAGGCCCTGAGGGATTATGTTCTGACTAAGCTCACACTTACGAAGCTTTACATTGTATAAGGAGCTTTTCATGAACACAGAACAGAGCCCCGTAAACACATTTCAGTGTTACACTGACAAAAAAAACAAAAAAAAATAGGTCACCACTTTGACCACTTCATGCATTTACATGATTCAGTATTTATTTAGATGTGTTTTTAAAAGGCCTTTAAACGATGTTCTGTATGTTCAGCACAAACATTAATGTCATTTTAAAACCACTCGTTAATTTAATTTCTCTTAAAGGGATACTTCACCCAAAATCGATAATTCACCAATTTTCTACTCACCGTCATGCCAAGGAAGGGTTCAGAGAAGTTTAGGAGTCCTCAAAACGCTTTAGGAGTTCCAGGGGGGGTCCGGCTGGCAACGGATTTTCATATAATGGCGGTGGATAGAGTTCACTTTTGAATCGTCCAAAACACACACTATGAAACATCCAGATACCTCCATACTGCTCGTCTGTACTGACCCAAGTGTCCTGAAGCCGCCACATGAAAAAGTTGTTGGAAAAAAATGAATTTGATCTCTGTTTTTAGCCTTGTTGTAGTAGCTAGTAGCTCCCAGTGGCTCTGTTGATGTTTGTGCACATACACGAGATTTGCATCATACATCCAATGGTTTACAAGAACGAACATGCCGCGGCTTCAGGACACTTGGGTCAGTACAGACAAGCAGTATGGAGGTATTTGGATGTTTCATAGTGTGTGTTTTGGACGATTCAAAAGTGAGCACTATCCGCCGCCATTATATGAAAATCCGTTGCCAGCCGGACCCCCCTGGAACTCCTAAAGCATTTTGATGACTCAGAAAGTTCTCTGAACCCTTCCTTGGCATGACGGTAAGCAGAAAATTGGTGAATTATCGATTTTGGGTGATTTAATGAATGGTTTTTAAATTACATTAATGTTTGTGCTGAACATACAGAACATCGTTTAAAGGCCTTTTACTGTATAAACACATCCAAACACTGAATCATGTTAGAGCAGTAGATGATTGGTGAATTATCGATTTTGGGTGAAGTATCCCTTTAAAAGTCCATTTATATCCAGTTCAGTGTTTTTCATCTGTGTTTAAATGCAGCTGAAGACTGTAAAGACCCCGGGGTCCCCCCAGGGGCCCAGAGAACCGGCCGCTTCCACGCCGGAGAGAAGGTGGCGTATCGGTGTCAGACCGGTCTCACTCTGCTCGGCTCGGCTGAAAGGGTTTGTCTGGAGAACAGGGAGTGGAGCGGCTCAGCGCCGCGGTGTCAAGGTGTTTTACATTTACCAGGTTTTACCGACCAACCAACAGTGATTTAACACTAAAACAGTCATTCATGTTGTCCTTGTGTTTCACTACAGGCCCGAATATCTACGACTCCCCCAGCGCTGTGGCCGAGGCCATGGCAGGATCGCTCGCAGGGGTCATGGACGTGGTGTCACCGGACGCCAAAAAGAAAGGTGAGTACGATTAAAGGAGTTGATGTGCATGCAGATAAAGCTGGTTAAAGGACAATTCCGGGCAAATTCAACTCGGGGTTGTATTTTCCTAACATTTTAGGTCTAAAAGAAGCAATCTGAAGATTTTCAGTTTAATTGCTCCTGTTTTGCGGTAGTTGTGTCTGTCCCCGCATCGCCACGGCAGCTATGAATGGGAGCAGATGCAAGTGTCAGATGGCTACTCAAACATGCACCGAGAAGTTTGTTTACTTCAAGCAAGCCGACATGTTTGTAAAACTAGATCTAATTCAAAGTCTTGCAGAGTCTCGCGTGAGACCCAAGTTTCCGTGCTCGGTGTGTTCAGGTGCGGTGGGAGCTACCGTTTGTGTCATAAACACAGGAATATCAACTCTTGACTTGCTTCAAGTGTACATTTATTTCCACAGACAGCATCAGGTGGCTACTCAAACATGTGGCGAGACGTTTTTTTTACTTGAAGCAAGTAAAGAGTTGATATTCCTGTGTTTATGACACAAACGGGAGCTTCCGACTGCACATGAACACACCGCGCACGGCAACTTGGGTCTCGCACGAGACTCCGGGAGACTTTGAATTAGATCTAGTTTTACAAACATGTCGGCTTGCTTGAAGTAAATAAACTTCTCTGTGCATGTTTGAGTCGCCATCTGACACTGTCTGTAGAAAAAAATTGTGGCTTTGAGGGCTGGAAACAGCCTAAACAGCGGAACTTACATCCGCTCCCATTCATTGCTGCCATGGCGATGCGGGGACAGACACAACTACCGCAAAACAGGAGCGATTAAACTGAAAATCTTCAGATTGCTTCTTTAGACCTAAAATGATAGGAACATACACCCCCGAGTTGAATTTGCCCGGAATTGTCCTTTAACAAATATTCACAATATAATGATATGTACTCTGTGTGTGTGTGTTTTAGAGAGGAAGAAGTCCTTTGGCCGAACTTTCCATGTGGAAGAAGGCAGCCGTATGCACGTCTACATTTTACTGGACGCATCGGGAAGCATCTCAAAGCAGGGCTTTGAGTCAGCGAGGGATGCCACCGTCGCTCTCATCAGAAAGGTTTTGTGCTACATGAGCTCAGTTTTATTTGACTTTGACAAGTTGGTGAACCCCACACCCCCCCTCCTATAACACGTCTGCCTCGTTCTACTTCCAGCTGGACAGCTACGAAGTGCTGCTGAACTTCCACGTGTTGTCATTTGCCAGCAACTATAAAGACATCGTAGACATCAAGGACACTGATTCAAGCGGCAGCGCCGAGGACGTCATAGAGCTACTGATGGAGTTCAAATACGAAAGTATGACTCTTGCTTGTTTCTCATTTAAAACCTGAACTGTGATGCATCAGCCTACCCATCCAAAAAAAACAATAGTCACACACTCTAATATTTTGTTGCACCGCCTTTAACTTTGATTACGCATTGATTTGATTTTGATTACACGCATTTGATATGGCATTGTTTCAATAAACTTCTGCAATGTCACAACATTTATTTCCATCCAAAGTTGAATTAATTTTTCAAAGATTCTCAATGGGGTTAAGATACGAACACTGTGGTCACATTGGACCACATTTCCTCCTTGAAGATGATGGTACCTCACTCTCCTTCCAGTCTTTAATAATGCGTTGGACAGCTCTTAACCCAATTTTAGTAGTTTCAGCAATCTCCTCAGATGTTTTATTTGTTTGATGCCAATAATTTGACCCTTCTGAAACAGATAAACATCTTCTCCACGACCACAGGATGTGTCTTCTAACATGGTTGTTTAAGAAATGAGACTGCATCAGTTGGGATATCGCTTATTTGCGCCTACCCTACTTTTTTTTTTTGGACGGGCAGTGTAAGTTTCACTCACTCACTCACTCACTAACTCACTCACTCTGTCCTCTGTGTTGTGTTCAGGCCACGGGAACGGCACGGGCACCAACATGTACGCTGCGATAGAGCGCGTCAATGTGTTGATCAGCTGGTTCAAGGAGAGGGACCATTTCAACGAGACTCAGAACATCATCGTCTTACAAACAGACGGTAAAGACGAGCGGCGCCTTTCTTGTCTAAGAAAACTAGCGACGTTTCAAGTCAACAAGACCTTAAAGGGATAGTTCAACATTTTGGCAAATTGGCCCGTTTCCATAATCCCTATAGTCATAGCAGAGCTACGCTACGGAGGCTCATGGGATTTCTTGGTTTCCCTCATCAAACTCATCAAATACACAATCCAACAACTCCACAACGCTCTGGTGGACAAGTTGTGACCTGCACATTCACCACGCTATGAGATAATAACAGAACGTTATGAGACGGGAATTGTTTTAGAGGTAAATACAGAGACTGCTTGCCGAAAAACGGCCCCGACAGGAACGCTCATCAGCGGCTTTGCATGAATTTACCTCAAAAACAACTCTGTCTCATAACGTTGTGTTATTATCTCATAGCGTGGTGAATGTGCAGTTCACAAGTTTGATGAGGGAAACCAAGAAATCCCATTAGCCTCCGTAGCGTAGCTCTGAGCAGCTCACGGCTCTGCTCCGCCGCTCTAAAAATAGCTTGCACCGACAATTAAAGGTAACGAACCTACTGCTATGACTATAGGGATTATGGCAATGAGTCAATTTGCCAAAATGTTGAACTATCCCTTTAATGACTCTGTTCTACAGATCTTTCATTGAGTCTGTTATTTCCTTTTCTATTATCTGCTAGTATGGCAACCTTGGCACTAAATAGGAAAATGCTCTACACAGCATCATGAAGGTTGCAAGTAAGATTGTGGGGACTCAGTTCGTTAAACTGAATTGCTTATTTAAAAAGCAAGTACTGAGGAAAGCTAGGAGTATTATTTATCTGTTATTATTTTTTATTATTTTGTTATTATTTGTTTGGACGGTACCCATCCTCTTAGCTCTGAGTATGTTTGGTTACCAATCATTCATCCCCACCTCCATCAGGGTATGTGTGTTGGAGTATATGTATTGTGTTATGTTTTTTATACAACTACTGCAACCAAATTGCCCAAGCTGGGACAGATAAACTATACCTGATGCTTGATACGTGACTCCTGTCTCTCCAAAACAAATGTTAATATCTCTTTCTGGACTTTATTCTGTTTTTCAGGTTACTCAAACATTGGCCGCAATCCTGGGGAAGCTGTGGCCCACATCCGCGAACTGCTGGGCTACAGCGCCAGATCGCAAGATCACACTGATGAGTCAAACCTAGGTAGCACGCAAACAAAACACACGACTGAACAACAGAAACACAATATATGTACAGTATATGTGTTTATATATATAGTCATTCCTTATATGTACATGGTGATGTGCTTTCAGATATCTATGTGTTTGGTGTTGGGAACAAAGTGAAAATAGACCAGCTGAACTCCTTAGCCTCAAAGAAACGTGGCGAGCAGCATGTCTTTGTTCTGGAAGACTACGTCTACCTCAGAAAAGTGTTCAACAGCATCATCAGTAAGTGAGAAAAATTAATTGCGTAGTAATGTCATGAAATAGCCTAGAAATAACGGTCATGGTCATAGTAATGTCATGTTTTTCATAAAGGCAAAAGATTACACGTGTAGGCCAGAATTTTTCTCCAACAACAAGTCCTTTGCAATTGACCGTTATTTCTAGGCTATTTCTTTCTTCAATATCTTGGCCATATTTCTGGACATTACTATGAAATTGACCGTTATTTTTGCATTATGACGCAATTAATTGTTATTTCTTGGCTATTTCTTGACATGATCACGTGATTAACGGCCTGTACCAAAAAGACTCCTTGTATAAGTTAATTATAAATTTGCATTTGCTGAAATCAAACATGCTTTGTGATGCAGGTGACAAGAGTGTGACGATGTGTGGAGTAGCTCAGGAGTACCTCACCAAAGAAGAACAGGAAAAGGAGGACAAGTTCAACATTAGATACAGTCAGCCCATATACAGTAAGCCCTGGCACGTCGACCTGACGGCGGTAAGAGCTTCTTCTCTCACACGTTCAGTCGTTTCGTTCGCTCCGCTCTGTTTCACACTCAGAGTCTGTGTTGTTTCTTTACAGGCTCAATGGGGAAAGACGAAATACTGCTCTGGATCCATCGTGGCTCCGAACTGGGTGCTGACGGCTGCTCACTGCTTTGCCAAAGTGGGCACAGAAAAAATCTCTTACGAGGTGGCTATAAAACACGGTCAGTGTCAATATGGGAAAATAATGCGATGACTGAATTTTTTTTGTTTTGATTTTCATTGTATTTAAAGATTATTTCTTTAATAAAAAGAAAAAAGAAAAAAGGTAACCCTTTAATTTACAGGCTATTAATCACGTGAATTAAGAAATAACAAGTAATTGCTTCATAATGTCTAGAAATAACGGTCAATTTCATAGTAATGTCATGTTTTTCATAAAGGCAAAGGATTATACATGCTTTTCTTGTCAAGAAATATTGCCAAGAAATAACGATTGATTGCATAGATATAGCCCAGAAATAATTGATTGTAAATTGACAATTGCAAGGACTTTTTCTGGAAAATTCTGGCCTTTCCCAAAAAATTCAAAGCAAAGCACATTTACTATGAAATTGACTGTTATTTCTAGGCTATTTCTAAATATTGTTACGCAAATAATTATTTCTTGACTATTTCTAGACAGTATGACGTAATTAATTGTTATTTCTTGGCTATTCCTAGACATTATGACGTAATTAACGGCCTGTAAATTAAAGGGTTACAAAAAAAAACATATTAAAAAGCAGATTACATTGTAAAAGATGATGGTTGTAGATCAGGTTTTAAACTAGTCAATAAGTCGTTTCTCTGGTTCCCACCCAGGTGGAGGCACGGTGAAGTCCAGCAACGTGACCTTGCACCCCAGGTACAACACCAATGCACTGCGTCACAGGAACGTGTCCGAGTTCTACGACTACGACGTCGCTCTGGTGAAGGTGAACACGAGCATCCCGCTTTCCTGGATGGCCAGGTAAGAGGAGAGAGGGCTTGTATTTCAGTTCAATTCAGGTGGATTTATTGTCACTTCCATGAAAACTTTGTTATACATGGGAGCAAAAAGCCGTTCTCCCCTAAGTCATATTGTTTGCTGGACACATATAAAAGGAGACACATTCAGGACAAGTAGGGATTTCATGATTGTAGATTTTCTTGGTACGATTATTGTCAGAGAAAAAAAATCACCATTATCATGATTATTTTGATTATTATATTACATCAACACTATGAATGTGTAAATATAGTCAAGATATACTTGCATTACTAATTATAGTGTCACAATTAATTGTGTAAGTAGTAATCGGGACTTAAAAAATAAAACAGATAAAAAAATAAAGTGTGTTAGTTGTTTACTTCCTTGTGTAACCAAGACTAGTGGTTCTCCACCTTTTCCTGGCACTGGACCTCCTACATAGGGTTGAATTTGTAGTGACAGCTTAATTAAAATTAAAATGTACGTAATTTAAATAGACAAACAAGACTGAATTAAAAAAAAAAAAAAAAAAGTGGCTTATTGTATATTGATGTGTTGATGAGGAGAAGTAATTACCATCGTCTTTTCTTGCATTCAAAAAGAGTTTATTACAAGAAAGAACAATGTCACAAAAAAATGCAGAATCCTGGAGAATCTCTGGTGCCAATATGAGATCTCTCTCCTGTTCAGCCTAAAGTACTGTCCTTGTATATGTTTTCTAACCTCCATAATCTCACCTTTTCCAAGCAGAAGGATGTTGTACCTAACCCAGGTGGTCCATAAACTAAGACATCATCTAACCTATAGAATTTACCCTCTGGCATTTAACCTCTTGACCAGGCAGTTAAACCTTAGGCTAATCGTAAACATGGGTGGATCAAAGAAAACAGAAACGGATAATATACTCCAGGCTTCTGACAAATTCCCCATTTAAACATAGAGGATTGGGAAAAAATAATGGCTCTGGTCACTATTTTAGTAAAATGATAAATAATGTCTGTAAAAGGTCACTCAGTAAAATTATATTTTATTATTTTAAGTACCTTTTGCAATTCCAGCAAGTGCCACTAGAGGTCCGAGTTACCCCTCAGAAACACTGACCTAGACAACCAATATGTATTTAGTGTCCTTGTTGAGCACTCGTGTGTGTGCATTATTTAGTTTTTCAGCTTGATTTTTTTTATTTCAGTTTAGTTTTAGTTAGTTCAACAAGCGATTAAGCTGTTTTTGTTTTGTTTTTATTTTTGAGGAATTGATTAGTTTTAATGTAGTCTTTTAGTTTTTCAGGTATTAGGAGAAATCCTCTGTCAGATGTCTGAAGATGAACTTCCAAATTCAGTTTAGTTTCAGTTAGTTGTAGTGCATTTTTATTTTTATTTCAGTTTACAAAATTATTTTTTCACTGCTAGTTTCAGTTTTAGCCTTAGTAAACTATAATAACCCTGGTGTGTGTGTGTGTACCATGTGTTCCTACAGACCCATCTGTTTGCCGTGTACCGTACCGGCCAGCCGAGCCCTGAAGAAGATCAACTCCACCTGTCAGCAGCACAGTATGTGACCTTAGATCTTCATGTAACAAGAATGCAGAATTAATAATATTTAACATCTTAAAAGTCTTGAATAAAACCTGTCAGTAAAACGAGTGTGTGCCCACAGGGGAGGAGCTGCTGCCGTATGAGGAGACGGCTGCTTTTTTCATCCATAAGAAAACACAACGGAGAACAACACACCTTCACTTAAAGAGTCAGGTGAGAGCTGTGATTCAGGCTGCTTTCATGTTTACAGTACACATATGTAGTGGAAATATATATATATATATATATATATATATATATATATATATATATATACAATACTTGTTATGTCTGCAGAGGCCGGCCTGCGTGGAAAAGGCCAGGGTAACTCTGAAGACGCCCAACAATGTGACTTTGGACGAGTATGTAACGGACCGATTCCTGTGCTCCGGAGGAACCAAAACACATAAAGATACAGTCACCTGCAAAGGTCTGGACTCTGCACTGAGTTTGTGTTCGGTAAAATACTACCAGATTCAAGTTTACAGTAACATACAACCTCTTTTTTTGTTTTTTGTTTTTTGGATAGGTGACTCCGGTGGATCGATGTTTCTGCAGAAAAGAAACCGCTACTTTCAGGTCAGCAAAGTTCCTCCTCATTTCATCAACGCAAGCTCATACACAGCACGGCACAGCACAGCAGCGTCACTCAGGTTTTGTCCCACTCATCCACAGGTGGCAGTGGTAAGCTGGGGCACCGTAGACATGTGTGACGACAAAACGAAGAAGAAGAATAAGAGGCGGAGGAACCATGACGAGGACGAGGAGGAGGCGCCTCCGGACGCACGAGACTTCCACATCGACCTCTTCAAGATCCTGCCGTGGCTGAAGAAGCACCTGGGCGAGCAGATCCAGTTCCTGCCGGAGATCAAGTGAGAGGAGCCACACTCAGGTCGACCAAACCACAATGACACAACAGAGCCTGTGTGGACTGATCGATCACCTACTATATTGTTATTATTGTTAATATTATTTCTTACAACATGGGAATAATCACAACTAGTACTCTTCTCTATCTGTTCACTTTGGGGGAGACCAGACATAGAATGTTTTCTGATCATGCCAGTTAAAGCAGAAGTAAGCAATATTTTTGTGTTAATATAAGTCTTAAATAGTTATATCTTCCGACAGCAATCACTTACATAGAGTGTTTGGTCTGAAACACGGGTCTCTCAGTCACTCTGCTCTGCTCTGAGCCGAGGAGAAAACTTTTCTCGTATCCTACAAGTTTTATCCAATGAGGAGAGAGAACGGCATGCAGGGCTGTGTGTGCAGCCAAGGGATGCGCCTGAATGTGGTGACGTAGGGACGAGGACCAATAGATCCATGACGAGGGCGGGGGCTGCTAACTCCATCGGCTGACAAGACGTTATGGTGCGTTCAAGGCAACCCGTAACTCGTGTTTTTCTGACCCGTGAAGTCGTACCAGTTCGTACTTCTGCTTTAACATGTAGTTTTTTACAATAGGTGTTACATTGTTTGCAGACAGCCTGTAGCTTTCCAGTAGCTAGTAGAAAGGCTATCTTGGACTCAAATGGAAGCTTGTGAATAAAGGAAGTTTTCTATATACATGTTAGGCATAGATATTCTCCATAAAGTGTTGAAAAATAATAATTTTCATGAGAATTTGTCAAGCAAGTACTTTTTTTTTGTCTTTTTTGGGATGTTGAGGGTGATATCTTAAAATTGAGTTGCAACAAACCCCAGAATCTTTTTTTCCATGCCTCCCCCTATGTGTCAACATACTCTTTGCCAAATTTTATAGTTGTATGTCTATTTATGTCATTGTAGTTTGCTTTGCCCCCTGGGTATAGAGCTGCAACAATTAATCAATTAATCGAACAATAATCAATTATTTAAGTAATCGTCAACTATTTTGATACTCAAATAATCGGTTTGAGTAGTTTTTTAAAGAAAAAAAGTCAAAATTCTCTGATTTCAGCTTCTAAAATGTGAATATTTCTGGTTTCTTTGTAACTTTATGACAATAAACTGAGTATCTCTTTGGTTTGTGGACAAAACAAGACATTTGAGGACATCATCTTGTGGTTTCGGAAACACCGATTGACATTTTTCAGCATATTTTAATATTCTATTAACCAAACAACTAATCGATTAATCGCATAAATAATCAACAGATTAATCGATAATGAAAATAATCGTTAGTTGCAGCCATAATCACAACCAATCACAGTAATATCTGTAATATCAAACGTGTATTTATTATTAATTTTCAAAAGCTGTGGTGCAGGAAAGTTCATTACAGAACATAAAAAGATAAGTCTCTTTGTTTTGTTTTCAATTTTATTTTCTCTAAACCCAACATGTAAAACACATCAATGATCAGACACTGAAGCACAAACATAACAGAAATGTATTTGCATTCATGTGGATACGTCATATTCTTCACTCTTAGTGTCCATCAGTGGTACAGTTTAGTTTATAAACCAACAAGAAGAAGCAGTAGCAGCAGTAGCGGACTGACATCTGTGCAGCGTGGTAGAACGCCGGCGGTCCAATCAGCCCTCAGAAAACTGTCTGAACAGCACCTCCGATTGGCTGTCTTTGAAGTTTGGGACAAAGTGGATCTGGAGGATCTCGGAAAATCCCTCGGAGAGAGCTGGAGCCACGAAATGTTTCCTGTTCAGAGAAGGGAAAAACACACACGCGTCCTGTTACAGCAACACTAAGTATGAAGTCCAACATTGTTCAGTTTGTGTAAAAGCCAGGATTTAGTCTGATAAAAAAAAAAAAAAAACTTACTTGTAGCTGTGGAAAATCATATCATTGACCTTAAGGTGTTTGGTGTTTGATGGCTCCATTTCACGGAACTGCAAACAGGAATAACAGTTTTTTTTACATTTTTTTTTTGGCGCTTTTAATGCCTTTATTATGATAGGACAGTATGAGAGACACAGGGCTGACATGGGCTGTGCTCTATGGGCTGAAGATAACGTTTAAGGAAATAAAACACACAAACTTCAGCACCAGCGAAAGACACAATGAAAGCGAGCGAAGAGGTGGTGAGTCATACCTTGTTGTTGTGTTTGGCTTGTTCCAGAGACGCTGAGAAGTGGAAACAGCGACAGGGCACTCCTGCTGCTTTGGCCACATCCACGTAACTGGGAGATTCATTATAGTTAGTTATTGTGTTTAGTTAGAGAAAAAAACACATTACACACAGATTATTACAGTCTATCTACAGCAGGCCTGTAGTACTGAATGTACAATGTCTCAATATACTGTGTTTGAACCAAGGTAAAGGATATAGATCTACCAATAATAGGCCAATAAAACACAATGTATGTTAATTGCGTGTCAAAAAAAAGGTGTTAAAATTACTTATAATGCATTAATGTATTGCTATCACATATAATTTGACAGCTGTAGTATCTAAATAAGGATGCAGCCGTGCTTCACCGTTTACGAGACTCAAGGTCCGGGCTGGTGTTGTCAACGGCGACGCTGCGGCCCTCCTGCAACGCACGCTCACATACCGACACACATTTCTGCCACGAGCCGATTGTGTCCTGACACGGGAATAAAAGGACGAATTAAATACATGTAAAAACCACTACTAATCATTAATCTTCATCAGCATCTTGGTCTTTATGTTCACAATCACAACAACACACAATTACAAACGTGTGCGTCAAATATAAAAGCACTAGCTCGTATTATTTTTGGAGCAGGAGTCGTCCACTCACCCTGTTGACGTACGCGTAGCCTTTTGGGACGATGTGCGTTTGGAAGAAAGTGGATTTACCCGCTGAGGAGAAAAAGGAACAAGTGGATAATCTCAGTAGGGCGTTGATTAGAAAAACAAAAAGGTGATAAATACGTCGTCCACTTCACTATCACTTACATGCAGGGAAACCCACGGCAACTATGACCTCTGTCTTACTGGACGTGAGGGAGGCCGATGGCGGGTCGTACAGCCGGGCAGTGGAGTCGATCTTCCTCTGGTAACACAGAAGAAAACATTTAGAAAGATACAAAACTATCAAACAAATTATTATGCAATCTCACACTCACAGGGTCAAAGTCAGGCAGACTGTAGGGGGCGCTCTTCCAGCCCAGGAAGTACTCCTCAGGTGTGTGAAACTGCAGCCCAATGTTCAGAGCAAACTAGAAAGAAAAAAACAGAAAGTGGTGCACACACTGTTAACATTTTAACGACTTAAACTTCAGATACTCAAAACTTAAAAATAATCAGTCTTATGTACCAGTCGGTCACTGCAGGAGAAATCCTTCTTCTTCTTCCCTGGAGCCCAGTTCTCTGGTCGTCCTGCAGCGTCTGAGCACAGAAGTCATGATATAAGGAAGTGGTTCCCAACCTTTTTTTGGCTCGTGACCCCATTTTGACACCACAAATTTCTGGCGACCCCCGTCAATCAAGCTGCGCCAGCTCAGATTTTATATGCTGCATTTTATTTGAACTCGATTTATATTTGAGAAAGTGAAAGTATAAAATACAGTTGTTTAACATTGTCTGTGTTGTTTATAATCATAATTTTAAAAAGAATAATAATAATTAGTTTAAAAAAAAAATTCAGTCTTTTTTTTTTATCAATTACTAAATATTTCCCCCAAGGTTGAAAAACACTGATATAAGGCAAGCAACAGAAAAAGGGTTTAGGGGTTTACAGTTAAAGGGATAGTTCACCTAAAATTCAAATTTCACTCATTATCTACTCACCCTCATGTGGACTAAGGGCTGGGAGAAGTTTCAGAGTCCTCCGTGCCTTCTCTGAGTTACAGTGGGGCTCCGTGCAGCACTGCATGTCCATATGACGGTTGCGAACGGAGCTCACTTTTCTTCGTCCAAAAAGACACACCAAAAAACATCCAAATACCTCCATAGTGCTCGTATGTAATGTCCCGCTTGTATTGAAGCCCCAACATGAGAAATTGTTCCGAAAAAAATTAAATAAGTCTATATTTATATTTTATACTTCCCAGTGTTGCTCTTCCTGGTCCGTCCAAATCTCGCGCGATTTGCACTGACACCCAGTTCACGGCTCCGCAAATCGCGCGAGACTCAGAGAAGGCACGGAGGACTCTGAAACTTCTCCCAGCCCTTAGTCGACATGAGGGTGAGTAGATAATGAGTGAAATTTGAATTTTGGGTGAACTATCCCTTTAACTGTAAACCCCTAAACCCTTTTTCTGTTGCTTGCCTTATATCAGTGTTTTTCAACCTTGGGGTCGAGACCCCACGTGGGGTCGCCTGAAATATTTAGTAATTGATTAAAAAAAAAAAAGACTGATTTTTTTTTTAAAGGTCTAACACTGAGGAGATTTCACGAAGTCAGGGACTGATCAGGATTAAGATCTGGTTCTGGTGTGCATCTCGGTGAGGAAACCACCTGTAGTGGTAAAAGGGATCGACCAATTATCTGCTTGGCCAATATTCGCAGTTTTAACGATAATCTGTATCGGCTGTTCTTGTTTGTTTTTTTCACTGATAACCGATAAAATTAATTTATTCCAAAACGCGCTCCTTTGGCTCTGATGCAGCGTCTCTCTGCCTTAAGTCACCACTCCTTGGCTGTGTAACGATGTCCCGCCCACAGAACAACATCATTTCTGGGGAACTATGCAAATCGGGTCGCTTTTCCTCTGTTTTGCATTTGTTAAGCAATCCATGGAGCTGTGGATAACATTATTTATCATATACGATGTTATACGACTATATTTGTGTAGTCTTTTCTGTCATAAAACAAGAGATTACGGGTCACAGAAGGAGTTTGTGTTACGGTGCAACAGGTAAAAATCCTGCATCGTTCCTCTTTAAGGTCTTTATCTCACTGATTTTCACAATGTATAAAAACGTCTAATCCCAGGTTAGTTATTCTAAATCTTGACAACGAAATTTTCATTTTTAATGCAAATGCACGTCAGTTTTAAATATCGGTTAACGGTTTCCTTGATTGCTAATAATCGGTATCTGTATCAGCCTTGAAAAAAAGCATATCAGTCAATCCATAGGAAATAATGGGCTGTTTTTTTAACCAAATCCACTCACCTCCTACATAAAAACAGTTTTTCTTGTCCACAGTGACACCATCGTTAGCCTGAGGGGGGAAAACACACAGACAGAAAAACACTTTAAAGGGATAGTTCAACATTTTGGCAAATTGGCCCATTGCCATAATCCCTATAGTCATAGCAGTAGGTTCGTTACCTTTAATTGTCGGTGCAAGCTATTTTTAGAACGGCGGAGCAGAGCCGTACGAGAGCTACGCTACGGAGGCTCATGGGATTTCTTGGTTTCCTTCATCAAACTCATCAAATACACAATCCAACAACTCCAAAACGCTCTGGTGGACAAGTTGTGACCTGCACATTCACCACGCTATGAGATAATAACACAACGTCACCAGACAGAGATGTTTTAGAGGCCAATGCAAAACCGCTGACGCGCGTTGCGTTCAGGGACAGTTTTTCAGCAAGCAGTCTCTGCATTTACCTCTAAAACAACTCTGTCTGGTAACGTTGTGTTATTATCTCATAGCGTGGTGAATGTGCAGGTCACAACTTGTCCACCAGAGCGTTTTGGAGTTTTGGGATTGTGTATTTGATGAGTTTGATGAGGGAAACCAAGAAATCCCATTAGCCTCCGTAGCGTAGCTCTGAGCAGCTCGCGGCTCTGCTCCGCTGTTCTAAAAATAGCTTGCACTGACAATTAAAGGTAACGAACCTACTGCTATGACTATAGGGATTATGGCAATGGGCCAATTTGCCAAAATGTTGAACTATCCCTTTAAATACAATGGGGGAAGAAAAGGTGTCTGTTCAGAGTGGGGATGCCAATAAACAAATAGTGAAACATGCAGATAACATGCAGCTGCATCCACATCAGTTACCTTCTCACTCAGGTGATTCCACATTCCCATCACCGGTTTCCTGTAGATCCCGGGACCAGAAGCCACAAACACCTGAGGCACAGACACAGACAGAGGTCAGGAGCATCCAAACATCTGCTCCATGTACAACATCTGCTGAAAAACGCTTAAAAGAGTCGATCACCACCAACAAAGCGAACCTGCACAGGGAGCTTCAGTGTGGCGAGGATGTCCTCCACTTTAGACTTGAAGACTTCTGGCCTCAGTTTGCCTCTAGCGATGCCCATCTGGTTGGTGAAGAACACCACCTACAGGAAAAAGAGCGAGACTAGATTGGGTTCAAACACGACTATCGGACATAATGTTTATCACATCTCAGGATAAAACAAGACAATAACTGCTATTAGCTCACCTTGTATCCTTTTTTGAGTAAAGTTGCTAATCTGGGCTGAATCTCTGGGTACAGAATCCTGGGAATCAAACATGTGATCATTAAAATAACTCATGCAGATGTGACATTTTATCTATCAGTGCATCAGTTTACATAGACTTGAATATCCCGGTTATGATCATATTCGGGACACACCTCCAGTCGTCTGGAGCCGTGGGAAACACTTTCCCAGACTTGGTGGTGATGATGCAGCCGTCTATGTCAAAGCCAGCGACCTGCAGGCGGAGCAGAGACAAAGAAATATTCACAGACGTTTTCACACAAAGCTGCACGAGCTCATCTGCTTTATAAACCTGGAAGTGAAACTTCTACAAAGTAAAAAAAAACACATCATTGTGTCTACTGAGAAAAAATAGCAAGAGCAAAAAATGACACATTACTTTGGTTAAGCAGCTGAACACAATGCTTTGACTATATTCTGGAGTAATGAATTATACAGTACATTATTCTAAGGGTTTGATATATAAAATGTCAGAAATAGAAAAAAAAAGTCTAAGAGCTCATGTATTTTGCATTTTACAGTCTTGTTTTGTTCAAATCAAAGATATCCAGTGATGTGAGATTGTACAACAGAGTATTAGGGCCACATTGAGAAAAACATGTTTTTCACATACTTTGAGGATAAATCATAGTTTTATGAGAAAAAAGTCATAATTTTATGAGAAAATGCAGAAAGAACCAGGCGGACTTGGGAGAAATCGCTTCTTTTTTCTCATAGAAATTGTCACTATTCTTGTAAAATTATGACTAGTGATAAGTAGCAAATCATAATTAAAAAGTGAGAATTAAAAAAAAAAACTACAGCTTTTATTCTAAATGTAAAAAAAAAAAAAAAGTAAACAGTGTAAAAAGTAAAACTCTTCCGTAGCTCATCCCCACCTTGTCGCTCCCTCTGACTCCAGCCGCGGTGTAAAGCATCAGGTTTCCGATCTGCTGCCAGCTGCTCGTTGCACAGGGCTTCGACGAGGACGATGATGAGGATGATGAAGGCTGGGTGCTGCCGCTCCTCTCTGACTTCTCCGCCAGCTCCTGCAGCTGCTTCAACTTCTCCTCTGCCAGTCTCTCCTCTTCCTCCTCCTCCTCTTCCTCCTCCATCCTCTGGCGCTTCACCTCAGTGTTTCCCCTCTCTGGGCTCAGCCGCCTTTTAGACGACTTTAGAAGATATGAACAACAACATTTTCTCTCTTGTCTCACTTCAGTCGATTTCCTCTCAATAACCACAACAGCTGCACAACAACATGCGTTACCTTCACGGGGGAAGTGGAGAAGAAATCCTTTATGCTGCGTTTAGGCGTCGGACTCGGCTGTTCCTCTTTCTCCTTTCCGTTCCTCCCTTTCGTCTTGTCGGGGGCCTTCGGTCCTCTCTGTGCGCTGCTGCTGCTGCTGGACGCCGTGCCGTTGGAGCTGAGCGAGAAGTGCAGTTTGAACGGATGGCTCTGGTTCACCAGGTAGAGAGTTCCTCCGTGGGTGAGTTTACCAGACTGACCCCGGCCCAGTGTCTCTCCGTCCAGGGAACTGGGGTTGGGACCGAGCTGTGGAGGGGGGAAAAAAAACAACAACAAAAAAAAACAGGACGTGAGCTAAAAACGTTTTTAAAAAATCCAAATGAGCATCGTTGATCGTTCATTCTAAAAATTGAATGTATTTTTAAATAAGATAAAGGTCACAATCTGTTTATAATCACATATTAACAAGAGCATTGTCAGACATTTTTAATAAAAACAAGAAAAATATGAATAATTCCAGTTTATTTTGTCATGTTACTTTTGACCCACCCCCCTGTTACTTTAGTCCTCTCTGTAAGGGACAAAAGTAACAAAGCGCAGCTTCTCTTCAAAGTTAAATTACACCGACCTCATTTCACATTTTTACAAAATAACACCTGGTATTGATAGAAGAGAACACATGTGAGATAGTGATCACAACAAAACAATGTCTCTCTCTGTAATGCTATCTTTTTAAATGGCGTTTATTTGCTCTGCCCTGTGACTATGAACCCTGTACCAGAGTTTTTATAGAGTTGGCTCATTGGTTTTATGGCGACTGGGTGGGAGAAGTGCTGACTTGAGGTTTACAGATTTACTGACACATGATTTAACTGATTTTTATGATTTTTTTTGTTTTAAACATTAAAGCAGAAGTAAGCGATATTTTTGTGTTAATATAAGTCTTAAATAGTTATATCTTCCGACAGCAATCACTTACATAAAGTGTTTGGTCTGAAACACGGGTCTCTCAGTCACTCTGCTCTGCTCTGAGCCGAGGAGAAAACTTTTCTCGTATCCTACAAGTTTTATCCAATGAGGAGAGAGAACGGCATGAAGGGCTGTGTGTGCAGCCAAGGGATGCGCGTCAATGTGGTGACGTAGGACGAGGACCAATAGATCCATGACGAGGGCGGGGGCTGCTAACTCCATCGGCTGACAAGACGTTATGGTGCGTTCAGGGCAGCCCGTAACTCGTGTTTTCCGACCTGTGAACTCGTACCAGTTCGATCTGGTACGAGTTCACGGGTCGGAAGTTACGAGTGGCCGTTATAGTGACTTTCACCGGTAAAACAGGTCGGAAAAACACGAGTGGGTTGCCTGGAACGCTACAAAGTCGTAAGTTGTGACTTGAAGCTGCAATTTACGGTTTCAAAAGCCTGCCTGGAACGCAGCATTAGCCAAAACGACCGGATCACTTACTTCTGCTTTAACTCTCTGTGACTGTTGGTTTTCATACCTGAGTAAAAACCACCTCCTGGTCTGCGTAGCACGCCACCGCCTTCACTGGTGGGAAAGCACAAACACATGTTGATGCATTCTTCTGTTGAAAATGAGTCGAGCATAATAAATATATACAGTAAACAACCTTTTTATTAATTTAATTACACTTTCCCAGTCATATTGCTCCATTTATATCAATTAGGGTTTGTTTAACATATAATACTTCTCTGTATTACTGCAATACAACCAACTACATCACAACAAAATGACCACACAGCTGATTTTACACCTTGACCCTTCTGTCGTCCTCCTGGGTCAAACTGACCCAGTCTGTTTCAAATGGTCCTTCTTTCCTCCCTTCCTTCTGTCTCTCCATCCCTACTTCCTCCCTCCTTTCCTTTCTTTGCTCCTCCCTCCCTTCCTCCATCCTTCTTTCCCTCCTCTCTCCCTTCTTCCCACCATCATTTCCCTTCCTTCTTCCTTCCTTGACCCAATCTGTTCCCTTTCTTTCTTTCTTTCATCCCTTCTTTCCCTCCATCCTCCCTTCTTCTTCTTCCTTCCTTCACCAAGTCTGTTCCCTTTCTTTCTTTCTTTCTTTCTTTCTTTCTTTCTTTCTTTCTTTCTTTCTTTCTTTCTTTCTTTCTTTCCTCCCTTCCTTCTTTCCCTCAATCCTTCCTTCTTCATCTTTCCTTGGCCCAATCTGTTCCCTTTGCCCATCCTTCTTTCCTTCCTTTCTCCCTTCCTTCTTCCCACCATCCTTTTCACTTCCTTCCTCCCTTCTTTCCATCTGTTCTCCTTCCGTCCTTGACCCAATCTGCTCCCTTTCTTTCTTTCTTTCTTTCTTTCTTTCCCTCCATCCTCCCTTCTTTCTTTCTTTCTTTCTTTCTTTCTTTCTTTCTTTCCCTCAATCCTTCCTTCTTCGTCTTTCCTTGGCCCAATCTGTTCCCTTTGCCCATCCTTCTTTCCTTCCTTTCTCCCTTCCTTCTTCCCACCATCCTTTTCACTTCCTTCCTCCCTTCTTTCCATCCGTTCGTCTTCCTTCCTTGAACCCAATCTGTTCCCTTTCATTCATTCTTTCTTTCCTCTCTCCCTTCTTTCCCTCCATCCTCCCTTCTTCTTCCTTCCTTGGCCCAGTCTGTTCCCTTTCTTTCTTTCTTTCTTTCTTTCTTTCTTTCTTTCTTTCTTTCTTTCCTCCATCCTCCCTTCTTCTTCCTTCCTTGACACAGTCTGCTCCCTTTCTTTCTTTTCTCCCTCCCTTCTTTCCTTCCATCCTCCCTTCTTCTTCTTTCCTTGACCCAATCTGCTCCCTTTCTTTTTTTCTTTCTTTCCTCCCTCCCTTCCCTCCTTCTTCTTCTTTCCTTGACCCAATCTGTTCCCTTTGCCCATCCTTCTTTCCTTCCTTTCTCCCTTCCTTCTTCCCACCATCCTTTTCACTTCCTCCCTTCTTTCCCTTCGTTCTTCTTCCTTCCCTGATCCAATCTGTTCCCTTTCTTTCTTTATTTCTTTCCTCCCTTCTTTCCCTCCATCCTCCCTTCTTCTTCTTCCTTCCTTCACCAAGTCTGTTCCCTTTCTTTCTTTCTTTCTTTCTTTCTTTCTTTCTTTCTTTCTTTCCTCCCTTCCTTCTTTCCCTCAATCCTTCCTTCTTCATCTTTCCTTGGCCCAATCTGTTCCCTTTGCCCATCCTTCTTTCCTTCCTTTCTCCCTTCCTTCTTCCCACCATCCTTTTCACTTCCTTCCTCCCTTCTTTCCCTCCATCCTCCCTTCTTCTTCTTTCCTTGACCCAGTCTGTTCCCTTCCTCCATCTTTCTTTCTTTCTTTCTTTCTTTCTTTCTTTCTTTCTTTCCTTGACCCAGGAGGACAACGGGAGGATTAACACGGTTACATCTAGATTATTCAGTCTGACCAAGAGTCGAAACAATCAATAAAAGATGAGGAGAAAAATCAAAACAATGTGAAAATCGAAATTAGTTCTTTTGATCAACGCATTAATGTTGTCATTCGTTCAAAACCAGACCATAATAGTCCAAACTATGCCAGTCAGTGATCTGTGATAATCTCCTCCTCCTCACCCTGGTGCCTGGAGCATTTCTTATCGGTGACAGCGGTGTCCGGTCCCCGGCCCAGCAGCACCGCCCGTCCGTCCGGCAGCGGCACCGCAGCGCCGCAGGCTGCGACCAGCGAGCACGACATCTCGGCTGTAATAATGTAAAGTTTCTAATCAACTTTATCGAGTCTGAGTTGGTGTGTTGTTGTTGTGGAGCTATGCGAAGAAACCGGAGGGAGTTTATTTTTGCATTGTACGCGCGGTCCTGTAGGGAAATGGGCTCGTGTAGAAACATTTCCTGCTTAAAGGTTCCGACTTCACTTTTTTTTTTTTTTTTTTTTTACGGAAGTATTTAAAAGTTTCTTCTTTTTCTCCTTTTCTTTTGAGTAATGTACTTTTCTGTTTTTCAGAGCATTTTTTCAGATAATTTCTTCATTCTGTGTTTGTTTGTTTTCCTAGTATTTTTTTCTGAGTAATTTTTTGTTTCAAAATAACAAGATAGACCTCTGTCAAAATCCTGTGAGAAGCTCCCACCTGAATCAAAAAAAAAAATCAAACATCTATCTATTGTATTCAGAATAAAAGCCCTATAAAGACAGATAGATAGACAGACAGACAGACAGATAGACAGACAGACAGATAGATAGATAGATAGATAGATAGATAGATAGATAGAGATAGATAGATAGATAGATAGATACATATACATACATACATACATACATACATACATACATACATACATACATAGCCTACATACATACATACATACATACATACATACATACATACATACAGTACATAGATAGATACATAGATAGGTGACGGGGAAAAAATATTCTCACAGTCTGTCACATATGGCTTAACACACAGTGTTCACACAATCCATCTTGACACAATCTATCTTCACTGAAAAACTGATGGAAATTACTCTGAAAAACCAGAAACACAAAGTAAAAAGAAAAACAGAACTTTATTTATTTATTTATTTACAGCTGGCTTGCTGATTGGTTTAATTTCTGACAAATCTGTCAACTTCCTCAAATATTAGGCTACAGTATAAATACTGTACATGACTGTGGTGTATTTTTCTTTTGCACAATGCTGTGAACAAATTAGAATTGCAAAGAGCATATGCAGTAAAAATGTGAAACATACGTATTCAGTATCAATTACTCCACTAAGTACAGTAAAGTGTAACGTTTTTCTCAGTTACTTTGGTGCTTTTCTCAGATCAGATCATCAAAATTCTCTTAAGTATTAGTTCAACCTCCACAACATTTATTCCTTTGTGCACATCATTGTAGCAGTTTTTCCTTCCTCTGAACAAATTGCAAATGCTTTTGGACATGTATCAGTTGTTCTCATGCATAAAGTAGCTATAGCGATACAGTAATCTCTGCTGTTTTATTACATTATCATTTGCTTATGTCATGTCAGTCAAAATGAACTATGAATGCTGAGTAGTCGTTCCCTATAAAACTAATAGTCCCCATTTGCTTGAGCCATTACATACAAAATTGTTGAACTAATTACTTGTCAATGTCTGTCAAACTAATTTTAGATGTTGGGAGAAAAATCAAACGTCTATCTAATGTAGCATTTCAGAATAAAAGCCCTAGATGTCCGTCAAGGTTCTCAGTCATCCAGGTCATCTTATTCTTGTGGAGTTTACTGTAATAATAAAAAAAAAGCAACTGGACATCTTCTCTTGTTTGAAGACGTTTCACCCCTCATCCAAGAGGCTTCCTCAGTTCTGAGACTAATGCAAGAAACCCAGGTATTTAAAGGGATAGTTCACCCAAAATTGAAATTGAAACTCATTATCTACTCACCCTCATGTTGACTAAGGGCTGGGAGAAGTTTCAGAGGTATCCGTGGCTTCTCTGAGTTACAGGGGGTCTCGGCGTAGCAGTGCATGTCCATATAACGGTTGCAAATGGATACCAACTGTCTTCGTAACAAAAAGACACACCAAAAAACATCCAAATACGTCCATGCTGCTCGTATGTAACGTCTGTCTTGTATTGAAGCCCCGAAACGCGAAATTGTTACGAAAAAAATTAAATAGCTAGCTAAGTCTATTTTTCAAGCTTGTTTGTAGCGGAAGCTCCTCTTCCCGGTTCTGTCCTCTTCCCTTGGACGAACCGGGAAGAGGAGCTTCGAGAAGAGTAATTTTTGTTTTGAAATAACAAGGTAAGATAGGCCTCTCTCAAAATCCTGTGAGAAGCTCCCACCTGCAAGTAACGTCATTTGACCACTGCGATCAACCACTTTGTTTTCACAATCACAGAATCACACACACACACAAAAATCAAACATCTGTCTAATGTAGCATTTCATAATAAAAGCCCTATAAAGATAGAAAAAAGGAAAAAAATCCAGAGTGCTCAGAAGGTTCAAAACATGTGACGAAGGTGCTCTTTGGTGGGAACATTGGTCAAAAAAGGCCCACGCATTTCGGCAGAACATAACATGTGTTCTACTTTTAGATGATTTTTTCACTGTATGACATGAAATAAATTAACTTTTCTCCAATTTTCATAGGAAAATATATGTGGCTACTTTTGTCCCATAGAACAAGATACAACTAGGCTATAGATACAAATTGCATATTTCATTATAGGAAGTTATCTGGGGAATTATTTTGTTTATCTTAAGCGTCTCTCATGGTTTAATATAATTGGGTGTTCTGTTCATCATGAGGAATAAACGTGCCAATTTTGTGCCTATTTTAAGCTAAAAATTTTCCATTTTATAAATTGGCATTTGCATAATGTGCTTCCACATTCAAATGGCAGTTGTTGCAACTGTCCCCACCCTGTCAGCCATGACAAAACATCATGTGCTAGCTAGACACAACTGACACTCTGACACATGCTAACCATGTGAGGTTAAAAGGTCAGGACAGTATGATAAAAACAGCTCATGAAAAAAGCTACTTTCATACCCTTAAAACAACTTTGTCTCAGTACAAGCAGGAGCAGATGCTGAATATGTCTTCTCTATTCTTGGTGGGTAGAGAGTCTAACTGTGAATGTGCAGTGAGTGTCATCACTCTAGCATGTTTCTCATTGGAGAAATAAGGCTTGTTGCAACCGTCCCTTGTTGCAACTGTCCCCAGTCTCCCCTATTTCTCTATTCTGGGTTTGTTTGTTTGTTTTCTTTCTTTCTTTCTTTCTTTCTTTCTTTCTTTCTTTCTTTCTTTCTGTCTAATGTAGCATTTCATAATAAAACACGAAAATTTCCAGAGTGCTCAGAAGGTTCAAAACATGTGACAAAAGGTGCTCTTTGGTGGGAACATTGGTCAAAAAAGGAACATCCCACGCATTTCAGCAGAAGCCTTCTTCAGGGTCACACCCTGAAGAAGGCTTCTGCCGAAACGCGTGGGCTGTAACCCACTCAAATGTTTTATTCGATATAGCCATTGTATAAATAAAGGCTTTTTACTGTATTATTGAAGAAGAGTGCCTTGGATTTTCCTTTTTTGCCCTATAAAGATAGAGTATCTTCACTGAAAAACTGATGGAAAATACTCTGACAAACCAGAAACACGAAGTAATCAGAAAAACAGAACTTTTTTCTTGCTGATTGATTTGATTTCTGACACACTGACCCATCTGTCAACTTCCTCAAATATTAACTTTCGTTTTAAAAGATAAGAAAGATTTTTCCTCTAAATTGTCTGTTTCCACAATAACCAGTCTTTCAACTAAGAATGTTGAAGGACTGGTTTTAGTCATCCAAGCTACATGCTCTGTTATCTGACCTGGGCCTGCAACAACCCATCCTCCCTCTTCTCACTCTCATTCCTGCAGCAGCCACCGACTGTATATAAGTCAACTGTCCTGTCGGGTAGTGATCTGACTTTTGACGCCTCCCTGCAGAGCACCACTTCACTTTCAGGTAAACAGTCACTTTATTTACAAAGGGATGGGTACCTTTCACATTTAAACCAATAGAGCACCAATACCTGGTTCCTGGGAAGCGGTACCGGTATGCAGTGATACCTGTTTTTGGTATTTTTTGTGTGTTTTTCTGAATTTTAAATAGTTGCTGTTATGGATCAGTGTAAACAAGCAGACCTGGCATATTGAGGGGTCTTCTTTAATGGCAATGTAAATGGGATCTCCCCAACTATAACCTTTAAAACGGGCCTCAGAGTGTGCAAGGCTGTTCACAGACAGGTCCGTTATTAATGTGTTTGTGAGAAATAGAGAGCAGCTCTACAAGAAAATAAGACTTTACACATTTTGTGTTTATTTGCATCAGCCAGACATTTCTCTACTATCTCACAGACAAAAGGTTGCGATCGTACCTGAACCTGTGGTACCTTTGGATTTTATGTGAATCTTTACCCATTCCCACTTTTTAGGCTTTTTAGATTCTGTAAAAACTGCAAACTTTTATTCTTTATTCTTCTTTCTTTCTACTCCAACAGGTCAGCCTGACATCTGACATCTAACAATTGTCAAATCTGTGTGATTTGCTTTGCTGCCATCGCCTTGAATCCCGATCAGTTTTCAGAGCATCAACCCTTCGTCACCATGTCCAACGAGACGACCAAGAACGAGCTTGAAGCGTCGTACCTGTCGCTGATGAGAGGCTTGAGACAGCTGGATCTTCGCCCCTTACCCCAGACCCCCTGTGATCTGGTTCTGACCGGAGACCACGCCTTTCCTTTGGCCATGAACAGTAAAGGCCAGGTCCTGATGGCTGCCTCTCTCTACAGCCGTGGAAGGATTGTGGTTCTTGGTCATGAGGCCTACCTGACGGCTTTCCCTGCTCTGGTAGAGAACGCCTTGTCATGGCTGGTAAGAGATGGATCTGACAACCTGTCTGTAGGGATCCACAGGAACGTAAAAGCAGTCGCTGATAACCTCGGTGAATCCATCTTCGAAGCCGCTGTGGTGGAGGACTTCAGTGAGGATCTGGAGGTTGGTGTGTATGTGACGGACACCTACAGTGTGGGTGAAGACCCAAAGCACCTGGTGGCGTTCCTGAAAGCTGGAGGAGGAGTTCTCATCGCAGGTCAGGCGTGGCACTGGGCCTCAGAGCACCAGAACGTGCTGCTTCAGTTTGGGGGAAATAAGGTTTCTGGTGTAGCAGGGATCTACTTCTCTGGGCGTGTCGGGGAGAAAGACTACCTGCCTGTCTACCCTCAAATCCCTTCCTCCTGGATGGCTGTTGCGTGAGTGTATACTCTACATGTACCTCTCTTTTGTTATTGGTTTTCACAATTGAAGAGTTCATTTGCAAAAGCAGATAACTCAGATAAAAAATTCTAGAATTTTTTTTAATTTTTTTAATTTAGCCTACATAAGGTGATATCAGTCAAACCAAAATTGAGTGACTTTGAGATGTAACAAAACAGACATATCTCAAAAAAATAAAGTTTTATTGAAAACAATACTATGCAAAGAATAATTACAAAGCCTCAGCTCATCTTTTTCAAAATGGCACTTATCTGCTTTTGCAAATGAACTCTTCAGAAAATGTAACAGCATGTAAACAGAAATGCAAAGAACAAACTTTTTTCCTGCTGAAATTCTCATTAAGACGTCGTAGAGCCAGTCTAATCTTTTCTAGCTTCAGGAGTTGTAATGTATCTCTAACCCAATGTCTGTAGGAGGGCGGGGCAGCCTGTTTCCAATTTAAAGCAGAAGCGAGTGATCCGGTCGTTTTCGCTAATGCTGCGTTCCAGGCAGGCTTTTGAAATCATAAATTACAGCTTCAAGTCAAAACTTACGACTTCGTAGCGTTCCAGGCAACCCACTCGTGTTTTTCTGACCTGTTTTACCTGTGAAAGTCACTATAACGGCCACTCGTAACTTCCGACCCGTGAAATCGTACCAGTACGTCTTTTTGTACAGTCTATGTACCGAACTGGTACGACTTCACAGGTCGGAAAAAAACGAGTTTCCTTGAACGCACCATAACAGTCCTCGTCCCTACGTCACCACATTCACGGCGTCCCTTGGCTGCACACACAGCCCTGCATGCAGTTCTCTCTCCTCATTGGATAAAAACTGTAGGATACGATAAATGTTTTCTCCTCGACTCAGAGCAGAGCAGAGGGACTGGGAGACCCGTGTTTCAGACCAAACACTCTATGTAAGTGATTGCTGTCGGAAGATACAACTATTTAAGACTTATATTAACACAAATATATTCTGCTTTAAGTAAAATTATTCGGTAACGCTTTATATTAAGGTCCTTGTAATAAGCATTAGTTAATAGGTAATAAGGCCCTTATAAGTGATTACAAGATGCTTATTAACATTATTATGCATTTATAAGACTATATATGTATTAATAGACTCATTATAATATAGTTAATAGCAGACTATAAGAGATTTATAATAACTTATAATAAACTTAGTTAACTGTTTGTTGATGCTTATGAACATTAATAAAATCCTTATGAGTATCTTATAATTGTTCATAATAACATTACAAACACATATATTGACTCAACTAGCCCAATCATTATGTCTTTATTAATCTTAAGGTCTGTGTAATAAGCGTTAGTTAATAGGTAATAAGGCTCTTATAAGTGCTAACAAGTATTAATAGTCTCATTATAATATAGTTAATAGCAGACTATAAGAGATTTATAATAACTTATAAGAAACTTGTTAACTGTTTGTTGATGCTTAAAGGGCAACTTCGGTTTTTTTCAACCTGGGTCCTATTTTCATATGTTTTTATGTATATGTGAGTGATGGATAACATTTTTATTGAGGTCGCTCCAGTATTGAGCCCGGCCGGCAGCCGGCAGACAGCCTGCAGCCTAACTAACGCTCTTATATGGGGCAAGTGGCTCCCGTCAAAGTTCGCCGTATAAACGGTCATTTCTTTCAAACTGGCGGGCTCAGCGATAAGACACCGGTTGGGTATACCGTACGGTAGGCTACTGTTGCCAGGCAGACTAACTACTACCAAAGGGCTTTGCTACTACGTACTAATCCCAACCGGTGTCTTATCGCGAGTTATAGCGAGATTTCAGAACGAGATTTCTCGCCTGTTGACAGACTCAGATCACAATAAACAGCGACCTCCAGCAACAGGTAAAGGCAATTTCATTCACTTCTCCTCTCTAGTATGTTGCTGGACACTTTTTGTGACTATCTGAGCCCGCCAGTTTGAAAGAAATGACCGTTTATACGGCGAACTTTGACGGGAGCCACTTGCCCCATATAAGAGCGTTAGTTAGGCTGCAGGCTGTCTGCCGGCTGCCGGCCGGGCTCAATACTGGAGCGACCTCAATAAAAATGTTATCCATCACTCACATATACATAAAAACATATGAAAATAGGACCCAGGTTGAAAAAAACCGAAGTTGCCCTTTAAGAACATTAATAAAATCTTCATGAGTATCAATTTAACCCAACCATGATGTCTTTGTCATGCCTTTATTAATCTTTTTTTTGTTTGATTTATTAACATTATACTTTATTGCTCATCTATTATAAGTTTACTTGTTTACAGTAAACTGTGCTTTTTGCAGGTACTGGATCTAAAGCGAGAACAATGTCTTATTAAGGCTGATAAATCTTTTATTATGCATTTGATTTTGGTTTTCAGAAAGGTGCGTCACTTGAAACATTTTACCCTTTCGCTTTTATTTTGAAGGCAAACAGCAAACCGGAAGTTCCGGTTTAAGCTAGCAGCTGATAGCTTAACACATGCCCATGTGTAAAATGGAGGTAGTTGCCCAACATTTCTGCCCCCGAGTAGAATTCAAACCCATTCTGGGCCTCGAAAAGAAGCAGCTGACAAGAGGAAGCGTTGTGAGACGGAGGATGACTCTTCTGGTAAGTTTAACTGCTGCTAACTAGTTAGTACAAACTCAAACATGCATAGCTAACGTTAGCCGAAGCTAGTGTAGACCTAGCCGCCTCATGACTGTTGCTGCCCTACGGAAGCGCTCCTCTGTGTATCAGTGAGAAAGTTTTTATATTAAAATGTAGTTTATTTTGTCTCCAGCTAGGCTTATATACAGTACATACAGTGTACATTGTCGAAATATATAACTTCTCTCTTTCGTTGTGCACCGTCTGATATGTTCTTGACACTTTTCTGTACATGATAGCCTACTTACTGCTGTGAACATTCTGCACAGTCATTTGAGTTTGAGTTTAATGAAATGTGCTACATTTAAAATGCTTGAAAATTCAACTGTAAAGTGTTATTGCAGGATATATCGAGACTTTTATTTTTATGTTTTTACATTAAAAAAAATGTCATTATGAAAACTCAGATGTAAATTTCCTCTATCCTCATTCTCTACCGACCCCTCCTCAGACTCTCCTCAAGCTCCTCAACCTCAGATGATGGCAAGAAGAAGAGGAAGAGGGAATTGCTTTTGATGCAAACAAGAGTGCAAAAGAGCAGCTGCGTTAAATGTTCAATGGAATTAAAAATTACAAAAAATAAAAGTGTACTTTTTTTTCAAAGACCTGTTTTAGGTTATTTTTATACATTTTAAGTATAAAAATCATGTTGCACTTTGCAAAATTGCACTTTTTTGAGTTAAATTATTACCTGTTTTAGGTGATTTAGATTTTTATATCCTACATTTTCAGTAAAATGTCTCTTTACTTGACAGCAATGAATAAAACAATGTTGGGCTTCACTGTTGAAACATTTGTATTACTATGCAATCTTTTCTTTACATTTCATCAACCTTGACCACATGTATTGTTCATTACAGATGTGGAAGTTGTGAAAATCATTGTTAACCATTAATGAATGCATTACAAAAGATTTATTAGACTTAATAAGACATTGTTCTCGCTTTAGATCCAGTACCTGCAAAAAGCATAGTTAACTGTTAACAAGTGCATAGTTAACTGATAATAAGGGCATAATAATGCACAATAAAATATTTATCAGCCTTAATAAGGCATTGTTCTCGCTTTAGATCCAGTACCTGCAAAAAGCATAGTTAACTGTTAACAAGTGCATAGTTAACTGATAATAAGGGCATAATAATGCACAATAAAATATTTATCAGCCTTAATAAGACATTGTTCTCGCTTTAGATCCAGTACCTGCAAAAAGCATAGTTAACTGTTAACAAGTGCATAGTTAACTGATAATAAGGGCATAATAATGCACAATAAAATATTTATCAGCCTTAATAAGACATTGTTCTCGCTTTAGATCCAGTACCTGCAAAAAGCATAGTTAACTGTTAACAAGTGCATAGTTAACTGATAATAAGGGCATAATAATGCACAATAAAATATTTATCAGCCTTAATAAGACATTGTTCTCGCTTTAGATCCAGTACCTGCAAAAAGCATAGTTAACTGTTAACAAGTGCATTGTTAATTTATAATAGATGAGCAATAAAGTATATATTAAATGTTAATAAATCAAACAAAAAAGATGAATAAAGGCATGACAAAGACATCATGGTTGGGCTACACTCAATGTGTTTGTAATGTTATTATGAACAATTATAAGATACTCATGAAGATTTTATTAATGTTCTTAAGCATCAACAAACAGTTAACAAGTTTCTTATAAGTTATTATAAATCTCTTATAGTCTGCTATTAACTATATTGTAATGAGACTATTAATACTTGTTAGCACTTATAAGAGCCTTATTACCTATTAACTAACACTTATTACACAGACCTTAAGATTAATAAAGGCATAACAAAGACATAATGATTGGGCTAGTTGAGTCAATATATGTGTTTGTAATGTTATTATGAACAATTATAAGATACTCATAAGGATCTTATTAATGTTCATAAGCATCAACAAACAGTTAACTAAGTTTATTATAAGTTATTATAAATCAATTATAGTCTGCTATTAACTATATTATAATGAGTCTATTAATACATATATAGTCTTATAAATGCATAATAATGTTAATAAGCATCTTGTAATCACTTATAAGAGCCTTATTACCTATTAACTAATGCTTATTACAAGGACCTTAATATAAAGCGTTACCAATTATTCTTCTCGCTAAGAGGGCGACAAAAGCAATGCGATCAGATTGTGCCCTATAGAAAGATGATTGTCCTCACATTGAATACCAAATATGGCCGTGAGAGGGTTTGGGTTGATTGGTCTTTTAAATATCTTGGATAGGACAACGAGTATGGATGACCGGTTACCCGATAGTCTCGGACAAAATCTATGAGCTTGTGTTGCAGGTGAAAATTTGCATCTATTATCCGTTGCTGGATACATCTTTGCGATCCTGGCTTTGGACAAGTGCAGCCTGTGTGCTACTTTAAATTGAAGAAGGCTACTGTATGTCTGGCACAAATTGATGAGGAGTGTAGGCTATCCTTGAAAATATGTCTGACCATTCAGTATCTGTAATTTTTAAATTCAGATCAGCCTGCGTCCGTCAATGCATCAAGAGATGCTAACTGTAAAGATGAGAGTTTCATATATAACAGATATTATGCCTTTGTTAGATGGAGCTGTTGGATTGCAGGACATGTTCAGTTCAGTTCAGTTCAGTTCAGACAACTTTATTAGTCCAATTCAGTTTAAGCAGTTCTGGCGTAGAGAAAAACACACAAACAACAACCATGACATAACAACAAGCAGCAGACGACAACAGGAGTACAATATGCAAATCAGTACATATCCCCAGGGGGCTAAGGCACTTACAGTGAGCCACTGTCTCATAATTGTGTGGAATGGCACAATTTACAGTAATAACAGAGACCAACCATATGATCGTGTTTGGTTACGAATCCAATCCCGCACCTGTAGAAATCTTAAAAAATTTGATTTTGGTAATACTCTACTCTTCTTTATCTGTACATTTAGAAAAACAAAACGTGTTTACGACAACTTTAATTGCATGTCAGCGTCTAAACTCAATGTATTTGTTCAGATGCTTGTGGTGAGAAGAATTCATTGTCAGTTAAACTTGATCATCACGCTGAAGCAAAACTGTCTTTAATTCTTTGATATACTGTAGCCCTCTCTGTCCTCTCCTCTTCCTCCTTTTCTAACACAGGACCGGTAAGGACTTTAAGGACGACTTGGACTTCCTCCTCCAGGGGGTCTCAGACTTTGACCTCCAGGGTGGAACAATAGCTTCTGAGATCCTGGTCCACGGCCCTCTGACCTTCCCCATCGGCAAATCTGAGGATGGAAGCGTGTTTCTGGCAGGAGCCTACTACGGGAAGGGACGGGTCATTGTGATTAGTCATGAAGGACTTCTGGGACGAGAGGTAATGACCGGTCTTAAAGGGATAGGTCAACATTTGCCATAATCCCTATAGTCATAGCAGTAGGTTCGTTACCTTTAATTGTCGGTGCAAGCCATTTTTAGAACGGCGGAGCAGAGCCGCGAGCTGCTCAGAGCTGGGATTTCTTGGTTTCCCTCATCAAACTCATCAAATACACAATCCAACAACTCCAAAACGCTCTGGTGGACAAGTTGTGACCTGCACATTCACCACGCTATGAGATAATAACAGAACGTTACCAGACAGAGTTGTTTTAGAGGGAAAATCCGAGACTGCAACTGCTCCTGACGGGAATGTGCATCAGCGGTTTTGCATGAATTTGCCTCAAACAACTCTGTCTGGTAACGTTCTGTTATTATCTCATAGCGTGGTGAATGTGCAGGTCACAACTTGTCCACCAGAGCGTTTTGGAGTTGTTGGATTGTGTAATTGATGAGTTTGATGAGGAAAACCAAGAAATCCCATGAGTCTCCGTAGTGTAGCTCTGAGCAGCTCGCGGCTCTGTTCCGCCGTTCTAAAAACAGCTTGCACCGACAACTGAAAGTAACGAACCTACTGCTATGACTATAGGAATTATGGCCAATTTACCAAAATGTTGAACTATCCCTTTAAGTTTTCTGTCTTAATCAATCAAACTAGTCAATCAATTAGTTGTGGCATAGTAAAAACGTATTACATAATGATATAGTATTTAGGAAGCTAAAAAGAGAAAAGGCAGTATTATAGTATAGGGGGTGAGATTAAATAAGTTTATACTTATTCACACTCCTTTCGAATATGAAATATACAGTATATACAGTACATATAGTATATGTGTGTGTTTTGTTTGTCACATATTCAAAGAAAGAAAGAAAGAAAGCTGAGCGCTTGATAGATGGATATGACTTGGACTCCATTTTTAAATGATGAGTGTGAGGATCTGCCAAAAACATTTTCACGTGATTTGCTGCTGCCGCTGTTTTTCAATTAATTCCTGTCATTACAGACTTGGGCTCCATTTTGGAGCAACGCCCTTCACTGGTTGGACGAAGGCCGACAGGGGCTCATTGGTGTCCAGCCCAACCACGCCCTCGAGGTTCTTATGAAGTCGGGGTTATTCTGTGAGAAGACAAGCTTCAGAAAGGACCTGAGTGTGTTTGTGTGCACGGCGTACAGCGATCAACATGCGGAGGAAATCCAAAACTTTGTGGCAGAGGGAGGCGGCCTGCTGATCGGCGGGCATGCCTGGAACTGGCAGTACTCGCACAGTGGGCAAAACGCACTGACAGAGTTTGAAGGTATGATAATGCGCCACCTGCCTAAAACAGAGGCAGTTTTCATGATTTGCATGATGTTTTGTTGACTGCAGTGTGAGACAAATATGTTAAAAGCTGAGCCCAACACCTGTGTTTCAAGGTGTCAATTAGTAGCCTATATGTTGTAGCCTACACATTCTCTCCTGCAAGATAATCACAGGGTTACATCAAAGAACATGCATGGAGTGCTGCATGGGTATCAGTTGTCTTTGTCTCTTAATTTCTACAGTACCTCTAAATAATCACAGGGTTACATTTAATTCTGAAAACACTTGCAGACAGACAGTTGAGTTTAATGGAATTTGTGACCTTCACACTAAGCTAGAAAGTCACAGTAATTGGCAGACACATTGACAGTCCCTTTGTGCCACTTGGAAAGTTGTTGGCAGGGGGAAGGGGTTTCTAATGAGCTGTTCTGACGAGGTTTATTTTTGCTACAGAGAGTCAGGAGAAATTTTCCAGACCCAGATAATATGACAGATACGTATTTCCTGTTGGTACTAAACTTTGATGTCACGCCAGTGGCAGTGACAGCAGCAAATCAACCAAATGTAAACTAATGTAAACTTGGAGATGTTAAAAACAGAGAAAAACTCCAAGGCACTCTCTCTTGGGTCAATTAAATGCCTTTAATTAATCTGGCATTGTCACAATGACAAGTTAAAAATAACTACAACACGTTCATCAGAGAGTAAAACAAACCTGGCTTGGCTTCCTCCTGCTCCTTTTCTAGCATGCACTGTTTATTGATTTGAATATTCGTCTTGTGGGACACTAAAACACATGTTATTTGTTTAATATGTCTGTTTGTTTTTTAAATATGTTCGAAATAAAGAATACATTGAAAAATAGAATAAACTGATGCTCAGAAAGCTGCCGCTTGGTGGTAGGCCAATGGTCAAGAAGTAATCATTACAGTACAAGGCACTGATGACACCATGAGGGGGAAGTGGAGAATGACAACTTGTAAAACACAGATAAAATATGCAGTGTGAGAAATGTTAATACTGTAACAGACCAACAGACCTGCAGACTGGAATTTAAAAGTTTCAACACAGAAGATTAAGTCAGGTTCATTTTTTTTTTTTTTCATTTGATTTGATTTATTCGTCCATTCCACAAGTCAAACACAAGTCAAAATTTCATGATCAATATGGGCGAAAGGGCAAAGGCAGAAGCAAAGCTTATTAATGCCTACCCTATTTACAGGAAGAAAAATTACAATAACAAAACAAAACAAAATTTGTAGGAAGATTACACTCGAAGAGTAGATAAGTAAAGTGAATAGTATCAAAACAAAACAAGAAGAACCATCATTTACCATAATTAACTTACTTTATCATAGTGTTAAATATTTATTCAATACATTGATTTTAAACATCCTTTTAAATTGGGTAATAGTTGTACATGATTTTAATTCATTGTCAAGGCTATTCCATAATTTTACTCCAATAACAGAAATTAAAGCAGAAGTAAGCGATCCGGTCGTTTTGGCTAATGCTGCGTTCCAGGCCGGCTTTTGAAACCGTAAATTACAGCTTCAAGTCACAACTTACGACTTTGTAGCGTTCCAGGCAACCCACCCGTGTTTTTCCGACCTGTTTTACCTGTGAAAGTCACTCGTAACTTCCGACCCGTGAACTCGTACCAGATCGAACTGGTACGACTTCACAGGTCGGAAAAACACGAGTTACGAGTTGCCTTGAACGCACCATAACAGTCCTGGTCCCTACGTCACCACATTCACGGCGTCCCTTGGCTGCACACACAGCCCTGCATGCCGTTCTCTCTCCTCATTGGATAAAAACTGTAGGATACGATAAATGTTTTCTCCTCGGCTCAGAGCAGAGCAGAGTGACTGAGAGACCCGTGTTTCGGTCCAAACACTCTATGTAAGTGATTGCTGTCGGAAGATATAACTATTTAAGACTTATATTAACACAAATATATCACTTACTTCTGCTTTAATTTGGCTTTAGTATTTGTCCTTGCTTTTGGTTTGTTTAAAATGCAGGTCCCCCTGAGGTCATAGGCTACAGATTGTTTATTGCCTTATAGGTTATTACAGCAGTGTTTAAATTGATCAGGTCTTCGAATTTCAATGTTTTGGTACAGGTGAAGAGCGGATTGGTTGGTGCTAAGTAATCCTTTTGCTTCAATGTCTTTCAGGGAACAAGATCCTGAACCAAATGGGCTTGAGCATAATGGCAGACACAATCGATGGGGGTTTATTCAAGGCCCCCGAGCACCGTGAAGCCGCCGAGGACGGCTACCACTTCCGCCACCTTCTCCGCCGCTTCGCCGGCCACGTGAACGAGGGGAGGGAACTCACCGAGGGCGAGCTGGGATGTCTGAAGAAGCTGGGCAGAGACTGCAGCACCTACTTAAGCCTGAAGGCCCACTGCTGCCCCGCCTACACGCAGGTCTTGTCCACGCTCACTGATGTCGTGCTGAGGGCGGGAATGCCACAGGTGAAAATAAACTCCTCATGATCATGTTACAGAAACGAGCAGTAAGAGTTATTTCTGCAGGCTTATTGAAAGTGGCCGATCTAATAGAACTTCAGACCTTAAAAATAATGTATAAAGCAAAGAACAGATCATTACCAGAACATTTACAGAACTTGTTCAAACGGGAGGAAGAGGACAACAACAGACTGAAACTTGATTTTAAACATAAATGTGCAAGGCTAAGCTTAAAACAAATGTGTAATTTCTGTTGCAGGTGTAAAACTATGACATTCACAAAGCAAGGAACTGAAAAGTTGGACAAGTATATCTCAGTTAAAGAAAATGTTTTTTAAAAAAAAGAAAAGATAAGTGCCTACAAAAAAGAAGAAGGAGAAAGAGAAAAAGAAGGGGAAAAAAAGAAATTTTTTAATATTTTTTTTTTTTTTGAAATAGAGTATAATATTGGTGTTGATAGTAAGCCAATGCAATTATAACAATAGACAGGGGCAGGTACTATAAGTTTTTCTTCATCCTGCTCCTTTTCATTTATGGTGACTATTATGTAAATATATGCAACCATGTGAAGAATGTATACCATGAATGGAATAAATCGAAAAATGAAATGAAATATTCTAAAGCTATAAACCTTTTACAATATAATCATGATTGATTTTCTGTCAAGGTTTCCGGCAGCAGCCCTGTGAAGACCCCCAAAGAGCACCTGCTCCTCACGGTCGGGGGAGAGCTGTATGAAGCTTCTTCAAACCCCGACGCCCTCCTTCCTCACCTCATCAAAGACAACCAGCTGATGCCGGTCGTCTACAACCACAGGATCATGATTAACGTTAACACAGCCGGTCAGTGTCTTGTTGACAAAACACCCATCTCTTTAATCTGGCTTTTATGTTATTATCTCATAGTTAATTTATTCTATTCTACAGTTTTACAGTTCGTCTTCTATTTTATTACTTTCTTCTCTCTTATTGTTATCTTTCGTGTTTTTATATTTTGTCTTATATTTCTATCCTGCATTTTTTTCTATCTTATTAATTTTATTTTTTATTTTTACTATTGCTATAATTTATTGTTGTTTTTTAATCTTCATGCATTAGTCTCCACGTCATTCTTCTTGATTCACTTCTTATATATATATATACTTTTTCAATCAAAATGTAAAGCACTTTGATAATATGTATCGAATATATTTGTGATTACAGTAGATCAATTTTAAAATGCAAATCATTGAGTGTAACTTTGCTGCTGCTTTGTATTTATGTGTGTGTGTGTGTGTGTGTGTGTGTGTGTGTGTGTGTGTGTGTGTGTGTGTTAGAACGGGAGGAGTGGGTCAGTACAGGTCTCTACCTCGCTCCTGGTATGAAGACCTACGTGATCATACCTGCAGACATCGTCAACAGCGGGTGGGAGGTACAGTCTGCAAAATCAAATATTAGACAAATAATACAGGTGGACTGTGGAGTTCAGGTGTGTTCACAGTTGATTCAAGTGAGAATAAGGCTGAAAGTAAAGTTTAGGTTTTTAGGTTATAATAGAAATACACCTACTAACAAATCAACAAATAAATGATATCCAATAATGCAGCTTTTCCTTTTTCTTCCTCAGGTCCAGATCGGCTGTCAGACAGATCAACTGAAAGCTGAGGAGTTAAAGAGACCGCCGATGGTTTACAAACGATTCCCCATAACCTCAGAGACGATGCAGGTGTGGAACCTGTGGGGGGGGCTCGTCTACCTGGTGGCCCCGCCCAAAACACAAGTGGAGGGACCGGAGGTCATAGTGCAGATGGCTGTTTCTGCCCCGTATTACAAATCAGGTCAGTGTTTGGAGGGTAGACCTGTCATACTGTATGTACGTAGATGGAGAGTGACGTTTTGTGAAATGAGTGGGTCTTAGAGTGTCATGATAGTGGTATTAATTTGTGTGTGGTGTATTGTGGAGGTGGCTTTGGTTTTTGTAGTAACTCTGTGGTGATAAAATGTCCTGAAAGTGTTTATAGAGTATAGAGTATTTGGCTAACCCTAACCCTAACGCTAACCAGCAAGAGACTCATTCCACCACGCTGCACCATGGCCATTAAACTATACAATACTTATGTGCAATAAACTTGCTCACTATGGCCTGCACTATGAAGCAGCTTATTTCTAGGTGCAATCTCACCTCAACAGAGATTTATTTATTGTATACTTATATTTTCTTTTGTATATACTGTTAAGATGGGGGGAGGAGGAGGAGGAGGAGGAGGAGGGGCACATTTTGGGGTTTATTCTTATAGTTTTTAACTTTTGTAATTCTGGTAATATTTAACTTTGTAATTTTTGTAATATTTAATTTGTAATTTATCTTAAGTTGTTGTATTGTATTATTCTTCTATAATATTCTTTACCTTTGTACACTGGAGCGCTGTGATGAAAGAATTTCCCGCAAGGGATTATTAAAGCAGAAGTAAGCGGAATATTTGTGTTAATATAAGTCTTAAATAGTTATATCTTCCGACAGCAATCACTTACATAGAGTGTTTGGTCTAAAACACGGGTCGGTCAGTCACTCTGCTCTGCTGTAAGCCGAGGAGAAAACTTTCCTTGTATCCTACAACCTTTATCCAACGAGGAGAGAGAACGGCATAAAGGGGTGGTCCTCTCTGTGTGTGCAGCCAAGGGATGCTCGTGAATGTGGTGACGTAGGGACGAGGGCGGGGACTGCTAACTCCATTGGCTGACAAGAAGTTAGCCAAAATGACCGGATCGCTTACTTCTGCTTTAATATAAATTAAAGTATATTCTATTCTATTCTATTCTATTCTATCCATGAGGTCAGGGTGATTTATTGTTGGCTGTTTTTTAGTATTAGGAATAGGCCTTTACCCTTTTTTAGATACAGTAGTCTCTAGGTCAGGGCTCCAGACTGCCCCT
Source organism: Trachurus trachurus (assembly GCF_905171665.1). Classification (NCBI taxonomy): domain Eukaryota; kingdom Metazoa; phylum Chordata; class Actinopteri; order Carangiformes; family Carangidae; genus Trachurus; species Trachurus trachurus. The sequence continues at coordinate 10,681,876 of NC_139892.1, forward strand.
AAATATTTGCTCCTAAAATTTGAGTCAGTGCAAGTAAATTTTTCATCTACTTGCGCATGTGCAACCAATAAATTTACTGTTTTTCTTTTTTGATGATGTTGTTGTTGTTTTAAACACTGGGGCAGCTCAAAGAATCTGTAATCTGTCATTACAGGTGTCAGGCCAATGTGTGTGAGAGTTTACAGTGTGTGTACCCCTAAATTTTCTGCTTGTGCTGCTTACATTTTTAAGTTAGGGGCCACTGTGAGCCTAGTAAAAAAAAATGTTAGTCTGGAGCACTGCTCTAGGTAATTATAGGTTATTTAAAAAGATATCTGTTCCTATCTGGTTGTTTCCCAGAAGGGGGTTATTGGAAAACATCTGGTTATTTTTGTCCACTCTGGTATGTGATGATTATGGTTGTTTTGGAGAAACACATATTACAGTGAGAGCATCTCAGATCGAATGCATTATGTCACATTCAAACACCACTTGAATGCTGGTACAAATCAAGTGGTAACAACTTCAAGTGTCCATTTCACTTTTATAAACTGATACTTCACACAGAGATGCAGTGAACACACTTAAAAATATAGATTTCAACACAGCTCCCTGTTAAGTGGCCATAGTAGTCAATGGGCCACTCATACTCATGACCTCTATCACACTAAGGACTTGCTAATATCAATATCATGTGCATTGTTTTTTCATGGTCATGATTGCAGCCTGGCTTCTATTATTCGTCATTATTCTGCAGTAGATGCAGTAGAGCTGTATGGTCCTATACTACATTCGTAAGCAGTACAGCGATTCATGACACACAGTCTGTGGAATGCAGTTTGTGAATCTCGTGGTGTGTTTTCATCTTAGCATGGGGTGTGTTGCATGAAAAAATAATCCAATAATACAACAATTCAAAGCTCAGTTTTGAATACATCTCTTCCATCCCTTTTGTTCTCTCTAGGTGTGACAACAGCAGCTGACTGGTCCTCGCTGCGCACTTCTCCCTCTCCCTGGGCGGAGTTGGAGTTTGACAACATCATCCTCACTGTCCCGTCCAGTGCTGTTCGAGACCTGGAGCATCCTGACAAGTTGGCGGCACACTGGGACGCCATGATGAGAGGAATCGCTGATCTTGCTGCCATCCCACACAAATTACCCCGAAAAGAACGTTTTGTGGCAGATGTGCAGATTTCCCATGGTGAGTTTGTTTGGCTCAAATACTGTGGCCCTGTCCCATTTCTCCACTTGGCCGAGTGCGCTTGGTTATGCACACACGTTTTGCTGGTGGAACGTACATTTGCATATAGTGTGCAAGCATGTATTAACAAAGATACTCTATTTAAGTGGGCAAGCGCGCAGGGATATTTAAAAGCAATCGGGACAAACTTGACAAGTGCAGCCTGTCCCATTGTGCAGACTTGCACAACTACGACACACACAGCACAGCAACAGTTTTAATAAACAGTGCTGATGGATCACAGTCTCATCAACTCCAAAAGTGTCTCTATGTGCAAGATTCAAAGCGTGAGTAAAAAAAAAAATTTAAAAAGAAGAAAAAAGAAAAACACATACGATTAAACAGAGCGTGATGAAAAATATTCACATAAGTTATTATCAATAGAGAGAATTCATAATTATTTGATAACAGGTCAAAAATGAACAGATGTAAAAGTAAATGTAGCCTAAAGCCAACAAAACTGAGATTGAAAAATATGAGATAAAAGAATATAAAATATGAGATTGAAAAAAAGTCATAATTATGAGATAGAAAGACGAATTCATTTTATTGAAATTTATTCAACGGCACTTCCCTAACATGGCTTGTGACTGCACTGGTGGGATTTATACTTGGCCAAATACCGCTCTGATGCGGTCTTAACGTAAGTGTGTGTAAAGTGCAAATCAAGCGCGCTGCACTTTTGGTCGTTGGAGAAATGGGACACACTTGGCAACTTACACTAAGCCCATGAACGCACACGCCAAGTGCCCAAGCATGTAAGTGTGATGGAGTGTGCATGTTGGGACAGGCCCTCTGATTCTTGAGAAGGAGATGGAGCATATCACAACTGACTTTTCCTCTGCCCAGGTTGGATGCATGCAGGTTACCCCATCATGATGTTTGACATTGCAGTGGATGAGCTGATCAACATCGACCTCGCCACAAGCAAAGGCATATGGGGCCCCATCCATGAACTGGGACACAACCAGCAGAGAGGATACTGGGAGTTCCCACCGCACACCACAGAGTGCACATGCAACCTGTGGTCAGTGTATGTGCATGAGGAAGTGCTGGGGATCAACAGGGCAGAGGTGCAGTAAATCAGTTTTGTTTTTTAAAGGAGAATTCCGGTCATTTTTGACCCCTAAATCGTTGTCGTGATGGTCACCCAGTGTTGGGGGGAGCAAAAAACGCGACTAAAATTGATGCAGGCAAACCGGAGTTACACCATGGCTACCCGGCGGTAGGGATAGTGACAGCGCTAACCTATGGGGGCAATTCTTTCAACCACAACAAACAAAAAAAACAATCAAATATCTATGGTACATGACTGGAATCCTTACGAGACACCACTGAACTCATATAGTGTACAAACTCATATAAACAGTATAAACTTTGTGTTTTTGCATGTAGTCACTCACCTCAGACAGCCGAAATCTGAAACATCCTGGAAAGACATTACTATCCGATCGCAGAGCGCCTGCTCTCCTCGCCCCAGAAACAAACACTTTTTCCTTGTTGTGATGATTTCTTTACAAAAATAAACGGTCGAGCAGTGCAGTGACAATGTCCGTAATATCTCCGACCGTTTATTTTTGTAAAGAAATCATCACAACAAGGAAAAAGTGTTTGTTTCTGTGGCGGGGAGAGCAGGCGCTCTGTGATCAGATAGTAATGTCTTTCCAGGATGTTTCAGAGTTCGGCTGTCTGAGGTGAGTGACTACATGCAAAAACACAAAGTTTATACTGTTTATACTGTACACTATATGAGTTCAGTGGTGTGTCATAAGGATTCGAGTCATGTACCATAGATATTTGATTGTTTTTTGGGTGTTTGTTGTGGTTGAAAGAATTGCCCCCATAGTTTAGCGTTGTCGTGGTGTAACTCCGGTTTGCCTGCATCAATTAGTCGCGTTTTTTGCTCCCCCCAACACTGGGTGACCATCAGGACAACGATTTAGGGGTCAAAAATTACCAGAATTCTCCTTTAAGACCAGTGGTGTTTAGGTTTTTTATTGGGATGATGTTGTTTCACCATCTTCTTCTTCTTCTTCAACGCAGGCTCACAGCTCTGTGACGGCAGAAAGTCGAAAGAGACAAACAGAGAAGTACGTCAAGGAGGGCAGGAACCTCAGCAACTGGAATACGTTTGTGGCGCTGGAGACTTATTTGCAGGTAAGAGAGAATTACTCCATATCTGACAAAACACTAGAATCACACATTACCTTCTACTGTAATACTTTTCCCCTCTACCTGTTTTATTCTGACACTCAGCTCCAGGAGAAGTTTGGCTGGGATGCCTTTAAGAGGGTGTTTGCTTCCTACCATGACATGAGCGACTTCCCCAATGACAAAGAAGGAAAGATGAACCTGTACGCGGAGACTTTCTCCTACGCTGTGGAGATGAACCTGTGTGGGTTCTTCAAGGCCTGGGGCTGGCCCATCAAACCAGCCACCGAGGAGAAAGTTTCCAACCTGCCGACCTGGAGCGACCACCCCATGGTCCAGTATGACTGAACTTACGTCTGCTGCTGATTTAAAGTGCAGAGAGACGAGTTCAATGAATGCCAAACACTGGCATGACAAAATTTAGCTTTCTTGATATATTTGACCAAACTTATTGTAATATTTTAAAGAAGACAGAGGTCACACAGCTGACCAGATAGATGCAATTTTGAATTTCACGATCTGAGATAGAAATACAGTAGGGTAGCTGTTTAAGGGATAGTTCACCCAAAATTCAAATTGCACTCATTATCTACTCACCCTCATGTCGACTAACGGCTGGGAGAATTTTCAGAGTCCTCCGTGGCTTCTCTGGGTTACAGGGGGTCTCGGCGTAGCAGTGCATGTCAATATAACGGTTGCAAATGGATACCACTTTTCTTCGTAACAAAAAGACACGTGTAATGTAGCCGATGTCGATCTGGCCCTCTGCGTTGTGTTTCTCACGGCCTGCCCTAGGTGGGGTTCGATCCCACGACCTCCCGAACCGGAGGCGACGATGCTAACCTCTTCGCCAAGAGGTTGACAACTACTTGGCGGGTTGGTTAGCACGTCTTTTATGGGTGGAGTGAGTGCACATCCGTTACACTCACTCCATCGGCTGACAAGAAGTTAGACAAAACAACCGGATCGCTTACTTCTGCTTTAAATCTCTATCAGCTCTTGAACTATACAGGAGTGACTGACAAAACACACCCAAGAACAGCTATTAATAAACTATTAATCATGTGACCAGTGCCACCGTATTTGTGTATTAGTGTTGTCTTTCTGCCCACTTTAAGAGCCATCAGTCTGACTGGGACATTATTAGTCATCATGTGTCATGTTTGTGGGCTGGGCAGCTCCAGTGCAGCTGCAGCACAGCGGAGCAGCGCGTCACACATGGAGCTGCTGACAGGGAAGTTGCCGAACATCCGCCCCAGTCTTTTATACAGTCTGGTCCAGACACCAGTACGAACCGCTGCTCTAGTACGGTAGTTGTTGCTGTTCAACCGTATCACCGGTAGTCATCGTTACTGACACTCTTGAAACAAGTGTTTGGATTTCCCCCCAGTTCTGGTCTGGGATCATGGCGACAAGTTTTACCCGGTCGGGATCTTCTTTCCACATAGGGATAATGATGCATTCATGACAACTCAGAAATACGGGACCTTCAACTACTCTTCCTGTATTGGCTTAAAACGGGACGCAAAAAGTGGGCGTGCGGCGTCTCCTGACTACACTCCTTTGTATCTATTTTAATGCTTGGTAAAAGCTGCTGCCTATAAAAGCATAGCAAGGTTTTATTCAAAAGACATATTTGCGGAAAGTCGGAGTGTTACAAACAGTCCCAGACTACAGACTCGGGCTTGGCAGGTAAATCAGCTGTCTGTGGATCGGTGCCGTGGGTTTCTGTAGGCTACCTGCACACGGGCTTGCAGGAATACCACGATATTACAGTAAGCCTAGTTGAGCTCCCCTGCACAACAGAGACACCGGGAAACTCTTAAAACACAAATAAGGTTAATATGCTGAGAAGAGCTGTATGTTTGTCTGAACTATATAATTTCAATGGCCAGCACAAGTGCATAATAGAGTATCTATTGCAAGAGCAATGTTGTCATATATGCCTATCTATTAGCCTATGCATAAAATATAAGTTTATAACAGATAGAAAAAATTGTAACATTTGTCTACATATACTGTAGGTAGGCTATGTGACATCTCCATGTTTTTATATATATTACATTATATCTAATTGTTGTTTTCAAGTTTATTAAAATATGCTTGCATACTTTTGACATTTGAATTCTGGGAGACAGGTCTCAGATTTTCAGATCCCATGTTTATAATATCATTACTTACTGACAGGCTTTGATTTATTAATGTCTATGATGTCATGTCCATATATGTTATAAAAATAAATGTGTCAATACATGTGCATATATTACACCTGAGTGTGGGCACTTATGTGAAATGTTGACAATTTTGACCATAACAACTGTAGAAAAGGACATTTGTTGGACTGAAACAGTGTGAGGGGAATTATCTGTGTGAAATAAGACATAGGCCTACTGTACAATCTTGATAGTGAACTGATCTTTGTTTTTATTGCTGCTGAATTTTACCTGTAATTTGCATGAATTTTACTTTTGTTGCTGCGGTACTGTTTCTGGAGTCCATAACACTAATGTAGTTTTTCTTTTGCCATCCACCCTCTGCTTCATTAGATCTTCAGAGCACCAGTCCGTCTCACCATGGCCACCCAGCCCACCCCAAACCACCATGAAAGGGCCTACATGTCCCTGATGAGAGGCTTGAGAGAGCTGGATCTCCGCGGCCCCGCTGTTCCAAGTGATCTGGTTCTGACCGGAGACCACGCCTTTCCTTTGGCCATGAACAGTAAAGGCCAGGTCCCGATGGCCGCCTCTCTCTACGGCCGTGGAAGGATTGTGGTTCTTGGTCATGAGGCCTACCTGACGGCTTTCCCTGCTCTGGTAGAGAACGCCCTGACGTGGCTGAGAGGAGATGGATCTGACAACCTGTCTGTAGGGATCCACAGGAACGTAAAAGCAGTCGCTGATAACCTCAGCAAAGCCAGCTTCCAAGCCAGTGTTGTCGGGGCCTTAAGTGACAATCGGGGGGTTGGTGTGTATGTGACAGATGCCTACAGTGTGGGTGCAGACCCGAAGCACCTGGTGGCGTTCCTGAAAGCTGGAGGAGGAGTTCTCATCGCAGGTCAGGCGTGGAGCTGGGCTGCAGATCACCCCAAAGAGAACGTGCTGCTTCAGTTTGGAGGGAATAAGGTTTCTGGCGTAGCAGGGATCTACTTCTCTGGGAAACCAAGTGAGGCAGAGTACCTGCCTGTCTACCCTCAAATCCCTTCCTCCTGGATGGCTGTCGTGTGAGTACCTCTTGTTCTTTGAACATTTTAAACTGTTATTAGTTTTGAAGGTATAAAACTAAAGTATTGGCTAACAAGAAGGCTACTTGTGGGAAATTTGAGGGATCACTGAAGTTATTTAAATGTATTTTAAGCGCAGCATGAATGTCTATGTCAAATTACATGTTGGTCCTCTCAGTAGTTGTCAGAAAGATTTTTCTGCTTCATTGGGGTTGTTAGAGGAAGTCAGGGGCTCACCAAAAGGGCAGTCGCCATCAATTTTATACATGTTTTTGTGGCGATCCATTCAGTGGCTGTTGAGACTTTTCATTCACTATTTAAGTGGTGGACCGACTCACTGACATACTGATGGAGCTTGTATAAAGAATGTGAACAGCCCTGAAAATGAAAATGATTATTTTTCCTTTTCCATTCTCCATTTTTATGACTTATAGACTTGGTAAGGACTTTGAAGACGACTTGGAGTTCTTACTCCAGGGGGTTCCAGAGTTTGACTTCGGGGGTGAAGCTTACTGCTCTGAGGTCCTGGTCCACGGCCCTTTAGCCTTCCCCATTGGTACCACTGAGGATGGAAAAGCGTTTCTGGCAGGAGCCTACTATGGGCAGGGAAGAGTCATTGTGATCTCACATGAAGGACTTTTGGGAAGAAAGGTGCCGTGTGGATTAAGAAGTAGAAGTTACTAAATGAGATGACTGTTGGCTAGTTCGCTAATTCATTAGACATATGTTTAATCTGCCACATATTTGTATGTTTTTGACTAACTATTGTCTTCTTTATTGGTTAACAAACCTTCATTACAGGCACTTGCCCCGTTTTGGACCAATGCCCTGCACTGGCTGGATGAAGGCAGGAATGGGGTTGTTGGAGTAGCACCAGGCCTTGAGGCAGCCCTTACTCTCTTCAGCGAGTCAGATTTTAATTGTAAGAAGACAAACCTCAAAGAAGACCTGAGTGTGTTTGTGTGCAAAGCATACAGTGATCAACAAATGGAGGAAATCCAAAACTTTGTAGCAGAGGGAGGGGGCCTGCTGATTGGTGGGCATGCCTGGTACTGGGCACAGACACACAATGGACAAAACCCAGTGACAGAGTTTTCAGGTATGATAATGCACATTACACATTGCCAAGTAATTATATATATACCAGTGACAAACCTGAACCACCAACGGCACCATAAACATTGCACACTTGCAATTACGGACTCAAGCAACATCTCAGATAACAAGCTTAGAGGTTTAGACCCAGGAAAGACAGTCCCAAGTTGATATTATACCACCTGAAATTTACAGGATTGATATTGTATATGTATATGTCTGTTGAATCTGGTACTGATCAATATTGACTAGATCCTTCTAGATCTTAAATGATGGTTCAATGGAATAAACCAAAACTATGGAGACCAAGCAATGATTTCTCCATTCTACTGTTACCAACCTGCACAAACTTAAAAAAGAAGTTGAACTATGAAGGCATGGGCATCCGTCCTGAAATCGCAATAATACAACAAACTGTAACGTGTAGATTGAGATATGTTTCTTGCTTTTTCTTTCAGGAAACAAGATCCTGAACAAAATGGGTTTGAGTCTGCTACAGCATGTAATTCGAGGAAGTTCCTTCAAAGCTCCTGTGCCCAGCCAGGCCATCAAAGACACCTACCACTTCCGCCATCTACTGCACCGCTTTGCTGGTCATGTGAACATGGGGGAGGCACTTACTGGGCATGAGGAGAAATGCCTTAAGAAACTGGGTGGGCACTGTGCCAGCTACTTGAGCATGAAGGCTAATGATTGCCCCTCCTATGTACAAGTGATGTCCACTCTCACTGACATCCTGAAGAAGTCAGGCATCCCACAGGTGGGTAGTTTGTATGCAAGGTAGGGGTGGGAATCTTTTACTGTCTCACGATTAGATTTGGTTCAGATTTTTGGGGCTACGATTCGATTCAAAATTGATTTTCGATTCAAAACGATTTGATTCATAATGATTTCTGCTTCAGTCTATCGGTGTGCAAAGGATCCTCATGATCTACTCCAGTCTGCTTTGCGAGACAGAATGACTAAAGTGTCTTTTTCACATTTATTGAGTTTTAAACATTTATCCATGCTTATGTGACAGTTGAGATTCCTGTCACTATGCCTCCAATTGATCATGTGCCCTGGCTACTTGGCCAAAGGGGATGTCCCTTTGGGTGACTGGCAAGTGCGCATGACTACAACCTGGGGGGTGTGGGTTCAATCTCCGCCCGGGCCCTCTTCACCTTGCCACACTTACAGTAGATGGAATTGTTGAAACTGTTGCATAAAAGCAATATCACATATTGCTTAAGTAACAAAATTAAAAGTGCCTATTTATTTAAAAAAAAAAATAGTGCAGTTAAACATGCTGCCTTTTAAATTCTACGGAAATGGAAGCCGACAGCCAGCAGATTTGTTTCATTTTTTTATTTTTTAAAATCGATTTTGGGACATTTTATATCGATTCTGAATCATATTAAATGAGAATTGCGATTCTTATGTGAATCGATTTTTTGGCACACCCCTAATGCAAGGTCTAAGTTCTTTCTGCCTTTAGTGTTTGGATTCAGGTCATTACTATTCTGTAAACAGAGGATTCAGTTTTCTTGTGCATATGTGTTGAAGGCATGTGATATTTACAATGGTCTCCAGTACAGATTGCTTTCAAAATATTCAACATTATTTTCAAGGTGTGCAACAGTTGCCCTGCAAAGAGTCCCAAAGACCACCTGCTCCTCAGCATGGCGGCAGACGTATATAAAGTTTGTCCAGATCCTGATGCTCTCCTGCCCTACCTCATCAAGGACAACCCAGCGATGCCGGTTGTCTACAACCACAGGATCATGGTTAATGTTAACACAGCAGGTCAGACCACATTAATGTGGACAAATGCAAAACAGAAGTGCAACAAGTAACATAACTGTTTGCCGAAATGTAACTGGTTTTCAATTATGTTTAGAACGGGAGGAGTGGATCAGTACAGGTCTTTACCTCTCCCCTGGTATGAAGACCTACATGGCCATACCTGCTGCCCTCGTCAACAAGGATTGGAAGGTACAGTCTGCAAATCAAATAAAACAAGTGTGATACAGGGGACAAAGCTAAAATTAAAGTTTAGATTATAGCTTTCTATAAAAAAGTAGCTTTGCACTTCCTCTGCAAAGGGGCTGGTAATGAGTGTTGGCAGTAATGATCAAAGGAAATGGTCCAGGTCTTCAAGGCAGTAACACATTTTCCTTTTTCTTCCTCAGGTCCAGATCGGCTGTCAGACAGACAGACTGAATGCTGAAGAGTTAAAAAGAGCCCCATCAGTTCATGAACGATTCCCCATAACCTCAGAGATGATGCAGGTGTGGAACCTGTGGGGGGGGCTCATCTATCTGGTGGCCCCGCCCAAAACACAAGTGCAAGGGGTAGAGGTCATGGTGCAGATTGCTGTACCTGCACCATATTATAAATCCGGTAAGTGTTTGGTGGGTGACACTGTTGCATGTGCAAAACTGGGATTTTTTTATGCTGTTTTGCTATTCAGTAGGTATTCCTGGGATTTATTTACATCACTGCATAAGATAAATTATGGGTTTGTGGAGGTAAGAACTGAGGGTTACTATAGGTCAATTGAGAAAAGGCAGGGTCTGACTAGATAACAAATTGGCATATTTGTTGATGGTTTTTCTTAGAAATATTATAACAACTAAAATTATCTTTTAGATCAAACATACATAATTACTCAACTCGACATGCTGCTGGAGGTTATTTTATTTTACCCAGGGCACTCTCTCAAGGTACAGTATTATATAGAGCTATGAAGGAGTGGAATGCCCTTCCGAATTATGTTATACAACAAAGAAATATGGTTAGTTTTAAAATGAAACTAAGAGATTATTATTTTTGATCGCAATTTTTGATCGCAATCCATTTGTCTTGGATGTTTTCTTTTGTACGCGTATGTATTAAAGCAGAAGTAAGTGATATATTTGTGTTAATATAAGTCTTAAATAGTTATATCTTCCGACAGCAATCACTTACATAGAGTGTTTGGACTGAAACACGGGTCTCTCAGTCACTCTGCTCTGCTCTGAGCCGAGGAGAAAACTTTTCTCGTATCCTACAGTTTTTATCCAATGAGGAGAGAGAACGGCATGCAGGGCTGTGTGTGCAGCCAAGGGACGCCGTGAATGTGGTGACGTAGGGACGAGGACTGTTATGGTGCGTTCAAGGCAGCCCGTAACTTGTGTTTTTCAGACCTGTGAACTCGTACCAGTTCGATCTGGTACGAGTTCACGGGTCGGAAGTTACGAGTGGCCGTTATAGTGACTTTCACAGGTAAAACAGGTCGGAAAAACACGAGTGGGTTGCCTGGAACGCTACAAAATCGTAAGTTGTGACTTGAAGCTGTAATTTACGGTTTCAAAAGCCTGCCTGGAACGCAGCATTAGCCAAAACGACCGGATCGCTTACTTCTGCTTTAAGTATGTGTTTTCTGTCTCTCCAGGTGTGACAACAGCAGCTGACTGGTCCTTGCTGCGCACTGCTCCCTCACCCTGGGCAGAGTTGGAGTTTGACAACATCATCCTCACTGTCCCGTCCAGTGCTGTTCGAGACCTGGAGCGCCCTGACAAGTTGGCCACACACTGGGACGCCATCATGAGAGGAATCGCTGATCTTGCTGCCATCCCACACAAGTTACCCCGAAAAGAACGTTTTGTGGCAGATGTACAGATTTCCCACGGTGAGTGATGAGATGAGGCGTGTCACAACCATAGACTGTAAAAAATATGGACGTAGCATCCGTGACGTCACCCATTGGTTTTGGGGAGTTGTTTTTGTGACTCAAATATGGCGGCCTGAACAGCGCCATGTTGGATTGGCCGGCCGAGAACCCGCCCACTGGCCTCGAAGCAGCCTGTCTCCGGACCAGTCACTCAACGTTTCCGCGCCCTAATTGGCGAGAATTTTAACCTAATAATAGTAAAACGGTTAAAAAAGTTAAAAAAAAAAAATTCACCCCCCTCAGAGTGTGTGCGGGGGTAGAAACTATCGGTTGAGACCAAAAAACGTTCTGACACCAGGCTTTGATCATGTTTATTGAGGATGTAAAGTCGGTGATTTTAACATGGGGGTCTATGGAGACATGCTGCTTTCTGACACCAGCCCCCAGAGGCAGCCGAGGGGATTGCAGTTTTTTGAACGCGGAAGTGAGCTTCACTTCTCAGACTGACAACTGCCCCCTTGGTCACAACTCATAATGGATGAGAGCCATCCATGAGTACAGCAACATGAGTATTCCTCAACCACAACTAACCCCATAGACTGAGCATCACACTTTTTTCCACTTTTCCTCTGCCCAGGTTGGATGCATGCAGGTTATCCCATCATGATGTTTGACAGTGTAGCCTCTGAGCTGATCAACATTGACAAAGCCAAGACTAAAGGCATATGGGGCCCCATCCATGAACTGGGACACAACCAGCAGAGAGGATGCTGGGAGTTCCCACCGAACACCACAGAGTGTACATGCAACCTGTGGTCAGTGTATGTGCATGAGGAAGTGCTGGGGATCAACAGGGCAAAGGTGGAGTAAATCAGTTTTGTTTTGTTTTGAGACCAGTGTCCGTTCAGAAAGTTTTTCAGTTTGGGCTTATAATATTTCACAACCTTCTTCTTCATGTAGGCTCACGAATGTCTGACTCCAGAAAATAGAAAGAAACGAATAGAGGAGTATGTCAAGGGGGGTAAGAAACTCGACAGCTGGGCAGTGTGGGTGGCCTTGGAGACATATTTGCAGGTAAGAAACAGAGGAATGATTGCTTAATCAATAAGGGTCAGCTGCTACTCTGAGTTGTCAGTCACATTGGACTGTCTTTCTGTATAATGGTATTTATGTACTTTGAACTTTTTTTTAAACCTGTAACTATTTTGTATGAAAGGGTCAGTCATTCTGACAGTGGGTGTTCAGACTCTTGAGACCTTTGTGGTTGAGAGCGGCTGCATCCTATTTGGCCGAATAGCAAAACTCTGTCTTTATTTTGATGATCATTGTTTATTCTTTACTGGTTGTTCCCTTTGGTTAGACAAAGGGTTGAAATCAATTCTCCAAACCTCGGTAGGCCTCTGCTGTTTCTTATTCCTCACCAGAGGGCAAAGTTTTTTGCCTCTGCATTGACCATTGGGACTTAGTTTCACAAATTACCAAGAACAAATTACAAATAAGTCAACAAAAATATTGACTGACAAATCAAAGGACATGTTGTATGAGTGAATCCAAACTTACCAAGTTTGATCACTGTTGACTATTAAATTGCATGGTTAGCATGTTTCAAGTCAGCTAGCACATGGTGTTTTGTCATGGCTGATAGGGTGGGGACGGTTGCAACAATATCTTGCAACTGTCCCCATGCTAAGCAGCCATATCAAAACAGACCACACAAAAGTTTTGTTTTTGAATTTCAAGATTTTATTTTAAATAAGTGCATAAGCAATCACACCAGAGGGAAACGTTTTTTGCCTACACATTGACCACTGGGACAATTTCTCATTTCTCAAAATCAAAGGACAGCACTTTTTTGTTTCTTTTTACATTTCTCTCTGCCCTTTTGTTCTGACACTATAGCTCCAGGAGAAGTTTGGCTGGGATGCCTTGAAGAAGGTGTTTGCTGCTTACCATGGCATGAGCAACTTTCCTGGTGACAAAGAAGGAAAGATGAACCTGTATGCGGAGACTTTCTCCAAGACTCTGGGGATGAACCTTTGTGGGTTCTTCAAGGCCTGGGGCTGGCCCATCAAACCAGCCACCGAAGAGAAAGTCTCCAACCTGCCGACCTGGAGTGACCACCCCATGGTCCAGTATGGCTGAACTTAAGACTGCTTCAGACTGGCTGAAATGCAAAGAAATTGGTGTTAGTTGATAAGCGGGTAATCAGTTATTAACTATGTGTAGAACTGGGCTGATATATTTTTATTGTGGAAGTTATTTCAAATAATAATGAAGGGAAATGTCAATGGTGTAGAAATATTAGATTATTTTACTACAAATTAGGTCAGAACATGGACATTGTGCAATAAATAATATGCAATATATTTGTCTGCATTATTAAATGTTTTATAAATAAAATTACAGTACACACAAATTTAGCTGCATACAACCATTTTCTATGTCAAGACTACTAATTTCCGGTTCGAATGCACTAATCCGGTGAAGAACGGTCTTGCATCGATCGGCCTGAAGTAGCTAGCCTACTTTACAATTACAGGACAATGAAGAGCGCGGGTAAAACGATTTTCCAGCAGTAAAAAAACAAAAACAAAATTGTATTTATTTGTATTTGTTTGTACTAGCCATATCAATGTAATTAGTGCCATCTGTAGGCCTACCTATTATACCAGCATTGGCAGCTTTGTGTCTGAGTCTGCTCTGGCTAAACCCAAGATGGAGAAACTTTCCCAGCAGCTCCATCCTGACCCTGAATTGGATTTTCTTCTCCAGGTGTAAGCAGGGTGTGTGTGTGTTTTGGTCTGAGATGTTGTGTAGCGCGACACCTACAGTAGTGGCAGCAACAGTACAACAAGTTTCTACCTCTTCTCTCATCTTTAGCCCTAGTTACTCTCTGAATCTATGGATGCTGTGATTGACAGCTAGCTGACACTGCATTGCTCTTGCTCATATGCAAAAAATCTTCTCAATTTTCCCTCTGTGGTAAACACATAGAGTTGTCTTCTATCAAGGAAGCAGCTAAATCCTTAAAGGTAAAATGACACAGTGATTTGTTGTTCAGAGTGTCCCTGACAGTAAAACTCATTAAAGTAAATGAATCAATTTTTATATGTACCATGAAACGTGGCTTCTCTTGGTTTAAGATAAAGAAGAAACAAAGAAAAACAAAGGAGACAGTCAGACAGCAATAAAATAAATAAATAAAAGGTAGTAGCTTTATTCTCTTTTGTTGTCTGTATTGTGTGTCTGTTGTTGTGTTTGTCTTGCTATGGACCCTCAGTCTGAAATAAAGATATATAGCTACTATTATAGGCCTATGCAGTTAAGCAAAAAAAAATAATGTTCAACCTTTAGGCAAAAAAAAAAAAGGTCTTCAATATTATGTGGTTCATGTGGAGATAATCCAGTTCATTCATTGTAGTGCCATTGCTGTCTTGCTTCAAAAGCCTTCTGTCAAAATAGGGCAACATTATTTGACTGGGTTTTAAGTGCTTTATAAATAAAGTTGGTATGGTATGGTAAAGCGAATCTTAGTAAAACAGATGGTCAGTTCCATGTGGCATTAGGCCTATATCTAGCCTACTGCAGTTTCTTTGTCAGACTCTATAGACCAATGACCAGACAGCAGCATAGCTACTGTATCTGAGGCTATCTGAGTTTACTAAGGGTGCTAATCTGGACCAAGTTTTACTTTCGCTTCCTCAGTGTTGTTATAACTGTGATCATCAGCTCTCTTACTGTTCACACATTCTGCCTCTGAGTTTTTCCAAGTGTTGACTTCTGTCGACTTCAAGGGCCATGTGATCAGTCTGGGATATTAGTCATAATGTGTCATGTTTGTTTGTGGTCTGGGCAGGTCCAGAGTACAGCAGAGCAGCGCGTCACAAGGGGTTGACAGAGAAGTTACTGTTATGCGAACTTCCGCCTCAGTCCAGATGCATCCTGGAGTGCGAACAAAGTACCAGGCTGCTTCTCTGTCGTTGTTGCTGCTGATCTTCATCTGTAGGCCTATTTTACAGCTTGGTAAAAGCTGCTGCTTAATAACATAGCAACGTTTTATTCAAAGGACTTGTGTTAAGTGTCGAAAGTCCCCGACAGCCCCGGACTGCAGACTCAGACTCGGTCCTTGCAGGTGAGTCCGTGGGTTTTCTGTACCTGCACACGGTCTTGCAGGAATATCATATCGGTTTACTTTTTCTCTTCGCAAACTATTTGAGTAATTAGTTGAGGTCCTCTGCACAACAAAGACACCAGGAAAATGTTAAAACGTTTTTTTTTTTTTTTTTTTTTTTTTTAAATGTTTTAGTGCTAAAGGCATCACTACATTTTAAAGAGTAGGTAGGTAATGGTTTGTTTAGGCTTACAAAGCACACATATTTGTAATAGCCTATGTATGTAAATGTGGAATTTTCTATATAATTATCACATGTGCTTTTATTTTGTACATGATGTACATAGCTATATGTTATATATATTATGTAAATTCAATTAATGCACATATTACATTAGTTATTGTGTGGTAGACTTGCTGACTGTTCCTTTCATGAAAATTTTGGAAATGGACATTAGTGCACTTAAAGATCATTGGGACTGTAACAGTGAGAGAGGAATTATTTGTGTGAATATGAAATAAGACCTGCAAATATCAGAATTCAGAATCTCAAAAACTGAATTTTTGAGAACATTTTGAATTCTGCTCTCATATGAACAACTGCAGCAATGTAAGAGTGGCATTTTTAAACGTCGGGTTTTCTCTTATGAAGCAAAACACTTATCGTTAAAAACAAATCACCAACATTTCCATGCTGTCAAGATTCAATTAATGTATTGTCAGATTTTTGTTTAGATAACAGAATTTCTGACATTTTGACTTTTTTTTTTTTTTTTAATCTGCCTTGATGACTGCTGCCTGGCTGGTGACTCCCTGAGTCCATTTGAGAAGCCACACCAAGTCTCACTTCCAGTGAATTAGCTCAATGAGTTAGGAGCTGGTTCTTGGTGAAAGAAGTTGTGAATTCAAGCCTCAGCTAGGGTGATGATGATGACATATCAAAATGCCAGATGTCCTCAACTGGAAATACAAGACAATAGTCCTAATGGTGGCGTTACAGCACACCTCTAAATTTAAAAACAAAATTCATAACAAATCAACCATATGTGCTATAGCTTTACAGTAGAACTTTGACTTACAAATTGCATAATTTTGCCCTTAAAAAAACATTGCTACCCAGCAGCTATAATTGCATATTAATTTTACCTGTAATTTGTAGCAATCTTAATTTTGTTGTTGTGGTACTGTCTACTGTCTACTGTACATTGTGTGTTACATATGTGATGGACTGTGAGAAAAATTTACCCTTGGGTCAATAAAGGCATTGATCTACCCACCCTCTGCTTCATTAGATCTTCAGAGCACCAGTCCGTCTCACCATGGCCACCCAGCCCACCCCAAACCACCATGAAAGGGCCTACATGTCCCTGATGAGAGGCTTGAGAGAGCTGGATCTCCGCGGCCCCGCTGTTCCAAGTGATCTGGTTCTGACCGGAGACCACGCCTTTCCTTTGGCCATGAACAGTAAAGGCCAGGTCCCGATGGCCGCCTCTCTCTACGGCCGTGGAAGGATTGTGGTTCTTGGTCATGAGGCCTACCTGACGGCTTTCCCTGCTCTGGTAGAGAACGCCCTGACGTGGCTGAGAGGAGATGGATCTGACAACCTGTCTGTGGGGATCCACAGGAACGTAAAAGCAGTCGCTGATAACCTCAGCAAAGCCAGCTTCCAAGCCAGTGTTGTCGGGACCTTAAGTGACAATCGGGGGGTTGGTGTGTATGTGACAGATGCCTACACTGTGGGTGCAGACCCGAAGCACCTGGTGGCGTTCCTGAAAGCTGGAGGAGGAGTTCTCATCGCAGGTCAGGCGTGGCACTGGGCCTCAGAGCACCCTAAGGAGAACGTGCTGCTTCAGTTTGGAGGGAATAAGGTTTCTGGCGTAGCAGGGATCTACTTCTCTGGGAAACCAAGTGAGGCAGAGTACCTGCCTGTCTACCCTCAAATCCCTTCCTCCTGGATGGCTGTCGTGTGAGTACCTCTTGTTCTTTGAACATTTTAAACTGTTATTAGTTTTGAAGTAATTAAACCTCTACTGGACAAATTAAGATTTTGTTGAAGTCACTTGAGGAAAATTTGGGGGATCATTGAAGTTATTGAAATTTATCTTGAGAGCCAAGGTCCATGTCAATTTTCCCAGCAGTTGGCATCAAAACAAACAGTAGGAGTTTTCGCCTGGTCACCAACCATCAATTCTGTGCATGTGTATGTGGTGATCCATTTAGTGGCTGTTGAGAGATTTTTTAGGCAGGATTAAAGTGGTGAAGAATGGGAACAGCCTTGAAAGTGAAAATTCTTATTTTACCTTCTAAATCCTTTCCCACTCTGCCTTCTCCCTTTTTCTAATTTAGACTTGGTAAGGACTTTGAGGACGACTTGGAGTTCTTACTCCAGGGGGTTCCAGAGTTTGACTTTGGGGGTGAAGCTTTCTGCTCTGAGGTCCTGGTCCACGGCCCTTTAGCCTTCCCCATTGGTACCAGTGAGGATGGAAAAGCATTCCTGGCAGGAGCCTACTATGGGCAGGGAAGAGTTATTGTGATCTCACATGAAGGACTTTTGAGAAAAAAGGTGCAGTCAAGATTAGGAAATGAAAGTCACAAAATGTTTTGATCAGCATGAAAATTATGTAAACCATTTGTAATGGCTGTTAGCTATTTTGCTAATTCATTAGACATATTTTTAATCTGCCACATACTTTTTTGACTATTTATTGTCTTTTTGATTAACAAACCTTCATTACAGACACTTGCCCAGTTTTGGAACAATGCCTTGCACTGGCTGGATGAAGGCAGGAATGGGGTTGTTGGAGTAGCACCAGGCCTTGATGAAGCCTTTACCCTCTTCAGCGAGTCAAAGTTTAATTGTAAGACGACAAATCTCAAAGAAGACCTGAGTGTGTTTGTGTGCACAGCATACAGTGATCAACAAATGGAGGAAATCCAAAACTTCGTAGCAGAGGGAGGGGGCCTGCTGATTGGTGGGCATGCCTGGTACTGGGCACAGACACACAATGGACAAAACCCAATGACAGAGTTTTCAGGTATGATAATGCACATTACACATTGCCAAGTAATTGCATATATATAACTCACAAACCTGAACTACTAACGGCACCATAAACATTGCACATTTGCATTTCAAATGATGAGAACATGTTACCAATCTGCAGACGCCTAAAGAAGAAGTTGAACTATGAAGGCATGGGCATCAGTCCTATAATCACAATAATTTAAACTATGTAATGTGTAGATCGAGTTATGTTTCTTGCTTTTTCTTTCAGGAAACAAGATCCTGAACAAAATGGGTTTGAGTCTGCTGCAGCATATAATTCAAGGAAGTTCCTTCAAAGCTCCTGTACCCAGCCAGGCCATCAAAGACCACTTCCGCCATCTATTGCACCGCTTTGCTGGTCATGTGAACAAGGGGGAGGCACTTACTGGGCATGAGGAGAAATGCCTTAAAAAACTGGGCGGGCACTGTGCCAGCTACTTGAGCATGAAGGCTAATGATTGCCCCTCCTATGTACAAGTGATGTCCACTCTCACTGACATCCTGAAGAAGTCAGGCATCCCACAGGTGGGTAGTTTGTATGCAAGGTCTCAGTTGTTTCTACCTTTAGTGCTTGGATTCAAGTAATTACTGTTCTGTTGACAGAGGATTCAGTTACCTTGTGCATACGTGTCGAAGGGATGTGATATTTACAATGGTCTCCAGTACAGATTGCTTTCACAATATTCAACATTATTTTCAAGGTGTGCAACAGTTGCCCTGCAAAGAGTCCCAAAGACCACATGCTCCTCAGCATAGCAGCAGATGTATTTAAGGTTTGTCCAGATCCTGATGCTCTCCTGCCCTACCTCATCAAGGACAACCCAGCGATGCCGGTTGTCTACAACCACAGGATCATGGTTAATGTTAACACAGCAGGTCAGATCACATTAATGTAGACAAATACAGAACAGAAGTGCAACAAGTAACGTAAGTAAAGTAAATTTAACTGGTTTTCAATTATGTTTAGAACGGGAGGAGTGGATCAGTACAGGTCTTTACCTCTCCCCTGGCATGAAGACCTACGTGGCCATACCTGCTGCCCTCGTCAACAAGGATTGGAAGGTACAGTCTGCAAATCAAATAAAACAGAACAACTATTGAGTTCAAGTTAAAGTTAAAATTAATGTTAAGATTATAGCTCTCCGAGTCCATGGTCCAGGTCTTCACAGTAGTAACACATATTCCTTTTCTTCCTCAGGTCCAGATCGGCTGTCAGACAGACAGACTGGACAATGAAGAGTTAAAGAGAGCTCCATCCGTTCACGAACAATTCCCCATAACCTCAGAGATGATGCAGGTGTGGAACCTGTGGGGGGGGCTCATCTATCTGGTGGCCCCGCCCAAAACACAAGTGCAGGGGGTAGAAGTCACAGTGCAGATTGCTGTACCGGCACCATATTATAAATCAGGTAATTGTGTGGTGGGTGAAACTGTTGCATGTGTAAAGCTGTGGCTGGGACTGCAGTTTGACTACAGGGGAATTTACACAGGTGCAAAAGCTAAAACTATGCTTGTGGAGGTAAGAACTGAAAAAAGGTAGGGTTTGACTAAATAACACAAATTCAGATTGACCGCACATACTGCTCTGTTCTCTCCAGGTGTGACAACAGCAGCTGACTGGTCCTTGCTGCGCACTGCTCCCTCACCCTGGGCAGAGTTGGAGTTTGACAACATCATCCTCACTGTCCCGTCCAGTGCTGTTCGAGACCTGGAGCGCCCTGACAAGTTGGCGGCACACTGGGACACCATCATGAGAGGAATCGCTGATCTTGCTGTCATCCCACACAAGTTACCCCGAAAAGAACGTTTTGTGGCAGATGTACAGATTGCGTATGGTGAGTGACGAGATGGAGCATGCCCCAATCCTGTTGGATGAGACTCAAGGTACACCAACAACAGTATTTCTCTAACACAAGTAACCCTCTAGAGCATCACTTTTTTCCACTTTTCCTCTGCCCAGGTTGGATGCATGCAGGTTATCCCATCATGATGTTTGACATTGCAGCCTCTGAGCTGATCAACATTGACCTCGCCACAAGCAAAGGCATATGGGGCCCCATCCATGAACTGGGACACAACCAGCAGAGAGGATGCTGGGAGTTCCCACCACACACCACAGAGTGCACATGCAACCTGTGGTCAGTGTATGTGCATGAGGAAGTGCTGGGGATCAACAGGGCAGAGGTGGAGTAAATCAGTTTTGTTTTGAGACCAGGGACTGTTAAGAAAATCGCTTAGCTTTCAATTGGGGTTATATTGTTTCACAACCTTCTTCTCTTCTTCATGTAGGCTCACGAATGTCTGACTCCAAAAAATCGAAAGAAGCGAAAAGAGGATTATGTCAAGGGGGGTAAGAAACTCGACAGCTGGGAAATGTGGGTGGCCTTGGAGACATATTTGCAGGTGAGAGAGAATTCATAGGCTATGTGTGCAGACAAAATTCTTGAGTCAAATTGTGACTAGGACAATATTTTTAGGCTAGGCTATATATTTTTTTGCATTTCAATCCCTTTTGTTCTGACACTTAAAGATCCAGGAGAAGTTTGGCTGGGATGCCTTCAAGAAGGTGTTTGCTGCTTACCATGGCATGAGCAACTTTCCTGGTGACAAAGAAGGAAAGATGAACCTGTATGCGGAGACTTTCTCCAAGACTGTGGGGATGAACCTTTGTGGGTTCTTTAAGGCCTGGGGCTGGCCCATCAAACCAGCCACCGAAGAGACAGTCTCCAACCTGCCGACCTGGAGTGACCACCCCATGGTCCAGTAGCCTATGGCTAAAGTTCAGACCCTATGCTTCAGACTGACAACTGAAATGCAAAGACATTGATTTTAGTTGATGTTAAGCGGTTATCTACTACTGGGCTGATATCTTTTATTGTGGAAGTGATTTTAAATAACAATGAGGGGAAATGTCAATGGTGTGTTAATATATCTACCTAAGATATTTTTTACACTAAAAAATAGTTCATAACCTGGTCATTATGCAATATAAAATATACCAACAATAAATGTGTCTGCATCATTCAGTGTTCTATAACAGTAGGCCTACACACAAATTTTACTGCATACAATCATTTCCTATGTCAGCAGGATTACTAACTTCCGGTTCGAATGCTCATCGCTAGGTAACACGGTCGACTAAGCGGAAGTAGCCTACTCGACAATGAAGTGCACAGGTGAAACTATCTTGGATTTTCCTCCACTGAGTAAACCCAATTTTATCCAACAATGAAAACAACCGTGGATTTTTTCCCCCTCCAAGTGTAAAAGTAAGTCGGTGTTTACATGATGTTACACAGGCCTTTTGTTCTTTAGCGACCAGCGAGGCTGATGAATTGCAAACTGGCGATGCTAGTGGCGGCTAATAGTTGGACTGTTTGTGTTTTGTCGGCTCTCTTGTGCATGGAATAACTTAATCCAGCTGTGCATCTTGTTAAACATTTAGTCTGTTTTGCGGTGCTTCCAACATTTAGTTACTTTAGAGCAGAAAAGACGTGTGTTTTGGTCGGAGATTCTGTATGCTGTAGCGCGACATCTAGTGGCAGCAACGGTGGCTTACAAAATTACAATTTCTATGATCCATGTTTTTGAATCATGTGTGAATCCAGTTCAAGGAAGCCTGTAAACGCATACATTTTTGTTGCATGAGTCTATGGACACATATTTATAAGTAAGTAGACTTGTTAGCCATCTTTGAATGTATTCATTTATATTTTTTAGTGTCATGTAAGCCCATATGGTAATGTGCATGCCACCCAAATAAACAAATCAGTCTATGGAGGTACCTCATCCTCACTTACTGTAGCTCTAGTAACTCTTCTCCTGCATAATTTGACAATGTTCAATCCTCAAAATCTTCATAAAACAAAACAGGGGAAAAAGCAACAGTTCAAGACTGTAAAGTCTTTAGCTTGAAAAACAATGGACTGATTCTCACACTTACACACTGCAGAATTGAACAGGAACTCCAGACTGTGTGTGTACAACTTTGAGCAAATTGCTTAACATTACACATTCGACCCCTTGTTAATAACAATTACTGATTAGGCCCCAGTATTTTTCAGCCACTATAACCAGCAGAAATTGGCATGAACTTAAATTACATTGCATTTATTATTAGTTCAGTAGATGCAGTTGAGCAAAGATAAGGTTCATCCCTTAGGGCAAAAAAGGTTTGTTCAATATTCTGTGGCTCATATGGAGATAATCCATTTCATTAATCATGCATGCAGTTGCTGTCTGCTTCATAAGAAATATTACCCTCTATCAAAATAGGACAACACAATTTGACAAATAGCCAATCTAACTTAAGTGGAACAGACGGCCAGTTCATTGCCAGACTTTATGGGCCACACAGCAGCATCTGAGCTAACTTACCCTAAAATATATAAATTATGAACCAAGCAATGTTTTCCTCATCCTCGACAGCCTCAATCTAAATGTTTCTGAAGATGAACCAAATTCAGATAAATAAGAGGAAAGAAATCTGCCCTAAAACGCCATTTTCCTTAATGTTGTTTAATTTTTTTTTTTTGAAGTTAAAGTAGTTCCTCTTCTTTTTTGTGATGATTCAATAATAGAACAGGAAAATAAGCGCCCCCAGCTGTTTGTCTGGACAAATTATCAATCAGTCAGCATCTTCCTTTTCAGATGTGCTCAGATTCAGAATTTAGTTAAAATTAATGGATTTAAATGTGTTTGCTGAAATGTCTGACTTATATGTCCATTAACTGAACTGAGGATGAAAAACTTACAAATGCAAGTTTTGATGTGGTTTTAATATACTAAAGGTTAATACTAGAGCTGTGAACTGAAACATCATTTCATTAGCTGCAGGGAAAACTAATCCCTGAATCAACAGACAGAGGGAGAGAACAGACTTGTTTGAAGATGTTTTCCAGCAGACAGCTGGTTCAAACTGCGTAAAAAATTCAGGTTATTGTCAATTTATTTATACGAGCAAATGCACATTTAACTGAAGCAGAATCTTTGCAGAATGAGGCTATTATTGTGTGCATGAATGGAAGAGACCAAGACTGTTAAAATCAACAGCACACAAACAAAGGTGCGTTTTTACCATCCAACAAAAACTGGGAATGTGTTTGCTTGGTAATGCAGCTTTAATCCTTCTGTTGCTGCAACAATTGGCGCCTAATTGCTCTTAAACTCATCATTTTGTCGCATGATTTCACTCTCTCAACTTTTCATTTGCTGCTGAACACATTAGGGAGTTTTTATTTTCATAATACAAGAAGCAACTCATGAGTTAAAAAAAACCCAAAACATATTCCAGTTGAAAAGTAAATCCAGGGTCAGGTCTAATACTCCCACTTACAACATATTTTTCCTTGATGAATCATATGTTCCTAAGTGCCATGTGACAAAATACATAAGTATATAACTTAGCTACCGTATACATGGATTCCTGTAATTGCTGCGTGGGTGGTGTTATATACTGTAACCTTGACGGGATGGCTCATCGTTTAGACGAGACAAGATATACATATTTAATTCATACTTTAATACACCAATATGGTCCATGCTATGTTAATAAGATAAGATTCAGTTGTGCATATACCATCAGTGAAACACACACCAATAAACAACCACTAGCCTATATCCCTCTTCTACTTAGTTTTATTAGCCTAATCTATTTGTTGTTTAATGAGAAGAGTGATGGATGCATTTAGTCTATCTTCAACAGACACAGAATCAAAATAAATTTGTTTATTTGTTGTATTACCACTCTACAACCAATATCAAAAATAGTTCTTTGTAGTTAATGTAAAATTAAAGGGCAATGATGCCCAAAGTTATTTGTTCATCGCCCCTCAGTCTGCTCCCTCTGTCTTTCAGGCCCTGCAGTTGTTGTAAAACAGCTCCCCTACTGGCTGATTGGAGAACTGCTGCAGGAACTCCCCAAGTTCCTCCAGAGCGAGCTTCTCCACCCGGTTCTCCTCGGTGTTCCTCGCCGTGGCGGCGCCGCTCTGAAGGGGCCGGTCGTTGTTGTCCACGCAGCAGAAGGCGTTCCACAGGTAGTCTGGGATGTTAACACGCTTCACATTGTTTTTGACGATCCAGTTGTCTGCGGAGGGAACGGCACCGACCAGCACGTAGGCCTTGGAGCACTTGCTCCTGAACAGGTCGTTGAGCTCGGACTCGTGGATCCTCCAGGCGTTCTGGTTCATCTTGGGGTTCTGAGGGACCACGTTGGTCAGGGTGAAGGTGGCGTTGCGACTAGGGACTGAGGTCGAGAGGGAGAGAGGAAGTGAAAGATATGTTCAGCTGCGTCATTCTTGTTCTACAAAGGCTGATACATGTCAAATGAATATTTCTTAAAACTCACTCACTGATAACATTCAGGCCAAATACCCCATATTTATGTCAAACCTTAAACTATTAAAGCTGTAGCATAGTATATTTAGTCATGTGGTTACAACACTGACATGTCATTGTCATGGTACTTACACTGTTTATTGCACTTGTCTACCGATTAATCTAACACTTTTTTTTAAATTAATTTTTTTAATTAACTTTTTATTTGTTTTCTTTTGGTAACATACATATATATGCGCCAACTGAGTCAACATAAGCACATCATATACATAAAAACATAAAGATGCTGCTTAGAAATAGGGAAAACATTTTCTATTAAAGGTTTTGAACTTATCTTTGCCATTTATATAAAATCAGGTCTTACAGTTGACACAGTTTAACCAGTTTTCTTTAAAAATATCAGTTTGGTTCCTTAGTTTGATTGTAATTATCTCCATAATAATTTAAATTATATCAATCCACTCATTTATTGTTGGTTTGTCTTTCTTAAGCCATTTTCTGGTCAAAGCCTCTTTACATCCCACTAACTGGTAGACTTGATTTTTAAGGTTACCGATTTACTGATAACCAGTGTTCAACCAGTCCTACCTGCATGGTGTCCGTTGGGGTTAAGGTGACCGCGGTCAAAGCCAGAGTGTGTGTAGTCTTCATTCAGAGCCTGTTTCTCTCCCAGGTAGACCCCAGGGTGGTCCTTCCCCAGCCAGTAGCCATCCTTCATCTCAGCTTGCCAGGACAAGTTTACCAGCTAAAAGGTACATCACACAAAAAAATACACAATGCCCATACTTGAAACATTGACAATTTTGACGATAGATGTGCATGTAAAAGTGTAAACACCAACCTGAGGCTCCACAAACCACCTCCTCTCCCTGCCACCGCCGTTGCTGGGCTGGAAGTGATAGGCAGAGTAGACAGCAATGCGATGGTTGGTGTCATACAGTGTGGCAAAGTGGTACCTGACAGAGAAAGATGATGTGTATGTAACGCTTGAGAGATCAGATGCTATGTGTGTTGCTATGGAAAACAAAAGCCAAAGAAGCGCTTAGTGCTGAAAATAGTAGCAAAGTAGCAAGATTATGCAGCAAATGCCAGAGTTTCTACGATTGGAGGTGAGTGAAAATATTCATCACCAGGCAAAGGAGCAGAGCTATTTACATCCGACTGATTAAACTTCCTCTAAACTACTCCTCTTTCCACCCTTTAATTACCTGTTGGCGAAGCGTTGGCAGAGACGGGCAGCACCCGGTGTAGCTGCCCCCCACTCTGGCACTTTCTCTTTATAGAAGTACTTCAAGCATTCTGGCTCATCCTGGGATAAAAATAAGTTAAAAAAAAAAAAAATAAAACACCGCTCTTAAGTGAGCCACATACACAACAGGTACACATTTCATATTCAAGGTTAACAAACCTCAAAACGATCCACAACGTCTGCATGGACAGAGAAGAGGGACAGGAGGAGAGCGCACAAAGTTACCAACGTCTGCATCGTGGACTTTGCTATCATGGACTCGCGTTCCGCCCCTTACTGTAGAAGTCAATTTGGACAAAAATAGAGATAATATTCATTGTTGAGCCTCCACGTAAAAGGAGTACCAGCTTGTTTGTACTATCTGTGTGTGTATTTCCACTCACCTGCTGGTGCACTTGTCTGCTGCCACACGCCTGAGCAGAAACTGGCTTTTATATGTGACTTCTCATCACCTTTGACCTTGTTTCTCCTCTGTGTTTTATCTGTGTTGCCGTTCACACGTGATTTTTTTGCGTGGGATGAACCTGAATTCGGCCTCCTCATTAGGCGTGGATGTGGATTGGAGTGTTAAAGTGCTAAAATTGGCTCCTCTGAGGCGTGAATATGTGAAGGATATGAGACGGTATCCTATTTCTGAAGAGCACTTTGTCATGTGTTATCACTATAACAGTGTTTCACGTCATTCAAGTATTGTACTGACTGAGGCACTTTTTACTTGAGTGTTTCTATTTTTCTACTCCACTGCAGTTCAGAAGCAAATCGTTTTTGTTTTGTTACACTTTACAAAAAACTTCAGTTTCTTGTTACTTTAAAAACATACAATAACTATATTAAGCATAACCAGAAAATTGACAATGATATATTAACATATAAGTTCAGAAATTACCTTATTGATGCTCAGGGAAAATTCTGAAGCTACCCATTACTGTAGATTTCGAGTCATACGTGAGCTTTATGAGCTATTATAGTGTACACTATCTTTATATTTTGTTTCTTTTTGTATTTTCACTGTCTGGCAACCGTTTCCTACACTGTTCTACATTTACTTTATTTATAGATCTTACACTTCTTCCATTTCTGGTTTCAGAGGCTGCTTAATTCATATTTGCCTCAGATATTATATGAAATCATGCACATTTCCAATACATCACTGTCTATTTTTAGCTGTGATCTAATTTCTTGGAAACAAACTAATTTTACACAGTCAATGTAAGCGAGACGGGGAACTGCAGTTTTGTTATGATGATGATGATGAAATATTTAAGCTGATATGTTCAGATGCAGTCGACTCGTCACCGCGTTAAACCTGATAATGAGTAATGATGCAGCAAAACACAGTGATGTGCGTTCCTGTTAGTTCAATATGAAGCGCCCCTCGGGAATATTTACAACATGTGTATTGAGCAGGTTCACTCACAGCCTCTCGCAGCTGGCTGTCAGGGTTAGGTAACGCTGAGCTATCAGTTCATGTGCTGTTTTTCCCACGATCACGGTCACGATCACTAGGCTGTGAGCAAACATGTGGACTCCTCCCAGTTTATCTGACTTAACATTCCCAAACACAAAACTACTCCAAATGAATTACTGGAGCGTGTAAAGAGATCTGCGTTCTTGCTCAAGGACACGCCACACGCCACACACACACACACACACACACACACACACACACACACACACACACACACACACACACACACACACACACACACACACACACACACACACACACACTGGAGGCTTGTTCAAATGAGACTTCCCAAAATGATAGCATGACACACAACTGTGCTTTACTCAGCTCCCATTTTTGGGATTGATATTGGCGGTTAATCTTTGATTTCTTTATCTACAGTCCCTTTGATCACTAATGTGACCTATAGAGACCTTTGTTACAACAATATTACTATAAGTATTATAAGTACAATATATACAGAGCTGAAACATTACAACCAACTCTTCAAAATATGTATATTTATCGAATACAATAAAGCATCTAAGCCCAGACACAGTAAACTCAATGCTTTATTTATCACTTTACTTACTTATACAAACCAACTTATTTCAGCCAATCTACTGTATGGCTGATCTCAACACATCCATCCTTTTACCAGGCTGCCTCTTGTTTTTCAAATGCCACTCTTCCTTGACAACAAATATACTCCAGAGTTCCTCATCTAACCCTTGTCAGAGTTAAAGTGTTCAATTTTTCTCTCGAGTAGAAACTTCTCCAAATGAAAGAAAATGCCAGCAACACTTGGTTTATAAAGAACAACGTATTGTGAGACTGACTGACTGTAAAATTGAGAGGTGGTTGACTCACCGTGCAGCCCTGTCACTTAAAAGCATATCCTAAGAATAAAAAAAAGTTATTAACTACTTGCCTCTGCTGCCTGGCAACAAAACAATCCTTGCGAATATAGATGCCTCATCGCTGCTTAAAACTGGAGCTAGTTTGTGGATGCTGCACTGCATCTGAAGCGACATAAATGGTCAATTTGGATGAAAATCTGACTTAACGTGGGGTTTTTCTTAACTTAGATATTCTCTTTGAAGCCCTGAAATAGTTCAAGGCATATAAAAAAAAAGAAAGGTTACTAAAGGTTGAGTAGTAGTGAATTGGTAAAGTAAAGTTACAGACTGGCATAGAGAGAACACAGAAAACATAGGGATAAGATAAAGAGAGTGAGGCTTTATTTAATCAGCCTTGTGTTTTCCCATTACTCATTTTTCACATCAACCGATCAGAGTCAACCTCACAGTTAAAATGACTGCAAGACACCTCGCGGCGCCACGCACTGTTATAACAGTGTTTGCTCAGTGTAATTGCTTTGTTATTAAGGGAAATAAACAAATGTAGTATAGTTAATGACCCATGTTGTTTGGTTTTCTATCTAATTTCAGATGTAGATAGTGTAAACATCCAGAGAGGGGAGAAAAAAAAGGCAAAGTGAGGACACAAGATAATGATAATGGAAGGGAAAAATTGATTGATAGGCCTTTTTTGTTGTGTGTGTTAAATTAAACAATAGCAAATTTAAATAATGTGTCCTTTTTAAATTTCATTATTAAATGATGAATTTCTCCTTGATGTTGCATCAATAAAGTACTTTCTTTATTTGTTCTGGGTAAAAAGCAGCTGCTGCTGTTGTTGCAGAAGTCGGCCTCTAGGTCGCAGTGTTGAATTATGATTTCAAGTTCAATCTCTGAAGCCCTGTTTTTCCTCCTCTGAACACTTATTGCATTGCAGATTATTCAAGTGCTCTCACACCTGGAAAATACTCACTCTGCGAAATGATGATGCGGCCATTGATAGGCCGTGCTATCAACACACTAAACAAGCAAAAATTACGGTTTCTGTCTCGATTGACGCCCTCAGAGATGTAAAATACCTTCA
Source organism: Trachurus trachurus (assembly GCF_905171665.1). Taxonomy (NCBI): domain Eukaryota; kingdom Metazoa; phylum Chordata; class Actinopteri; order Carangiformes; family Carangidae; genus Trachurus; species Trachurus trachurus. The sequence goes on from NC_139892.1 coordinate 10,711,328, forward strand.
AAGTGCTGATTGTTGGCAGATAATCATTAAAGATGACGCTGAGTGACAAGAGAACGGATTGAATCACCGCTGTGATGGATGCTCAGCTACGTCTTTCATGTTTTTCATTTGGCCTCGGAAGTTAATTTGAGTGGACTGCATCTTTAATGGACTTGAACGGTGCTTTTGTCGCTTGCAAAGATCACAGACTTGGGTTCCCCAGACACAGATTTAGCTTAATCCCTGCCTCAAAAGCATCCCCAGTTGCTGTCTGTCAGCGAGCGGGAGTTCAGTGTAACTCAACAGGAAAACTGAGCCAGAAGTCAGAGTCCGTTTTTTTTCTTTTTACATTTATTTATTTCTTTATGTTGCTAAATGGGACCTGTGGTGTGACTTCAACCTTTAGACACCAACCTCTCCTGAGTCCAGGAAGCCACATGCTTTGATTTACATCGGTGCTGGTCACTTGATTAATTGTCTAGTTAGAATGCTGATTAATTTTATTTGATTGTTAATTGCTTTTGGGCTCCCCGGTTATATTGAACCAATGTGGATAATGAAGGTTATTGTTGCTGAGTGATTATGTTAAGTAATCAGCATTTTAATTTGTGTGTGTGTGTGTGTGTGTGTGTGTGTGTGTGTGTGTGTGTGTGTGTGTGTGTGTGTGTGTGTGTGTGTGTGTGTGTGTGTGTGTGTGTGTGTGTGTGTGTGTGTGTGTGTGTGTGTGTGTGTGTGTGTGTGTGTGAATTTGCACTAAAGCTTTTAGAGCAAGATTCTTTTGTTATTTGCATTAACCCTAATGTTCTGTTTGGGATCTTTAAAACTCTTCGGCAGCTCACGAAATACACTTAACATTGTTTAATCAGCTAAATACTTCACGGCTTTTTACCTCGTTTTAGGAGAATTGCTCATAAACATGATTTGGAACTGATGACATATATTTCACGAGTGCACTAGAGAAAATGGTGAATTACTCCTGTTTGTTCCCGGGTTATAAAAGATGGTTGAATACAATGGATTTTTTACTTCTGGATAATTGGAGTTATTTATTCATTTATTGTTATTATTCATTGGAGGCCTAACAGGTCTAATTTTAGGTTCCCAGCCTGGGAGGTTGATTAACAGAGAAAACACTCTGAGGGTCAATCTCTAATTCAGATTTTTACAGTGATGTAAACGGCTTTTGATCATATCGGATGATCGTTTTCATTAGATGGAGTCGCCCATTTGTCATTTATTCATTGAAGTTTGATTTAGATTTAGGTTTTTTAGGGTTTTATTTGAAGCACTTAAAGAACTTGTTGTCCACGTTAACTTAAAAGTGAACATGTGAATGGCAGAATCAGTTGAGGAAACTCGTATGATAACAGCAAACTAAATGTTCCCTAGGAAAATCAAAGGAAAAATGAACATCTCTACTTCACCACATTATGCTTATTTTCTAATGTTGGATAATAATTTTACTTTTTGAAAGTGATTGAAAAAACACAATTGAGCACGTGACAACCTTTGACAAAGTGTCACAAGCTAATAAAGAGAACTAGTTTTCTCTTTGACTTTAAATTAATTGTTAGTAGAGATGCACGATGACCCCTTTTCTCCACCGATACCAATAACCGATAACTTCTTGCTTCTCATAACTGTTACCGATACCGATAAGTCAAATCAAGTTTTTAATAGTTTATATAGCTACACACCAGAGGTTAAGAAAGGCTAAGATGTACAGTAGTGAGTAAAGATGAATTTAACATTATAGCTCTGCCTCTGACTTTATCAAATAATATAACCGACATCACTAGCCACAACAAAAACAAGAACAGTTATTACTCTACAAAAATCAACATTTATTATTGTTTCAAATCAACTTGGGGGGGCAAACGGACTGATAATTAGCAAAATCAAATCAATGTTGGCTGATTGTAATTGGCTCTGTCATTATCGGGACTTGTCTGTATTTTGGCCGATAATTATCAGCCAATATCGCTATGTTATGATAATTATCTGTACCGATAGTTGTCATGCATCCATACTTGTTAGCAAACACTCATCGCACGTCTGTAACATAGTCTATAAAAATATGTATAATTTCCCTGTTTCGTCCCCTTTCTTTAACGATCAAGTCTGAAACAAGAGTCCCCACTTTGTTACTTCTTTCAGAGGAGAATAGAGAGACTTGAAGTTCATAGTGTTCTTCTTACAAAGGTCAATAATAAGTCATTTTAAATCGGTTTTGTGACACGATTTCACGACTTCCACAAACATTTATCAGACCGTCTTGGATGAAACATGCACACACACACTAGTCGTCCAGTAAGTTTCTCTGTGGCTCACTGTGTGGAGTATACTGTAGGGTCTTGGCCGTCTCATTATAGTTTTGGATGGAGCAGGTTTTAGTGACTGTGTGTGTCTGCGTGTGTCTGTGTGTGTCTGTGTGTGTGTGGGGCTCAGTATAGTGGTTGTGTAGGTAGAGTGTGACTGCAGCGCTGCTGAGGAGGCAAAAAGGTGAGACTGCATCTTTACCTCTGTCTGCTCCAAGGACAGATGGCCAGACACACAGCGCAGCTCAGACACGAGATGGAAAGAGAGGAATTCAATCACACACACACACACACACACACATACACACACACATACCACAGATGCCCTCTCCCCCCAACCCACCCCCCCATTCCTGATACCCCCACTCCCCCCCCCTTATCATTTTCTCTCATTCTTTTTTCATCTTTTTAAGTCGCTTCATTTCAGATGCATTCATACATTTCCAATATCTTTATGTATGAGTCTGTCTCCCTCCTTCCTTCCTCCCTCCTCCTCCTCCTCACCTCCCCTTGCCTGTCCCTTCCCTCCTCCTCCTCGGTTTCTCTCTCCCCTTCTCCCCCCTTTTCTCTCCTTTTTCAAATTCTCTCTCTCTCTCTCTCTCTCTCTCTCTCTCTCTCTCTCTCTCTCTCTCTCTCTCTCTCCATCCTTCCTTCCTGCTTCCCTATCTTCCTTCCTTCCTTCCCTCCCTCCCTCCATCCTATTACTGTAATCCATCACTCTTCCATCAGCCACCATGCAAACAGGCCTCCTGGTTTCCATAGCAACCACCTCCGGCCCGGCAGTGCGCAGCCCCTCTCTGATTGGCTGGCAGGGCCCAGGCAGTCTCAGTCTGTCTGGGAGATGTGGTAATTGGCTGGGAAGTCATACACACACACACACACACACACACACACACATGGCCACACACACACACGCACACACTTCATACACATAGTACAGTATTCACACAAACTGACATACAGTATATGTCTTCACGCATACGCACAAACACTCACACACACAAACACATATAAACACACTTGTGCTACTCTGGGCCTAAATAAAAACACACACATAGTCTATTGGGTATTGAATGGAAACACATACACACACACACACACACACACACACACACACACACACACACACACACACACACACACACACACACACACACACACACACACACACACACACACACACACACACACACACATACATACACATACACACACAGACACACACAGACACACACACACTGCATAAATATCCTCAGAGATATGAAAGGGAGAGTGGGGTCAGAGTAATGAAGCTCATAAGAAGACGGGGGCTCTAGGCTGTGTATGTGTGTGTTTGTGTGCACGCATGTCTGACTGTGTGTATTTCTGTGTGTGTGTGTGGTGTACAGACGTTTGTGTGTGGGTTTCTGTATGCACAGGACAGCGGGGGTTGGGGGTGGTGTGCAGGATTTTGGATAAGGTTGGAGCTCTGCCAAAGGATGGATGGAGGAATTGGTTTTTTCGGAGCATATTGTTAAAAATACCTATATTCCCCCAAGGAACCAAGTGTGTGCACTAGTTTTTTTGGTTTTCTGGCTTCTGGAAGGAAAGCAGGGAAGAGGAAAAGGGGAAAAAAAGAAAAAAAGATGGAATTGTTGATCAGCTTGACTTCACCCTGCTGCTGTTGCTCAGCCAGGTCTGGCCAACACAGCAGCTATGATGAATGTCTCATCTCCAGGAATACATCACAAATAGCAAAACTGTACCTGCCCTGAATAGCAAAGTGTATTCTCTCTTCTGCAGTGTTGTCGGAAAACAATCGTGGACAATGGGTCTCTTTTGCCCCACCACCACCACCACAACCACTTCTCCACCAGCAGTCTTTCCAGCCAGCTACAGAAGCAAAACAATGCTGTCCCCTTAATCTTTTGTCAATTTCCTGGCCAATTTCTTCTTTTTTTTTCTCCAAATACATGAAAAGGTTAGTATATTTTTGGATAGCGCTGCAAAAAAAACAGAAGAGTCCTGGTGAATGTACTTTTGCTGCAAAGTGCATCGAACTGGAAATGATAATTAGTTATTCAAAGGTCTGGTAGCTGACTTTGAACGCACTCACTGCTCTGATAGATTGTTATCTGCACAGTAAAAAAGAGGAGGAAAATGGTCGGCGTTGGCCTCAGTCTGCAAGTATAACTACATGTGAGGGAAGAACTGTGTGGGCCAGAGCGTCCTCCCCACCTGAGGGGGAAAAAAAATGTTAAACTGACTGCTGCTAAGCTGTCCTAGTTGGCAACAACACAGAGGACCAGCCGAGCAGACAGACAGACAGACAGACTGGCTGACTGACTGACTGACTACTGTCCAAAAACACACAAATATTCAGTGATTTATAGAACAGGAAGTGGAACAAATAAACAAACACATGCGCAGTACACACACGCACACACACAATGACACACAAAGGTAGAGGTCATTTTTCAATCTCATCTTTTTAATGGAAAAAAATGAGTCAAGGGAAGAGAGAAAAAACTGGGTAAATTGAGAAAGCCGGATGAATTCACAGAGAATGACTGACAGCAGTGATGACGGCAATGCGGTCACAGTCCACATTTCAAAGCATTCCCAGGTACCAGACAGAAGAGAAAGAGAGAGAACGAGAGAAAAAGAGAGAGAGAGAGAAAGAAAGAAAGAGAGAGGGAGGGAGGGAGGAAAGAGAAGGAGGGGGAGAGGGATCAGGGGTTAAAAAATGTCCAAGAAGATTTCATCTTCCTCTCAAAGGTAAAAAATACAAATTAAAAACTCATCTTTATCCAGTGTTTGTTTACAACACACAATCACGTTGAAAAAATGTAAAGATTAAAAATAAAAAGTGCACCCGCACTCGCACACATACATACATACATACTTTACAATTAGTTTCTTATTTTTGGGAAATGGAAAAAAAAAACCCAAAACCAAAACGAACAAACAAAGAAAAAGTGCAAGCAAGATCACAGAACGACAATTTACAAGAGAGGCCAAGAACGACCCAAAAGTCTCAACCCTCGGACCGAGCCGGGTTGGGGAGGGAGAGGGGGGCAGCAACATGAGACCTGGAGGTTCCTCGTGTGGTTTTGTTTGACCCACCCAACCCCATCATCATCATCATCATCATCATCTTCACCACCACCACCATCTTGGTTCGTCCATTTGTACAAGTTTCATTGAACACCCACCCACCCTTCTAGAAAACCCCCAACATGGCCTCCCCACCCTCCTCAGATAGTACAATCAAAAATTGGTTTGACTCCACCATGCTTCTCCTATCAAGTGCCCACAGAGGCTCCCAATAAAGGCTTTTCAGTCACCGTCATCATCATCTTCATCATCAACGTCCAGCCGCACCAACACTTCCGTTATAATTAGTCCAACGATCATCGTCGTCAACATCCATCTCATCATCAAACTATTGCCACTCAAATCTACATGTGAGCTCTGATTAGTTAATAGAAATAAAACAGTTTTGTTGGTTGAATACTTCTGGTTTTGTTATCAAATACTACAAACTTAAAAAAAAAAAAAAAAAAAAAAAAAGCTTAATTCAAGTGAAATGTTGTGCACTCACATACTTTTGTTCTAACCGCACTCATCATTACAATCTTCTAGCAAGTTGCTGTGCATGTGGCTCCACTGAAAAGGGGGGAAAAAAATAAAATACTAATTTACAGTTTAGGTTTTGGTTTGCTTTTCTCTGACCTTCCAGTAATCATAAGTGATTATACAAAGACACACACACACACACACACACACACAGTCTCCCACACACAGAGGCATAAACACACTTGGCGAGCAAATGCAGCCACACTGTGCAAAATGTGAAACAACACAGATTACAAAATCAAACAAGGAAACAAACAGAAAATGAGCAGAAGCTAAAGGTTACTCCTCATCGTTATTTAACCAAAAAGAAAGAAAAAGCAACAATTCTGCCAATATCAAAACATTTTCAGGTTCATTCATGCATCAGTGGAGTTGCACTGAGTCGAGGGCGGCTATAGCACAGTATTTGCACCTAATGTCTTTCTCTGTCAGACGGCGAACACACAACAGCAGGTCAGGTACATTCTCACAAGCCACCTGATCTCACCAGTTTCTTTTTTTTTTTTTTAGAGACGTAAATGCAGCATTAAGATGAGATGGTCATTCAAAAAACCAGAACCAAATGAGTTTGTTCGGCTCCATACTTTTGATATGTACAGTACACGAGGATATGAAATAACAATTTGTTGCCCTTAAGTTCAACTCCCTATTTACAGCTATTGTCTCCAAGCTTAAAGCTCACAAGTCGCTGCACGGATGCCTTCTCGATTCAGAAATGTCGAAAACATCCTCGATAATCAGGACTTCAATGTGCCCATTTAAGTTTGCCTTGAGAATTTTCAGGTTAACTCAATGAGGATAATATAACGGGCCATTGGGTTAAAAAAAAGTGCAAACTCAAAGGAATATGTGCTGGCTGTGTGGCTCAGTCCCTTTGTGGGAAACTCAGCCTTAATGTTTCGGCTCGGTCCTCGAGTGCTGATTTATTATTCTGGCTTCCAATGTGCAGAGCTGACTGGCAGGTAGAAGAAATTTTCAGCAACAACATTTCTCAGTAACTGTTTATTTGAATAGTCTGGCCCGCAGAGATTTTAACTGCAGGGGTGCCCAAACGTTTCCATGCCAAGGCCCCCATGAATAGCAGTAGCTTCTGGCTGAGCACCCAGCGACAATACTAAGGCAACTATATATTTAAAAAAAAATCGCAAAGCAATAATAATCACATTTGTAACAGTCGGGTCTTTTCCTTGTCACAAGTCTGTCCAAATTCGCAGCACCAGCTAGCCAAATGCTAGCAAGCAAACTATTCTGTTTCCTTCGAGGCCTTCGATTTAATGTCAATTGACCGACAACATGAGACAGTGCCAGTGGTCATAAATGAACAGTATTCACAGTGTCTGCACTTGATTGCCTGCCATTTACGCTTATCGTTGTTCTGCTTTTTAATTTATTTGTTGGTCAGTTGCCGCTCTGTTTATTGTAGCATGTTATGTACTGATCGGCTCTTGGCCAGGTCATCCTTTGCAAAAGAGATCTTGGACCTCAGAGGGTTAATTAGCTGGTTAAATTAAGGTTTGATAATAATGGTTAAATTTAAAACAGTCTCACGGGCAGGGCAGCTTGACGACAGGTGCAGACTGCCAGGTAAAAACTAGTTTAAGACATGATTAATGATGTTTTGACTGGCAGCAATTATACTTTGATTAAATTTTGACATTTGAAATGACATTTTTCCTCATCTGCCCTCCACCTTTTGGGCCTCTTAGGGTTTTTGGAACATCTCAGCAAGTTATTAATTTAGAATAAATTCAATTCAATTCAGCCAATTAATAATTGGTGGTAGAAACACTATAAGTAAAAACTTGTGGGCGGACTATCCAACAAAACACACATTTTCTCCTGACAGTGTTTTACTCTCACAAAAAAACAGGTGTCCTCGTTGTTTTCCAGGATGTAACAAAAGGTGATATAAACAACTAGTTTCGCTTGGTGAGAAAAAGAGCTTCGCAAAGTCGCAGGCTAATTAAACCTGCCATTTGACTTTGTCTTCACACAGTCACTTAGCCGGTCGTTCTCCGAACCAAAGGCCAAAGATCGAAAGCACTGTTTGTTAAATGCCGTCGTATGTTGCCTGAGCATGCACGACACGTGTTGGCGAGTGTCAAACAGAAGCCGAGTATTTAGCCGTGTTGTTGTGGTGACACCTTGACTTTCTGAACCATATTATTTATATAAAGTGGAGAGGTTGATTAAGTTACAGGCAGGTTTAGTGTCACCTTTTAAAAGTACATTTCATCCTAAAAGGACATACTTTGGATGGAGTACTGCTTTAAGCTAATAACAGTTAAGCAGCGTGTTATTCATTTAAAGTTTAGGCTCCTAAATGTTTGATTGATTAAAAGAGTCCTTGTGTAGGTAAATAAAATACAATTAATATTTTTAAATGGCATTGAATCTGGTGAAGAAATCTTAACTTTTGAGGACTCAAAACTTGGTGCCTTGTAAGGAATAGTTTGACATTTTGGGGAATATGCTTATTCACTATTTGGTGACAGTTAGATAAGAAGATTAGATGGTTGGTTTAGCTCAGCATCTACTGTACCAGCACTTCTGAAGCTCACTAATTAAAATGTGATATCTCTTTTCTTTCATCCGTACAAAGGTTAAAAGTGACAAGTCATGGTTTTACAAAGGGTAAATGTGCCAGCGTGCGTCTCAGCGGAGTACTGTAGCTTCTTATTTTTTGACTCTTTGGTTTCTGCACTGTTTTCCAAAAGAAATGTCAGACTATTCCTTTTTAAACAATTTTTCATCGGGCTTCATCGACAACACTTGACACGTGCGACTTACGTAACAAAGTCTTTCGTCCCACCTCTGTCACTATGCCTAAACAGAAAAATGCTGACTTTCCTTACATTCACGTATACCCTCCTCTTCTTCCTCCTCCTCCTCCTCCTCCTCCTCTTCCTACTTCTGCTGCTGCTGCTGCTGCTCGAAATCCTCTCTCAGATCCAACCTAGCATGGAGCCGGCTACAGTTACTGTAGTGCTCAGATAAAACTCACACAAACAGACACGCAGGCACACGTAGAGTTTTTTTTAAAACACACCCAGTTTGGCCAAAACAGTTCATATATATCACAAACACATTATTGCGAATTAAGTGTGCTTTCTTTTTCAATTTCAATTAAAAGTCTTTAAAAACAATCGAGATAACAACATGCAAATGAAAAAAAATAAAAAAAGGAATCATAAAAAAGGAGTTTTTTTTTCTTTTTTTCTTCAGGCCTCAGGATGGGCCAGACAAAGATCTGCATTGTCCACACATCAATCCTACATTCTTAACACACCGATGATACGCACACCAAGCACCAGGAGCTTTCCAGTCTTGCATCGGCTTCACAGTCAGTGTTTCACAGAAGGGTCAAGGGTTAGGGGGGTGAACAGAAGAAGAAGTCGGGTGAAGGATCTGTGAGAGATGCTAAGCCTAAATTGTCATTTTTGTCATTTTTAAATACATTGTTTGATCAGAGATAGCTGATTAGAGAAAAAGTCCATCTCTCCTCGTCCGAGAACGTGACGTCCAAACACCAACAAAAAAAACCTTCCAGCGTCGATCTCGAAATGCATCGATTAATTTGTGGAAACCTCATGCAAGAGAGAGAGGAAGAGAGAGAGAGAGAGGGAGAGAGGACGTTGATGGTCTGGTCCGAGTTTCTGACCAGTCGCTCATTGTTTTGCCAGTGAGGGGAGTTTCTGAACGTGTGACGATAGAGAACCAGTATTAATTCTGTACATTTCACTGCTTCCTCCTTGAAACTGCACGTTGCAGCAGGTCCTGCTGACAAATAATGGAGCTCGGCTCTGCCACACACGGAAAAGGACAGAGACAGAGGTGACGGACAGAGAGAGAGAGAGTGTGTATGAAAATTTGGTTCGATGTTTATTTCACAGTTGGTGAACAACACACTGCTCCATGTTCGTCCGTCCAGGGGTCTTCCCGGCCCCGTCCTCGGACTAACACCTATCCATCTTATGAATCCTCACTCTCGTCTTTACGGACTTGCAGCTGAAGATCATTAGGGCTCTTCCGAGGGCCCTTAAGAGGGTTCCTGTGGAGTTAGTATGCCTCTGAAGTGCCCTTGGCAGCCTGGAGTGTGTGTGTGTGTCTCGCTAGCGAACTTATTGCCAGCTGATGAATTCCTGTGTTGAGACGGAGCAGGAAAAGGCGTCGGTGGGGGGGGGGCTGGAGGGGCTGGAGGGGCTGGAGGGTGGGCGGGGGTCAGCTGGAGCAACAACGGCGGGGAACGTGAGTGACACAAGAGGGACGGGGGTCGTGCTCGCCGCTGGAGAACAGTTTCTGGAGTGAGTGCGACGCTGCGGGTGCTGTGTGCTCAGTCGTGTCAGAGGTCACAGGGACGAACTGTAGAGGAAGTGGCGGCGAGTAGATCAGAAGAGGAGGAGGGGTGAGGTGGTGGGGGGGGTGTAGGGAGGGGAGAGGAGGGGAAGGGGGGATGGGTGGTTAGCTGAGGCACAGAGAGCTGTGACGGAGAGGTGGTTTGGGAGAGGATGAAGGGTCGAGAGGATGAGGCGCAGCTTCGCAGATTAAGTGAGGGTGATGTAGGCTGAGGCCTTCTCCTTCAGTTGTCTCAGACACAGATGACAGCTCCAGCTCCCTGCAACACACACACACACACATAGAGAGAGAGAGTGAGCAGAGATCGGAAGTTCAATCACAGCTATTGTAAAGCCTTGTGGATTAATCCCTCATTTCAGACGGGGCGGCATTAAGTAACACTGTAAATTAAAGCCCCCCATGGTAAAACTATCACATGCTGTGCCTGTGGTTTGTCAATGCAGAGGATTTGACAACTAGTTTGGTTTTGGATTTTAGCGTGGGATTTGTAACATTAATTAAACATCATCTACTTGAGACAGATGTTAAAGTGCAACTTTCAACCTTTTTACACTTCAAAGAGAATGTAAACGCGGCTGCATTGTGGCTGGATACGGCGGCAAAACACATGAACACACGAGCAAATTACTGTAAGAAAAACATCCTCATAAACTCGACAATAACAACATGCACGACTAAATACACAAACACGCTGCAAGAACACACAATGAAAACAAATATTGACGAGAACCCGACGTCGATAACTTCAAAACTCACAAAGCACTGAACCCCAGAGCGTTTGTCTGTTTGCTTTAATGTCGTGTGTTATTTGCAGTATTGCGTCTGTGTATGTAAATATACGTCGGCCACCCGTGTCACAGCTCACACAGGTCTCTGCTCTTTGAGTGTGAAACCGAAAATAAGCGGCTGCTGCAGATTTTCAGAGGTTCGTTTCTTCTTGTAAATCACCAAAAAAAAAAAAAAAAAAAAAAAGAAGAGCAAAAGAAAAAAGAAAGTGTTGCGTGTGTGGGCAGAGCATGACACTGTTAGCGAGTGTTGATCACGAGCGCCACTGCTACTGTATGTTCAGCCAAGTGACACGCTTGCCATGGAAACAGATTATCTTTTTTCTACTACCCGTTTCCTCGGCAACGCCATCAAACATCCTTAAGGCGGCAGCCATCTTATGTCTAAAGTAGTGTAGGCAAATGACAGTTTCAGGGGTTTCGGTGCATATATAGAAGGTATTTCTCCGGTTCTGTGATCACACTCGCACACACAGACAGAGGATCGGTCTAGTTCATGGAACACAAGAGTCCTCAAGCTTCCTCGATTAGTTTTATTCTCTAAATCTCAGCTGCTCCGATCATCTGACTGTTTGGACTTGAGGTTTCTTCTATCATCTATCGTCTCCCCCACCTACAGGACAGGACAGTACAGACGGTTACGTAATCCTGTACTAAAAACAAAAAGCTTCCCGGTGGCCGCGCTGTGCAGACTTGACCACATGCAGGTCTGAACGCTTGAGGACTCCTGGTGTGCAGCATCTCTGGTTATGTGTGTTTTTTTTTTTTTTTTTTTGCGAGTGCTTGTCGTCGTCGTCGTTACACATACCCTCCGGTGGTTCAGACATGGGAGGGCTCAGACAGTACATGTGGTAGCCTCTGTCGCAGTCGTCACAAAACAACAGCTGGTCCTGGAACAGAAGAGAATATTCAGATAAACAGATGTCGGTATGAAAGGACAGATTTGAAATCAAAGCTGAGGACAGAACGGCGTTTGTTTCAGTGTGTGTTATACATGAGGGTATGAATTTGTATTAATAGAAAACAAAAAAGGGGTTGTGAGGATTGATATACATCTGTGTCTCCTGGTTGTTCTCAAACTGTGACAGTCGTGAACTCCACAACTTCCCGTCCTTGAAATGATATTTCTTCATGCTGCAGAACAATAATACCCTTCACTGTGACTTTGTCGTCCCTTTGACTTTGTGTGTCGTGTAACCTCCTTATTCTGCAGGACTGAAATAAAAACATGTATTTGTATTTATTGAATATTTGACGTCTGCGTTTCCTCTAAAATAAATTCTCTCGTGGATTTGAAGCTGTTTCATTTCCAGGGAGGCTCATTGAGCAACGGTATAGCCCAGTGGTTAGACACCATCCTACAGCCAGAGGGACCCACTCTTGCATACTGAGAGTGAGACACTGAATCTAAACTAGGTCCTGAATCACTGCTGCTGCTACTTCTCCTCCTTCTCCTTCTTCTTTCTTTCTCCCAAGGATCGATATCAAAATGCCCTGAACTTGCAGCAACTGATCGAAACTTGAGGCGAGAGGTTATAGTTTATTTAAAATATACTATGGGAGTGTATTATGTGTATGTACAGTGTGTTATATAGTGTGTGTGTGTGTGTGTGTGTGTGTGTGTGTGTGTGTGTGTGTGTGTGTGTGTGTGTGCAGCCACATGTGTTGTTAACATGCAGTATATAAAGTGAGATCCTACGTCATTCTCAGAGGTGCCACACAGGCTGCAGGACTTGCACTCGATGCACTGCCAGCGATAAGTCCTCACCGCAGCCGTCATGTTCACTGTGAACTGCAGACAGGATGGGTGGCCTGGGTGCACACACACACACACACACACACACACACACACACACACACACACACACACACACACACACACACACACACACACACGTACCCACACATGCACACAAGCACACGCCCACACAATGTTTTTTTTCACTATCACTGTCTGTGCTCTGAGAACCGCCACCCATCATCCACCTATTCTATCCATCCGTCCGTCAGCCTGTTTGCTTTATGCGTGGGATTTATTTATATTGGAGGAGGGGGAGGAGGAGTAGGGAGGGGGGAGTTGGAGGGGGAGGGGGGGGGGGGTACAACAGTCGTGTTTTGCAGATGTAAACATCACATTAACTTGAGATGGCTGGAAGAATAATTTTTTAACAGCAATTTTCCTGCATTTTTCTTTTGTGTGTAAACGTTAAAGGTGAAGAAACATGGTGATATTTCCTGAAATGGCTCAAAAAATAAGATGCATTAAGTTTGTTGTTGTGATATAGTAACAAATTCCCCCGAACAATACTAGTTGAGTCAATAGAGCAGGAAAATAAATTGTCCGTCCTCGCTAATGCAGTCCATTTAAGCTGCCTCTTCTTCCTCCTCCGCCCTTTTATTTCAGGTTTTCGTGGAACTTGCAGTTACATGATCATGTAAATAGAAGATATTATGTCATCCTCATTCCTTGACCTTCATTTGTCTTCTTTGTGAGTCATTATAAAGACGAGGACCATACCAATGTTTTGCATGCTTTAGCCCATTCACTACAAGTCACGTACATCATTTTTGGTTCTCTCTTTTATTATTCAGATGGAAAGAAACATATGAGGGAAAAATATATACAGTACATGCAAGAAGAAGAAGTACACAAATTATTCATTATATACACTGCAATCTCTGCATGTATACATGTAACCAGAATAAACAAACAAAAATAAATAAGTAAAAATAAACAACAACCATACAAAAAAATCATACTTAAACTCTACTCCAATGAAATTTACTGCACAACCAAAATACATACTACTAAGCTGAGACCATTCTCTCACAAATTCATCTAAGTTCCTCATTATACATGGGAGTCTCTCTCTCAAAAGAAGAAGAAATAGACAATGGTTTATAATATCACAGATGTAACGTAGGTTGATGTACAAAAAGCCAGGATTGAGAGGTTTAAAACAATTTTGTGTTTTTTCTTTTCTTTCTTTTTTTTTTTGTCAGACAAGAATGTCACAACAAGATTACACTTGACTGAATCCAGTAGTAGTTTAAAACCAAGAGCCAAGAAACGTTCATTCCCGCCCTTGGAAAAACAGTAGGTTGTGTAAGTTTTTTTTTGTTTTTTTGTGTGTGTTGACAATCTGCACAGCGTGTCGTTATCATATGTATTGCATATAGTGGGAGCTGCATGCAAACTTGTTGAGTATCTGAAGTTGTATTTCGTGTGATTTATCTAATCTATGTGACATTCTCTGAAGCTATGATACAAAACTTTACAAAATCTCTTTAATCTCTTTACAAATCTGCTCTCAGCTGTGATTCAAGTGTTATCAATCATTAGAAATGGATTATACTGTATATAATAGAATAGCACTTTCTCATCTGACTTTGATTCCTTCAAAATAAGACTTTAAATTCCTGCCACTTTTTTCACCTCTCGAGTGATTTAAAAAAAAAAAGAGAACTTCTTCTTGCAGAGAAGATTTGAGTACATTGTTTATTCTAAGCATGCTGCTGTGTTAAAGAAGTTCTCATGTGTTTTCTACCTTTTCCAGGCAGTAAAGGCTTTCTATTCCTGTCCACACAGAGGGAAAGTCAACTTGCAGAAGATAAGGTGAGAAAAAGGCAATAGGCCTACTATTGTACGTCATGTTTTATTTTGTAAGTTGTGTTATTGCTGAATACTAATGCGGCGATCTGCATTCAACCCTGCTGCAAAAACACAACTTACACAATGAACGCAGGTGTGAATTTGGCTTTAAAGGACAATGACCAACCAAAGTAGTGCCCCTGATTACCAATACTGTATAGATACCGTCTGTCGGCGGCAAGTTAATTATCAACCTTTGTATATTTATGTAATGGTATTTGCATATTATACCATATCTCCAGTAAGGGTTATGTATTTTGTCCTTCAGGGCCACTGTCTCAGGTCAAATCTCTGCAAATTGGTTTTCAAACTGTAGTAAAAAAAAAAAAATTGTAAACACCATTTCTACCTGCAAGGTCAACAAGCTCAAAAAAATTAAAAACAAACAAACAAACATTACAGCAAATGGTTATTATTAAGTATTCTGTACATGATTTGTAGTCGATTGGGCTGAAACAAAAAAATGAAAAAAGCAACAAAAAAAAAAACACTGGTATGGTCCATCCAATTTTTTTAAGCATTACAAGAAGCGAAAGTTGCATTTTGTTTCGTAGCAGATATGAAATCTAGACTCCACACAAAGGAAACTGTGCATCAACAGAGGACCGCCTTCCTCCTGCCAATCATCCCCTTCAGCGGTGCCCTACCTGAGCGTCCACAGTCTGCACAGGAGATAAGGTCTTCAGGACAGCCGGTCTTCTTTGAGCCCCCGAGGCAGAAGTCGCAGTAGCCATTGGCGATCACTGAACCGTCCGGCGCTTTCTTGGCTGGAAGAAGAAGAAGAAAAGAGAAGCGTGGTAAGGGGAAAGTGGAGGATTTCAGCTTGATCCCCTCCGGGCTGTTGGAAGAAGGGGGATGAAGAGTGTAAACTCATAAGTCAGTGTTATGAAATGTTGCCCCGGCCTGGAGTGAAGCCGCTGAATTAATCACTACACTATAGCGAGACAGATCGGAGAAGGAAAGTCTATAAAAGTCTGAACGTATCAATAGATCGGCCGCCATGCACTGAGGTGTGCTGCTGGCAGGGAAAACATTGACTACTAGTTGAGTATTGCACTGACAGAGAGTGATTACAGCTAAAAAATGTCGAGATGTGAGACAAAGAAGACGAAAGAGGAAAGAAGATCTGTAACTAAAAAGTCCCCCGTCGCCTCTCAGACTCGCACACTATCCCAGCTGGGCACAACGACGATGCTCTGTCTGTCTCTTTTTTCTTTTTCCATCTGTTTGCTTTGGTAAAAACAAGCACTGGTGCAGGCCGCCGCCGGAGCCTGGGACTCGCCAAAAAAGCCGAGGCTCACCCAGGAAGTGAGAGGGAAGGGGAGGCGGGAGGCAGGAGGAGGAGGGGAAAGAGAAAGGGAAAGGGGGGAAAACAGAGGGGGATGTCCACTGGGAGCCCATGGGGTCTGGTAAATATTGTCAAGAGTGGAGAAGGGAGGGAGGAAGAAATGGAGGAATATGGGAGAGGCGAGTGTGTGTAAGTGTGTGTGTGTAGGAGGCAGCGGGACAGACCTGCCGTCATGCTGAGTGCGGAGAGGCAAGTGCTCCACGTGAAGCTGTTTCATAATAATTATTAACAAGAGAGAAATTCCCCTTTCCTGCCTGAGTGCTGCTGTGTACATATATATAGTACATGTGTGTGTGTGTGTGTGTGTGTGTGTGTGTGTGTGTGTGTGTGTGTGTGTGTGTGTGTGTGTGTGTCCTACATCTCCCACCACCGACCCCCCCTTTGCTCCTCTGTCTGTCTGGCTGCTGGTTAGCCTTCCTGCCTGTCTGTCTTACTGCTGTTGATTGCATAATCTCTTTAATGGAAGCAATCACATAACCACTGCAGACTATTCTGCATGTGTACTGCTCTTCTTCTTTTTCTCTGAGATCTATAACGCAGCGGACAGGTTCTCCACACACACACACACACACATACACACACAGGGGGTCACACAGGTACACACATGCATATAGAGAAGATATAGATATAGATATATACTGTCGGTATAAAAAAGACATTCGTCCTGCAGAAAGACAAAAGACACAGCCAGGCGTTGCAGACAGAGAAGTGCTGTAGGTGATACTGCTGCTGTGTGTGCGTGTGTGTGTCTGTGTGTGTGTGTGCACATGAGAGGCAGAGAGAGGTCATTAATCCATCCATTTCAGGGTGGAGTCCTGTTTGGCCGGAAGGGGAGGGCGATGAGGAGGAGGAGAGGGTGAATTTGATGGAAAAGAGAGAGAGAGAGAGAGAGAGAAAGAGGGGTAGGAGAGAGAGATTGGGTTTCTCCACCACAGGGTCTGGCTTTAATCCTCTGAGAAATAAAATAATAAAAGAAAGAGAGCAAAAAAAAACCTCTCTCTGATCAGGATGAGAGACAGAAAGACAGACAGAGAACAGAGGAGGGGAGGGAAATGATAAGCTGTACCTGCTCCTGCAGAATTCAACAGAGTTACGCTGAGTTAAAAAAAAACATGAGCGGGAGGGAGAGAGAGAGAGAGAGAGGTGCTGTCATTTATACCAGCACAATCACAGCTATATGGGAATTTAGTGCCTCTCATACAGTGGTGCAGTGATGGAAAACGAGGAAGGGGGGGGGGGGGGGGGGGGGGTTCAACCATCGATATGAATAATCATCAAATATACTCAACAACAATATACTCATTGTCACACACACACACAGTGATTTTCAGTGGCACAGTTTTGCAGACAGATGCCACCACTCTCTCATTCTTATATTATCTTATCTTATCAAACTGTCACCAAAATACAGAATATTAACAATACAACAAATAAATCCAACAGTATAGTCCATAATGTGGACAAGACTACATCTGCAGCCATGTTTAGCCACCCGTGAGGCCGCGGTGATCTTATAGTTTAACATGAGCAGGACTGTGTCCAAAAACCATTAGGCTACATATGAAACACGGTGTAAACCAGGGGTGTCAGAGGGTCCAATCCGGCCCTCGGGATGAATTTGCCAAGTGTGAAAATTACATAGAAGTCAAAAGAGGCATAATATTGTTAAAATTGCACGAATTTTTATCAAGAAATTTCAGGTTGTTCATAATATGTTTTGTAAAAAGATAGTTTGTTTGTTAAACATTAATTTGATCTCTATTTTTAGCCTTGTTGTAGCAGTACTAGCTCCCAATGGCTGCGCGAGATGTGCGAGATTTGCTGCCAGATGTTCTACCGTGTTTACTTTATCATACATCCAATGGTTTACAACGACAATGAACATCTCACAGCAAATCTTGCGCATGCGCACAAACATAAACAGAGCCACTGGGAGCTACTACTACAACAAGGCTAAAAACAGAGATAAAACTAAACTTTTTCCATGTGGTGGCTTCAGGACACTCGGGTCAGTACAGACGAGCAGTATGGAGGTATCTGGATGTTTCATAGTGTGTGTTTTGGACAATTCAAACTCTATCCGCCGCCATTATATGAAAATCCGTGGCCAGTCAGACCCCCCCTGGAACTCCAAAAGCGTTCCCAAACCCTTCCTTGGCATGACGGTGAGTAGATGATTGGTGGATTATCGATTTTGGATGAAGTATCCCTTTAATATCGCACTAAAATAAAGGGGAAAATTCAAAGTTCTAACCCTAACCCTTTATACTGTAGGTTACCATGCTAGGTTACCAGGCCCCTGAACTACACCCCTGGTGTAAACTGTCTTCTGTTTTATTTTGGTGTTGTTATTCTCAAAAACGTGTGCAAAACAAATGTGCACAGTGGAACCA
Organism: Trachurus trachurus; assembly: GCF_905171665.1. Lineage (NCBI taxonomy): Eukaryota > Metazoa > Chordata > Actinopteri > Carangiformes > Carangidae > Trachurus > Trachurus trachurus. The sequence goes on from NC_139892.1 coordinate 10,729,777, forward strand.
GAGAGGCAGTAAACATGCTGGAGACACGACTGTTTTCTCTATTCTGCAATAGAAAAGAGTCATATTTTATACATGTGGCTGACGGTGGTAAAATACTGAGTCGGATAAATATATGGAGAGTGGCGTGCGTGACCGAACCAGGAAGGAGTTTCAGACACAGTCCGGTCACGCTAGCATTTGCTAATTGGCACTAAATGCATCATGGGAATCCTGTCAGGTATTTAAAGCATCATCGAAGTTTTAACTCATTCAATATGAATGAATCATACAGTGTGTCCCTTTTTTTTTTTTTACAGTAGTTCCTGCACTACTTCGGCCAAAACTATCAGTTGAAATTAAAATGGCGGACTGGTTGACAGCTATGCTACTGTAGCTTCTTGCTTGATACGGTGAAGAGCTGTTAGATAGTGGTCGTACACCGTGAGCCGTACAGTAGCTATAAGACAGTGTTTAAGTGTTTACACTTTAAGGAACGGAGAACACAGCCAGATGTTTACCGAGCGTTGCAGACGGGTGAGTAAAAGGGTCGAGGCGTGCGTGGCGGCTGCGGTGCGCGGCGGCCTGCAGCCAACGCAAACACTTTTTTTTTTTTTTTTTTAGTCTTCTTGTGCTGGTCAAACAAATTGCTTTTTATCTTTGCTGCTTTTATTTGGGCTCACTGCTGCTGCTGATTGGGCCTCGCAATCCCTGGTGGGATAAAGTAGTCAGGCAGGCACACATGTGGACGCACACACACACACACACATACACACACACACAAACACACACTCACATGCTCACACAAATCAAACACATGCAGGCTGCATTTTATCCGTGTCTGTGTGCTACGGTTATGTGTGTGCATGTCTGCCTGCCTTTTGTATTCATGGCTGCGTTCATGTGCAAGTGCTTGAGTATGTATGTGTGTGTGTTTCTCTGTGTGTGTGTGTGTGTGTGTGTGTGTGTGTGTGTGTGTGCACGGAGGCCCCAGAGAGTGAATCAGCAGGTCCTGACGCATGTGAGTGAGCCGGGGCTGCCCGCTGGCCTGCCTGCATGGAGGAGAAAAAACTCCATCAATGATTAAACGCCTGCGGCCATGTTTCAGAAGCCGCCTGCAACCACAGACACGCCATCGCTGGCTGAGGGAGGGAGGGAGGGAGGGAGGGAGGGATGAGGAGGACAGTGATAGAGACGGAGAATAAAGAGGGATGAGCTAATGAGCAAAATAAAAGAGATATATGCCAGGTTGGGGGGGGGAAAGAAATGAGAGATTTGAACAAAGAAAGATGGCACAAGTCGGGCGGTTCTTCTCCTCTTCCCCCTCGTTACCTCTCTACCTCTCTTCCTCCTGTCCCTCTCTCCCTCTCTCTCTCTGTCTCCCAAATCCTTACCTGCTTCAGCCTCCATATCTGACTCCTTTACCTGACCCCCCCTCCTCCTCCCTCCCTCCATCCATCCCCCCTCTCTCTCTCTCTCTCTCTCTCTCTCTCTCTCTCTCTCTCTCTCTCTCTCTCTCTCTCTCTCTCTCTCTCTCTCTCTCCTCTCCTCTTCCAATTACCAGGAGGAGTATGAGCAGAACCGCACACTTCACAGCTTTCAAGTGTTGGAGAGAGATCCTCCTGGGAATTATCCAGCAAGAGATGAATCCTCAAATGCTCCTCACCCCCCCCCCTCTCTCTCTCTCTGCTTTATAATGCCCCCCCCTCCCCTCCCTCCCTCCTTTCCTCCCTCCACCGTCTCATTTTCTCTCCATCCCACCTCTATGCTGCTCCTTCGTTATCTCACATTGTTATTTTGCTCTCTGAGCCTGAACCTCCTGCCCTGCTCCTTTCTCCAACTCCTCTCTTCCCCCTTTGCCTCACTTTTAATTTAAAAAACTACCGGTAATTGTAGATTCTCACATTTCTTATTTTATTTATTTTATCAGCAGTCTGATGAAGCGTTCTTCAGGGTCAGGCTGAAATATTGAGTACCTGGTTTCCTCGGTAAACACAAAACACGAAGAATGAAGAAGAAAGAGGAGGAGAGATGGAGCAGAGTGGAGTAGATAAATTATGAAAACACTCAAATATAAGATCCTTGCATTCAGATCGCTTTGTTATAGGCTACATCACAGCTAAACTTCACAACATTAACTTTTCATTAGCTTAGGAAAAGCAACGCTGATAATTAAAACGGCTTTTAAAATGGTCCAAAATTAGACAAACGTTTCATGAAGCTCATAAAGTAACACGTCTGGACACTACTGTATAGTTAATCATGGAGATAGGTGATCTTCAGTGTATAGCAACAACCTCTGTGTTAATGCCACATTTACTGTAAATTGAGTCTGCAGTGTCTATAAAAGGCGAGAACAGAAGAGATCTCCACCCTCTGACAGAATATAATTGTATCTGAAGCTTCAAGAATAGGTTTATTTGAAGGATCTGTAACTAATGGTGACCTGGATAAGAAGAACATTTCTAACACTGTGTAGCCTAATTAAGAAAAGCAGAAAGATTTTAAAAAGAACAAAAAATAAAACACAAAAAAAAACTTTGTACTTTTTTTTTTCTGTATCAGCTTCAGACTTTCCCCCAAAGTTGTGACCTTGTATCCTCCTCATCCTGACGTTCTGCCTCATTTTCCACCTCTTTCGCTCTTCCCTCCTCCAACCTCAAGCTCTTCACCCCCTTTCCACCCCACCCCCCACCTCTCCTCCCCTCTTTTCTCTCCCTCCTCCTCCTCCTCCTCTCCCCCTCACAGACTCTGACCTGGAACCAACCAAACCACAGCCCGACTCCGGCTGGTCGATAATCTCATCCTCTGGCCGGCCACAGTGGAAGCCTCATCAACTTAGCGCTCCCATCCGAGGGGAATTACCACTGCCCCCTCCCCTCCACTCCCCTCCCTTCCCTTCCTCCACACACACACACACATGCAACACACACATACAAACAAACAGACCTACCTGTAGACTGCCCCCCCCCCCCCCCCCCCCACCTCACTTTTCTCCATCTCCTCCCGCTCCGTGATTTGTTGCGTGTTTAACATTTTTGTGACATTTACTTGAACTAATCAAAGTGATTTAATGCGCTTCTTTTAACTTCAATTATACTCCCCTTCTGTTGTGTAGATAAAGGTAAGCCCAGCCATTTACAAAGAAGCGGTTGCCGTGGTTACTAACATCACAAAACTTGGTTAATCGAGGCTGCGTTTCTTTTATTTATTTATCTATCTATTTATTTATTTATTTTTTATTTCCCGATGGTAAATAACAAGTAATAATGGTTGGGAGTGTGAATGTTTTCACTTGGAGTGTATCTGTTCTTCGCAAATTACCGAAGGTAGAAAACGCTCCCATTACTGCAGGTGTAGAAGGAGGAAGAGGAGGAAGGTGGGAAGGATTTCAGGAACAGACGATGCAAAGAAAGAGAGAAAAGGAGAAAGAGAGGAGGATGAAGATGAGGAGGCACAAAGAGGGGAGGAAGGGAGGGAGGGAAGGAGGGAGAGAAGGAAGGAAGGGAGGTGGAAAAAAAAGAAAAGAAGTGGCTCCCGTTGTATCGGAGCAGCGGTGTGTGAAAACACACACTCTGCACTCCTGTCGCCTCGCTGCTTAATGAGGAGAGCCTCTCAGGAGCAGAGACACACACACACATATACACACACAGATGAAACACACCCACAGCCAAACCACACACACACACACACACACATACAGTAGAGTATGCACACACACACACACACACACACACACACACACACACACACATACACATACAGTAGAGTACGCACACACACACACACACACACACACAAATACACACATACAGACACACTCAGAGATTTACAACCGAGCCTTTGCATAATAACTTTTGCCGTCCAGTTTTAGTCGCCCATCCCCCCACATGCTCTCTTTTAATGTGATGAATGAGAGTCCCTGTAACCCTTAGCCACACACACACACACACACACACATACACACACACACACACTTAATTACAGTAACAAATATTGTGCATGTCCAAACAGGGAACAAAGGGAAAAACAAACGGACATCCGAACCGTCGCAGGTTCGTTCTCACAGTCACAAATCCCAAATTCTGGAGGAGGAGGAGGCGTCTTCAGGTTTTTTTTTTATGCAGACAAGGAGGCAGAGATGCAGTCAGATGGAAACTGTCAGTCACAGATGAAAAGTCACTGCCTTCCCCTCTCTCTCTCTCTCTCTCTCTCTCTCTCTCTCTCTCTCTGTCTCTCTCTCTGTGTCTCCATCTTTCTCCCCTCCACTCTTCCTCCCATCCTCTTCCTCTTTGCACTTTCATGCATTCTCATTATTGCTGCCGCTCTCTCTGCCTCTGATTCGATCTCTTCTCTGTGCCTCATTGTGCTTCATTTTTTTCTCCCCCCACTTCCTTTTCCCTTATTTCACTTCTCTATCTTTTTTTTTTTTTTCCTTTTTTACTCTCAAAGAGGAAATTGGAACTCCTTCCTGCAATCCATCTGTTGTCACTCTAATGCCTGCACCAGTACGATGCTCTGCTCTGTTCCTCCTCCGTTTTCCCCCTCGTTCCTGCTGCTTATTCCATCGCTGCACCCACCAAACACACCCCACCCCTCACCCATACACACACACACAAGTACTACTTTCACTCATGTCCAGTCAGCAGGTTGCGTAACTCCCAGTGCATTGTGGGTCTGGATGCATGCATTTGTGTGTGTGTGTGTGCGTGTGCGTGCAATGCAATGTGAGCTTGTGTGCAGCGATGACATTGCAAAGGAAAGAGGACAGAGGCAGTTTTGGTGCATAATAAAACTTGATCTATGGTTGCTTTGTAATCACACTGACCCGCAGGAACACACACACAGACACACAGACACACACACAATCCGTCAGGCTCTGCAGTCTGCAGATATGTGCACATTAAGCCAATAGACACACATGCAAATAAATCACACACACACCCCCTTTAAATCATGCATGTAAAGAAATCACACACTCAAAGACAGAGAGGCTACTTCAATGTGTGTGGATACTTTGTGCGCACATGCACTCACATTTGCACACGCACTTAAAAAGAGCCACTTAGCCGGGCTTGTGTCCCTGTCGATGAAGAGTTAAAATGCAAATTATTAATCCTATTTTGTTCCAGGGGGGGAGAGTCGGCTGGGAATGTGACTGTGAAATCCTGTTTGAATTGCGCCCATTGCCCAACCCCTCACGCGCTCCGTCCACTACGAGGAAGTGTCAGCCCTGCATGCGCCGTCATGTGCAAGTGTCAAATGACCAGTCGTGCAAAAAACAAAACAAAACAAAACACAGAGAGTGAGGGGGAAAAGTATATATTTAAGTTAGAAATGGAAATCAATCTGCGTCTTATTATTGTGTTGATTGTGCAGTGAAGTGGGGAGTTTGAGTTTCTGTAGGTGGAGCCGTTCTCTTCTCTTTGTGTGCTCAGTCGTACTAACTACTGTACCAATTCGATTTTTTTTCTTTTACTACAAACAAACCAGACTTGGTGCTGTTGTGCAGGATGCGACGCAACAAAGAGTTTAGACTGCTGCAATGTGCAACCAAAAAAAAAAAGTTAAATCTCAGCTCAGAGTTATGTCGACTCACATTTGGACTTTTTTTTTTATCGTAGAAAGGATCATTGATTCATTTATTTATGACTGTGGCATGTATGAAACTGTTGCATTGCTCGCTGTGCTTCACAATTACAGTCAGTCACAGACAGACACAGAGAGAGACTTCAGGAGATGGATGGAGGCAGAGAGGATGGATTTGGAGCTGGTGGGTTTGGTGGTTTTGGTGCAAAGGGAGGGTTGTAGTGTAGTAGTGTGGTATAGTTAGTACACGAAGGGATGGGATGGGAGGGGGGGGTCAGGGGGGTCTTATCCAAACATGGCCAAGACAACTGAGGAACCACAAAACAACCAGGCAGCCCACCACCACCACAGCAGCAGCAGCAGCAGCAGCAGCAGCAGCTCATCTTTAGACAGAATAGCAAATGAAGCAGACTCCAATATTACCCTGCCTCACAATCCCAACTGTCTGGGGGAATCTATATGATGAATCATGAAGAGAATTTTTTTTCTTCTTTTTCTTCTTCCTCTTCTTCTTCCTCAGTCTCTACAACTCTCTGCTTCTCGCTCTGCTTCTCTCTTTGTCTGTTTTCTCTCTCTCTCTCTCCTGCCATTCTTTATGTTATTTTTAATGAACTCTGTGCCCCATCCTCTCTCCTCCTCTCCTCTCCTTCTCCTTCTCCACTTCAACTTCCTCCATTCTTCTTTTTCTTCTTCATTCTTCCTCTCCTCTCGTCCTCCCTCCATACCTCTACTCTCTTTCTCTCTATTCATCTTCCTCTTCCTCTCTCTCTCTCTCTCTCTCTCTTTTCAATGTACATAACAGTGTACTCTTTAGGAGGGAGCCCTGGCGGTATCTATGGCAACCGGATTGCTAGGCAACAGCCGTTTCTCCCTATCCTTTCCTTTCCTTTCCTTTCCTGCCGCCGTCGCCGCCATGCAGCAGCAGCAGCAGCAGCAGCAGCGGCGGCAACAATCAACCAATCAAAAGCTGAGGAAGGATGCCGGTGTGCGTGAAAAGTTCAGAACACATCCAGAAAAGCAACGAGCACGCTACACACACACATGACACACGCGTGAAATCATAGGAGAAGGTTTGGCTTTTCTTCATACTCCAAAATAAATTTAAAAAATTTAAAAAGTCAATTGAAATATTGAGTTAATATTGATTAATTTGCCGTATACAGAGGTTTTGGTAGCACTAAAGACGTCTGTGCATCTGCCCGGTGACACTGCTATAAATGGCAAAGCAATAAACACACAAGAGCTGGAATCGCACCACACTTCAAATCACCTTGGCTGTATTATTCAGAAGAGAGAGAAAGAGAGGGAGAGAGAAGGAAACAACAGAGGCAGTGGTGCACATATGGAGTGACAACAGACCTAGACTGGGGAGTGGCCGTTTTTAGGGCTGGTCAGCGTTGGTTTATACAGTATATTGATGTTGTTGGTTGATCAAAATTTGTCCTTCACTCCTCTGTCTGCAGACAGGAGGAGGAGGAGGAAGAGGAGGAGGAGGAGGAGGAGGAGGACAGGGAGGCCATTTTGAGACACAAAGCAAAAAAAGAAGAAAAAAAAATTGGAGAGAGGGGAAGAAAAAAAAAACACAACAACCAACAATGGTGAGTAGGAACAGAGGGACGCTGACCTTCAAAGGGCTCAATTACATGTCACACACACACACACACGCACACACACACACATGCACACACACAACTATACATAGACACACACACACATGTACACACACAAAGTTGGGCATGATTGCCCATACAGCACATTCACACAACACATGACTCACACATTGCACACACCAAAAAGAAATGCACATA
>NC_139892.1:10739649-10759649 GCF_905171665.1 Trachurus trachurus
ACCACACGCTGGTAGAAAACCGGCCCTGGGGGTGAAAATAAGTAGCCACAAAGAAACAAAAGACGGTGAGCAATTTGCTTAGTGTGGATGCTGCAGCTGACAGGAGGAGGAGGAGGTTTGAGGTCTGAGTCACGACCTGCACATGGAAACCTAAATATTTGCTTTAGTTGTCGTTATCTCTCTCCTGTGGTACCCATTAGCAGAACCTGTTCAGTCCTGCGATAACTGCAGTCTTGGGATGCCGGCAACACACGGCGCTTGTTATGCATTATTCTGCCACTACCACTTTTATTTTTTTAATTTTTTTTTACTGTGCAACTGATCTTTGGACGATCTTGCTCTACTCCTCAAATGCCTGTACAAACCTGTGTCCCTCCAGGTTTCGCACTAGGCCCCTTTACAGCTTCAGGAAGTCTGCCAATATTCAGGGAGCCTCATACTTGATCTGATTAAATACAAGCCAAAAGCCCCCATAAGGGACGATGATGTGGCACGAGATGAAATCCACACTGTCGCTCGACATGAGCGAAAACGCACACGGGCCAGACATTGTTCATGACGGGCATTATAACTTGTCAAACACAAGGTGTAAGTAATAACATTTATAATGGCCGCCTCTCATTAAATAGCTCTGTGCAGCCGGCTCCATTTCCCTAAAGCGTCTTAAGGTTAGAATGATTTTAGCCCCGTAGATTTACAATTGGACTAAGAGCATCTTAGTTTTAAGATGCTTCTGGGAAACTAAGTCCTGCTTTGTTACACACTGGCTTATTGGAACACATAAAGTTTCACCTGAGCTACTCCTGCCGCCTATTAACATGTTTTCAGTGGGAAAACTGCACTAAATCTGAAGTCAGGTGGAGCAGATGCACTCTGGGTAAAATATTGTTTTAACTAAGAAGCGAGAGAGTCAGTTTAAGATGGTAAAGGGACAAAAATTGCAGTTCTTTCAAACAAACAAAGTCTTAAAGTAAAAAAAAAAAGCTTAATTTTTAGCTAAAATCAGCACAAAATTATGATCATCAGTGTTTGTTTGCATAAACTGATCTATTTTCTCCACTGATGGACATTTTTTCAGTGCTGTTTTATGTTGTATTTATTCATATTCATAGTTTTTTCTATACACATGACGTCTTATGAAGTGTAATATTAACACAAATGGATGTTTTTACATCTTCTGTTGTTGTAGATGACAGATGAATAATTGCTATTAGCTCACTGTGGCTCAATTATATTTAATTATGCACTGTCCCTGTGCAAATAAACAATAAAAAAAGAGATGAATAGAATACGAACGACTGTAAATCGTGAGGGGAGGAATTGTCCCGTTCAGATTTAATTCCCATAATGCTGAGCTTTGGCCTTCAGGATGTGATAAATTGATGGGTATGCTCCCCTGTGACAGTGCTCACTGCAACAATGGTCACTCTCTGCATTAATGATTTATTATTGTGACATAAAGTATGTTTGATATATTGCACCCCTCCAAATCCGGGGTCAGTCAGAAACAAGATGTCGGGGGTCCACCACGGCCGCGCTAAGCAGCTGAGCTCCGTCGTCGGCCGCTCTCCTCTCTGAGCTAAACGCTAATGCTAAGCAGTTGTAATGTTTACCGTCTTAATTTAGCGTGTTACTGCTGTTATTTGCTGATTAGCACTAAACAGAAAGTGCAGCCGAGGCTGATGGGAATGTCGTTAGGTTTATAGGTGTTTTGGTGATAAAAACCCTAAGTCAGTGATCTGATAATGGAGCCAGAGGAAAAGCCAGAGCATCAACACACACATCCAAGTGTTACAGTTCAACATGAGCGGATATATTTACAGGATTTCACCACAATCCATCCAGCAGCTGCAGATATTTCACTCAAAACTATCAATATAGAAATCTCATGGTCGCACTTTAGGAAATGTAGGTCAACAAAATCATTATATGAATCCATACAATAGTTAAGGCGGTTCAGTTTGGGACCAAAGTGGCAGATGATGACAGACCAACAAACCAACATTTATAAACACAAGCTGTAAAACATCTGCTCCACTTCCTTCCCTCCAGCTTCTGGCGAGAAGTGCTAGAGGCATTTGCAAGTAATGCCACCACCACGGGTCTTCATTATAAGTACTTCATAATACTCTGGACCAGTACGTTAATGGATACTCATTAAGTCGTTGATGTCTGCAGCCATACTGTGTGCTGTAACTTTAAAGGTCCATTGAAAGGTGCAAATGTGAGAGTGCGCTGCTGGCAAGTGTGTGCAAGACAGTGTAGTGTACGTCGTCCGGTGTTTGTTCGCTGACTGATCGCCGTTGATTGACGAGTCATTTGTTCTCTCGCTGAGCTGACGTGTCTTTTGCGGGAGCTGTTGAAAGTGTCTGAGGTGTTGCATTAGCTCAGGTGGGTGATGACTAATGGAAACACTATAAAAGGTGTTCAGCTTTACTCTGTCAGGAGATTAACATCAATCATTTCTGCTGTAATGTGGAGAACTTGTGCTCAGGCTGCATGCAAAATACATTACGCCACACATTTCTTGTGCGTTGTTATTGAAATAGATGTAGATAGGTCTATTTATTATCTGCATTCAGTCACATTTTGATGCTGCTTGTGTCATATATTCTGGCTGTGGACAGGAGACAACACAGTTAAGTGTGTCTATTGAGAGTAAAACCGCATCAGTTCACGGAGGAGATGCAAATACTGCAGATCTAAACACAACATGTTTTTCTCTTTAGACCTGCAGTAAACAGAAAAACATGTTCCTGGTTGTGTGCGTTCACATTACGGTGCTGTGACATAATCCTCACTGTCACTGCTGTTGTCTCAACAAGCTCCCATCTCCAACTGTGACTACACAAATCATAATATTACACAAGACTGTGTTATATCAATAACTACTGAAGTAAAATAACTACTAGAGTTCAAATTGTCTCTACTTTTTTAGTCTCTGTTACATTCTACGTAAACATTAGTGACATTAAAGGTCCTATATTGTATAAAGTGAGATGTCCGTGTGTTTTTGTAACTAGAAAGCAGCTCTAGGTTCTGTATTAATAGTGTGAAAGTATCAAAGCCTCAGTCCACAGAGAAATGCACACAGCCTGTATTTAGAAACTGAACCTTCAAACAAGCCGTCAGGACTTCCTGTGATTTTGTGATGTCACAACAAAGCTTTCACCTTTCTCAGCCTTTTGCCTGGACCCAACATTCATCTTTGAGCCAGTGTTTTACCTCAAAGTTGCTACATTTTCATTCGATATGTCAGCCGATTAGACGACAGGCTGAGATTCTCTCTTCTGATTGGCTCACTAACCTGTTGTTACCATAGTTACAGAGTGAAGCCTGAGGGAGGAGAGGAGAACTACACTGAGATGGGTTTTTTTGTTTCTTTAAACTTCAAATATATCTTCATAAATAAATAAAACACAGCAAACTATGGGATCGTTTGAGAAAAGTTTTCATCTAAAGCTGCACCATCAGTTCACCAAAGCTTCCACCTGACCTTCGTTTATCCCAGGTCACGCTCACTGACTCGGTTTCATCTACCACGAGCACGGTTCAAAACTGCGTCGCTGCATCAATCTGATCAGGGGGGGAAACTGTCGGAGCAGAGGAGATCAGCTAAAAAAAACCAACGCTCCACTGGGAGAAATCTTATCTTTCATCCACATGAGTGCAAACTTTGGATTTTCGCTTTAGTCAGCACTGTAACTATCTATAAAGCTGCAGGAGGAACTCTGGGACGACGAACGATCAATAGTACTTGATGATATCCTGATTATTAAAACTCACTGAGATGATGACCCCTGAAATCGCTGCACCTAAAACTACACGTTCATTCTGTAACCGAGAAACCCAGAAACAGCTCGAACCGACCGACCGACCGACCGAGACGCTCCACATGAGGTAAATAACAACAGACGACGAGGCAAACTGCTCGCAGCATTAATATTCAGACAGCAGACTCACGCTTGTGGTTGTTCTTGCGCTGGAAAGGTAGCGTGTGTCGCTCTGAGTCTTCCTCCCCCTCCTCATCTGCCAGGTGGGTGTGAGTATAATGGTAACTCAGCCCTGGGCGGTTCTTATAGCGCTTTCCACAGACTGAAACACAAACACACACATAACACAGTGTATAACATTAGCATTCTGCACATGTTAGTTCAGAATTGTTACATGAAGAGAAACGTGAATGAGGATGTAACGTTGAAACACACTCACTGTCACAGACGTAAGGCTTGTCTCTGTCTTCGATGGCAGGCAGCTCTTGTCTCTTTCTCATGCCCCCGACACCGTAGGCCTGCAGCGCACACACAGACACACACACACACACACACACTTGTAAACAACTCAGACTACCACATGCAAAATCAGACATGATCAAATCATCATACATGAGATACACTTGAAAAGTTTTAACACCTAAATGCACACATACGCACACACAAAAAAAGGGTGTAAGAGCGCACTCGTCCTCCATTTGTGTGTTCAAGTGCCAACATACACACACACATACTCACATATACACCATCATGCATGCACACACACACGCACACACACACGTTTGCATTCTAATCATCTGCTCTCAGTGTAAAGCTCCACTTGCAGCAGGAGGAGGCTGATGACACCTAGCAGGGGAGCAACAGCTCCAATTAGCAACCCTGGTGTCTGTGTGTGTGTGTGCATGTGTATAAATGTGTGTGAGATGCGTACCAGAATAAATTGTTAACACTTGATTATCTTCCCATAGGATGCCCAAAAAGAGTGTGGAGAAAAAAAAAACCTGTCTGATCTAATCAAAGTTGTAAAAAAAAAAAAAAAGAGGAAGATATCCCAGCGTGGTTTCAATTTCTGGATCTGTTTGCCATGTACCGATGCTCTTCATAATAACTGTTAGTTTGACATTTCATTACATTACAGAGTGCGGCACAAAATTATACTACTATGTGTCGGAAATACATCAAGTCAAAAATGACCATATAGTCACACAATCTGAAAAAGGAACAGATGTGATGATGGCTGCAATTTTCTTCTTAGATTTTATTGGCAATTCACACTGACTCTCATGTATTTTCACATCAAAGCATCTTACGGGCTGTTGTGTTAAAGTGACATCTACTGTAACACACAACTGTTCATGCTCATGCACAGGAAGGACACTGCTTCACCTCAGGCCCGACACAGTTTGATCATGAGCTCAGTCTCAGCCAAACAATGATATTGTTTCCTTTTTTTTTTACTTTAATATGAGGGGAAACAAAGATATGATGTGTGAAATGTCATCATTGTCTTACCCGTGCTTTGGTACGGTTCTTTCTCTTAGGAACGTCTTCCTCCATCTCATCCACCTCCAGCTCGTGAGGGAAATCCCCGACAAGCAGCTTCTGTTGGGAGACAGAGACACGAGGACGGACTGTACTGTAAAAGTCAGGTCAGTTTGTTTCTGCTTCTCTTTTCTTTTCCTTCCACTCATCTCTGTTTTCTATTTCCTTTCGCCCTGTTCCACACGGACCCACGGGTGGTCATGAAATTGCGCTCCTTCCTGCTGACTGTGAGGGTGTTTGCTTAATCCCAGTGGAAAGGGGGAACGACTGTAAGAGCAGAACCATTAACACTAAGTGTAGCCAAATGTGTCACCATTTCACTGAAATAAACAATTCGATTAACAACTTCCTCGGCTTAAGGGACTCAAAATGCAATTCAGTATTCTTCTAAAACGCCAGGGGACTCCTGATTGAAACAGAAAGAACAAAATAAAGCAGCAAAGATGTTGATTTTTAGTTCCTGTACAGTAGTTGACCTCTGTTGTTAAAGGGATAGTTCAACATTTTGGCAAATTCGCCCATTGCCATAATCCCTATAGTCATAGCAGTACAGGAGGTTCATTACCTTTAATTATCGATGCATGTTGTTTTGAGATCAGCGAGGCAGAGACGTGAGCTGCTCTGTGAACACAATCAAACTCATCAAATACACAACCCAACAACTCCAAAACGCTCTGGTGGACAAGTTGTGACCTGCACATTCACCACGCTATGAAATTATCATGTGTAATCAGGGGTGGAAAGTAACGAGTTACATTTACTCTTGTTACTGTAATTGAGTAGTTTTTTGTGTACTTGTACTTTTTTGAGTAAAAGATCATCAAACAACTCGTAATATTAGACAAAGATGACCCAAGTAAGTATAAAATGACATGCACTGAGAATATGAGGTCAATCCCTGGCCATTATCCCCCCCACCCCCTTACCCATAAGAAGTAACTATAAGTAACTTTTACTCTGAGTACATTTTAAATGAACTACTTTTTACTTTAACTTGAGTAGATTTTTTTGGTACTCTTTCCACCCCTGTGTGTAATTATGTAACATTACAACACATGAAGCAAATACTCAGAACTACTTTCTTGAGTGAATGGGAGTAGCTGCACTAAACGTGGCTGTTGTGGCTTTCCTTCGTGTTGTCAAAGTCACGTGAGAGGATGAAACCTACAGTGTGCTTTTGAAATCACTCCGCCCAGCAGCCGTGTCTGGAACGTAGTTTCGGCTTTACCTTTACCTCTAAAACAACTCCGTCTCGTGATGTTACATTATTATCCCATAGCGTGGTGAATGTGCAGGTCACAACTTGTCCACCAGAGCGTTTTGGAGTTGTTGGATTGTGTATTTGATGAGTCTGATGAGGAACAGGGGATCGAACATCGATCAAACATGTACCGATTATTAATAATAAAGGTAATGAACCTACCCCTATGACTGTAGGGATTATGGCAATGAGTGAAAAAACTATCCCTTAAAATCTACTTCCCAGTTCACCTATAGTTTGTGATGTAATGTCATGTAAAAATAGGATATATATATAGGATTATATTTTTTTAAATCTGGTAACGATGGGAGGAAGATGCTGAAGCAGAGGCCAGCTGAGAGAGGCTGGAGTTGGAGGAAGCCCTGGGTTAGAGGCCTTAACCACTGCTTTAGCTCTCTAAGAGCTGAGAGGGCCACTCACTCAACAGCTGATTGATTAGCTGTCCGGTTGAGTTCAAGGGTTCAAGAGCAGCGGCCTCTAGCTGGCGAAATACTGAGACGGATGAGCATTAAGTTTCTACTCTGGAGTTACTGAGCGCCACTTGTTGTATAGAGAGATGATGCAAAGTTTCCTCAAAAAAAAAAAAGAGAGTTGAAAAGAGAGTTGATCTGTAAAACACATGAGCAGATTCCCGGTAAAAACACTAATACTTGCTGCTGTGCAAATCACACACAGTCATAAGCACACACACACACACACACACACACACACACACACACACACACACACACACACACACACACAATGACACACACACACACACACACACACACACACACTGTGCCAGGAGGGAGTTGTCAGAGCCGTGGGAGCCATGTCACCAACAAAACACACACTCGTAGAGAGACAAAGGCAGAGACAGACAAAGAAACACAAACACAGGGAGTAATACAGACAGATAAAAAGAGATAGAGCGGCTGACATAAGAGGAAAACAACAGGAACAAGACACAGAGAACAACAAAAGAAGCGAAGAGGGAAATGAGAGAGAGGAGAGGGAAGACGATCGAGTCTCACCTGACACTCGCTCATTGGCTCCTCTTCCTTGGTTTCTACCTTCTTGTCCAGGGTTTCCCCGGCGAGCAGCGACTCCAGCACAGGGCCGTCGGGGATGCCCCCCTCCTTCTTTAGAGAGGCCTCGTAGTCTGATGGGGGGGAAACGAGACAATTACAATCAGAAAACAGCGGAGGTCTCACATTCATGCTGACGGGCTCATTGAAGCTGGCTCTGCCCCGAGGAAACAAAAATTTGGCTGATTCACGAAGTGCACAAGGACCTCGGCAGAGCGCAGAGGCTGAAACCGTCATCTGCAATTTGGATGAAATATCACACGACTGAGGCTGAAGTGTCCACATTTTTCTTTTACTGGTATTTTTCTCTCCATGTAACCCACAGGCTGCAGAATAAAAACTTAGTGCTTCTGAATGAGGAGCATTTATTACAGTTTTGATGTGGAATTTAAGATAAAATTGAACAAAATAAGAAAGGGGGGGATGAAGAGTTTCGATTTAAATTTTTTTTAAAGGGACAACGAGGAGTTTCTATTTGGTTATAAAAAAGTCTCACGGTAATGTGGATGAATCTACGCTACCCACACTTGTTAATGGGCCCATTTTCGATAAATATATTGTTTTGTCTCTATCGTTATTTTGTTATTATTAGTGGTGGCGGAAATGCTGGTCGAGCCGACCAGCGTTTCTTTACTTTCGTTTCGCGGCGAGTCATGAGAATAACGCAGCAGAATCGCCGTTTATGGTCGAAACTACGATGGTATGTGATTGTCTTTGAACCTCTGACTTTAATTCTTGATGAATGAAAACATGAGTCCGTCTTGCGCCGGTCAAAGAATTTCACGGTGCGCGCGGAGGCTCATAAATGTAGTGGGAAAACGCTTCGCTTTTCCAAAACTCCTCGTTGTCCCTTTAAAACAGATTCGAAGTCCCCTCAAATGATCTGGTCCGTTCTTCTTACCGATCTTGAACTCGATCGGTACGAGCCGCGGGTCCTCCAAGATGTTTAGCCGTCTCTTCTTGCGCCAGCAGCGAGCTGGATATGTGTACAACTGACCTGGAGCATGACCTGAAACACAGACGGACACACACGGCTTAATATACACGGACGCACCAACGTGACACAAGATGAAGTTGTTAAAGTATGACCAAGAGGACAAAGTATTTTTCTTAATGTTTTGCCTCATCCAGGTGAAGTGGTGCTTTTAGCAAACTGCTAACACATCATGCATGTTAACATTTGCTAATTAGCGCATACAGCAAAGGCTGATGGGAGCCACATTAGTTTTGCAGGCACTATAAATTAAATAAACCCTTCAGTGACGCTAGAAACATCAATTAATAATCAATTTCTCCTTTTACTTCTCTTTACTTGCTAATGAGGTTGCTGGGACACTCATCACAGAGATTATGAAACTGATCCAGTCACCTCGACAAGTTTTGTTATGTTCATACTTAAGATTTAAGAAAAGAAAAGGCTTTTGTGGTGTACTTTGTTTATAGTCGAACATTAACTTTTTATTTCTACAGATCGTATGCAGGATTCAAAAAATCACAAGAGAGTGGTTCATTTTCTAAATGCCGAACAAATAGTGTGAGTATCAGAAACTCTTGTTTTTGCTACAGAACTTGTTTCCAACAATATTTCAAAAGCTAATGCATAAATCCCCTCAGCTTTTTGTTGAGGGATCCAGGGCGATGCTAACATCGGTTCGGCCTACAAAAATACATCATCCCTGCAGCACAAAATAAGAGGTGAACTGTCTGACTGACCGACCGACTGACTGACTGACTGACTGACTGACTAGCTTTTCCATCCCTAGAGCCACAACACTGGCTTGGCCAAAAGTATAAATGGTAAAGTTGTAAATAGTTGTCTGCAGTGCACCACTGTGCATGCATCCAAATCCAAACTGTGCGATTATTAATATAGTTTTTTAAAAATATACAATAAATTGTTCTTTTATTGCTTTTGGAAAACTTTATATCAAGTTTGTTTCTAACAAACAGCAGCCAATGAAAAGTCATTTCAATTAACCAAATAGGAACAGAAATGAAATCGTTAACGCATGCAAATCAAGTCAATCAGTTTAATTCAGCTCCATTGTATGCAAATCAAGTTAGAACTAAAAACTAACTAACAAACAAAGGGATTATACTGGCAGACACATAGCCTACAAACTCAAGTTTTAATACACACACACACACAAACACACACACATAGAGAGTGCACTCTCTCTGGAATAGTTGGTGCCAGCGGCGTATCATTGCCTACAGGGGTGTCTGATTCACTGCCAAAATACACTGATGTTACAGAGCGAGAGAGAGAGAGAGAGAGAGAGAGAGAGAGAGAGAGAGAGAGAGAGAGAAAGCGATGAGAAAACACCCTTTGGGGAAAGTGAAAGAAAAAAAAAAGTTGAGGTGTGAAAGGTAGGAGGCCGGGAAAAGAGGAGGAGGTGGAGGAAATGAGGGAGGAAGGAAAGAGAGACAGAAACAAGCAGTGCAAGGGGGAAGGAAGCCGCAGGACAAATGACTGGAGAGAATAATTTGTGCAGCACAACAGCTGGCAAACACAACACAACACACAACACACACACATACACATAGAGACACACACCCGGTCCACGGTGGTTCTTCTCCATCCAGATGTAACAGTTGCTCTGGGCCACGCCGGTCTGCGAGTCCAGGAAGGGGAGACGCATGGAGCGCTCGGCACACAGACGGGCATTGTAGCTGCGGCAGTGTTCAATGGCCTCCTTATAAAACTCCTCACCAAGACTGAAGGGGGAGGAGGAGGAGGAGAGGAGGGAGAGGAGGGGGAGAGAGAGGGGGATTAGGGAGAGGAGGAGGAGGTCAGAGGTGAAGGAGAGAGAGGGAATACAGTCCAACATCAGCAGGGAAACACTGCATACTGTAGTGTGTGGTTGTGGTGCGAACACACGTCTATGTAAGTGCATGTGTGTAAGTCAAAAGGGGCAGTAAGTGGACAGTCATGGGCAGCTATTGTGTGTCTGTGTGTGTGTGTGTGTGTGTGTGTGTGTGTGTGTGTGTGTGTGTGTGTGTGTGTGTGTGTGTGTGTGTGTGTGTGTGTGTGTGTGTGTGTGTGTGTGTGTGTGTGTGTGTGTGTGTAGGCAGGCCATGGAGATGCACAGTCCTATTAACCTGGGTCACAGCCGATGAGCTGGCAGCGACACACTGTTAACACCACACACATACACACACACACACACACACACACATACAGACGCCCAATAACTGCACACAGAGCACTCACACGTTTTTTTTTTCACTGTGTGGACAATGTTGAATGTGCACTGTATTTTATCACCTGTACAAGTGTGAGTTTGATTAAAATTCAGTGTAATATTCGTCTCTTTGTTCCTCCCTCCCATCTCTCTTCCTCCTTCTTACCTGTTCTTGATGACTGCACCTCCAGATTGCCTGTAGGGAGAAGAAGAGGAGAAGAAGGAGAAGAAGAAAAGGAAAAAAAAAACAATATATGTGTGGTGAGTCACTCATACACCCCACCCAGCCACCCACTCGTCATTTGGCTTCTCATTCTTTTACATCTTTCCCCCTCACTCACTCGCTCACACCTTCACTTTTCTGTGAATTGTGTCCATTCTCTGCTTTTTCTTTTCTTTTCTTCTTTCTTTTCTTTTCTTTTTTTTGGGCATGTTTAACTTTCACACTTTAAATTTTCCTCCATCATTTTCTTCCCACTTCTGTCTCTCTCCTCTCTTTGTCTCCCTCCTGTTAATCACTCCTCTCTCGTGTCTTCCTGCTGAGTGCAGACATCAAGGTCACTCTGCTATACAGACGGTGGTGGTGGTGGCTACAGTACAGGACACACACAAAGCTACAGCTGCACACACACACATGCACACACACACACACACACACACACACACAGCTACAGCTACAGCACAGGGCCGACAGCCACCAAAACCAAAAAACATGCTGTGCAGTCGCCGATATTTGCTGGATTTTGTTCTGTGCATCATCTAAAAGGAAGTTACAAATCAACGGATTGATTAATTTTGCAGAGGTTTGCATGGTGATGAAATGTGGTTTGTATGGTTTTGTGTTTTGTGTTAATATCACACTCCTATACGGTATCACTCTCAGACTCAGCACTGACAGAACAAAAAAACAGGATCACAGCTGATGCAACAACCAGAGAGATTGCCTTTTTGTTATTCCATGTCTTCAAAACTGTAGCACCTACATTACCCACAATGCAACAAGACCACTTCAGACAGACAGTGTGTCACTGTAGCTAAGGTAACTGTGAGCCTTAAGCAGAAATAAGGAGCCGCTTTGCATCAGTCTGGTAATCTCACATCTTTCAAACTCTAAACTTCAAGAGTTTTTTTGTTTTTTTTTAAGTCGCACACTTTTTGGGGGGGGGGGGGGGGGTTTTTGCCTTTTTTATTTTATAGGACAGAGAAAAGTGAAAGAAAAGTCAGGATAAGAAAGGGAGCGAGAGAGGAAGACAGGCAGCAATGGGCCGCAGGTGTGATTCAAACCCTAAAGACTTAACCTACATGGTACCGTTACTCCCCACAGGTGAACCACCAGGAGCTCCTTAATCTCTTGTTGTCTTCAACCAACACTGACTCAATTGTTACCACTTAATGTAATTCATTATATCTCATGCATCTCCCTCTGGAGCCACAAAAGCTGTTTACTGTATACAACCTCTTTTTTCACATATACTGTACAATCATGCTTCCTTGTGCCTGACTAATCTGTAAAATCAGCGGGGTGTCCCTTTAAACAGGTAAAATAAAATAAAAATCATCTGAAAGTAAAAGTAGAAGTTATTAATATACTTTCGCTTTGGTTTTTAACACTGTAAGTGTAAAAGAACCTGCCCAAACAATTACAGGAGAAAATATTGGCTGGCGAGATCAAAACCAAAGACTAAAACTTCTTGGGCCTCATCCATTATGCACCATTTTGTAACGTTTGGATGAAATTTGTTTTTGTGAGGAAAACAGAAAGAAAGAAATGAATAAAAAACAACAGTTTTACATAAAATTCAAAATTGCAAAACCAAATCCTGGGGAGAAGAATTTACTCTATATTAGCACGCTATCTGTACCAAAAATCTAATCAGTTCCTTCTTGGCCCAAGGCCTAAGTTTCTGCCAGTTTTTTTTTTTTTTTTTTTTACTGAGATCTGTTAAATAGTTTTTGAGATATCTGCTAATTAACAGACAAAAAGCAAACAAACTCTAGGGACTAAAAGCCTCCTTGGCTGGGGCAATTATTGAAATTTGCCACAACAACGCGCTACAACAGCACTGTGAAGGTACAAACAGAGCATATAATCATCTTTTACTAGGATAAAAAGCAATCTTAGGTTTGAAAGTATTTGACTTTTCAACAAGACTCTCAAACAAAAAGAAGATTATTTATGGTTTAATGTCCTTAGAAGCTGGATTAAAGCTGTTTTGTTTTTTCTCTCACAGGAAATACAGTAAGATGTGTGTATGTGGAGGGATGGGGGATGGGGGCGGGGCGGAGGGGGGCTCTTTGGAAAATGTCAAGTAGAATCAACTTTACTATCCTGGTTGGAAATAAGGAACAAGGACAGAATCAAACCAGCGATCAGACCCAGCAGATACTGGTGAGGTCTGACACCTTCAAAAACATCCTAAACTAGTTCAGGCCGTCACTGGACGTGTGACATTTAAAGGATGTGATCGGGGCATCAATATGGGGAAGGGGTCATGAACGAGCTGCTCACGTAACGCTGAAGAGAATATGTTCTCCAGCGCCAGCAAAAGGTTTCGCATATGAGTTTTTATGGAGGAGCAACATCCAAACTTTTTCTCCTGTCGCTTCGCTTTGCTTTAGTGATCATCGTTGCAGGTTGGAGCAGGACAGAGAGATTGGTCCAGAAAATAATTTAAAATACAGTATATTGAAGGGATAGTTCAACATTTTGGCAAATTGGGCCATTGTCATAATCCCTATAGTCATAGCAGTAGTTTCATTACCTTTAATTGTCGGTGCAAGCTATTTTTAGAACGGTGGAGCAGAGCCGCAAGCTGCTCAGAGCTACGCTACGGAGGCTAATGGGATTTCTTGGTTTCCCTCATCAAATACACAATCCAACACCTCCAAAACGCTCTGGTGGACAAGTTGTGACCTGCACATTCACCACACTATGAGATAATAACAGAACGTTACCAGACAGAGTTGTTTTAGAGGCAAATACAGAGACTGCTTGCTGAAAAACTGCCCCTGAAGGCAACGTGCATCCTCTAAAACAACTCTGTCTGGTAACGTTCTGTTATTATCTCATAGCGTGGTGAATGTGCAGGTCACAACTTGTCACCAGAGCATTTTGGAGTTGTTGGATTGTGTATTTGATGAGTTTGATAAGGGAAACCAAAAAATCCCATGAGCCTCCGTAGCGTAGCTCTGAGCAGATCATGGCTCTGCTCCGCTGATCTAAAAATAGCTTGTACCGACAATTAAAGGTAACGAACCTACTGCTATGACTATAGGGATTATGGCAATGGGCCAATTTGCCAAAATGTTGAACTATCCCTTTAACAAATACGTGGTTAGATCTACACAGAAGTTCAGACGATGCTGTTCAACCATGATAAAACACTGCAGGTAAAAAGTAACAGCACCTGAATGCAGGAATTTTAAATCAGACCTTGTAGCAGCAGAGGCGCGAGTGGCTAAAACAGAGAGGCAGCCATTCCCCTGGACACCGGTGTACCCACTGTTTGCATATAAATAGTCATGAGGTGGGAAAATAAACACTCGCACACGCTGAGAGGTGCTCAAAGTGTCGCATACATTCAAAGAACACGCGTCCGCAAAGCCTTACATACGCTGCCTTTTAAAATATTAAGAGTAACGCGGGAGAATGAAAGGACTTGAACTTCAAGAGCTGCTCTGGTGACCAAAGTGGAAAACCAGAGAGAGAGAGAGAGAACGGTTGAGTGGAGGATGAAAAAAAAGGAAAACATTCAAAATGTAAAACAGCTCACCCCTGAGCTCCCCATCCACCTCCTCCCTCAGCACTGCTCTCACTTTAAAACCCTGCTCCTTTCCATCCCTCCATCACCTCCATCCCTCTCTCCTCCGCTACCTTTAGAGGTATTGGAATAAACCCCCCACCCCCCACCCCTCCCTCTTCTGTCTCTCTCTCTCTTCTCTCTTTCTCTCTCTCTCTTCGATAATAAGTTGACAGCTGTAGAAAATGGCTTCTTTCAATTTGGGTGCTCCCAATCTCATTATATTGTGATAGCAGAGCTGCATGACTGTTTGCCTGTTTGGAGGCTCGTGCAGCAGCAGAGGCACTCGGAGAGGAGGCAGAGAGAGAGAGAAGGAAGAAGGAGGAGGAGGAGGAGGAGGAGGAGGAGATGCACAAAAGAGAAAAGTTAGGAGAAGACATAATGGGGGGAATGAGAGGGGTAGAGGAGGGAAAACGAGAAAGCAGAAACACAGAAAGCATAAAAAGGAGGAGAGGGATGAAAAGACAGAGAGAGAAGGCACTGAGCTCTGCAGAGTCAGAGCAGGACGACCTATGAAGAGAGAGACACATGTGTCCGGAAGACCACCTCTATTTCAGCTGCATTACACCCATCAGAGAGAGAGACAGAGAGAGAGCGAAATCACACTTTCCAAATCAATTTGTAAAATAATAATCTTTTCCTCTTAGATTTGATTTTAAAAAATTACTTTGAAGGGTCGGGGAAGAGCGCGATCAGCAAACAGTCCCCTCTAACTAGATAGCTGGATCTCTCTCATCCCACCAGCTCCTTATGAGTAGAAATAAACCTGCTCTTAATTCAGCGAGGGACATCCCGTCCTCCTCCCTCCCAGGTGGTTTCTACACCAGAGACACGTTTTTTTTTTAAATAAAAAAATTATAGTAGCCCATCAAGTTAATTTTGACTCCGGCTGGCTGACACATGTGCTTTGAAGTTAGCAATAATAGCAGAGACAGTGGTGAGCTCATCAGAAGCCACGTGTCCTCCTCCTCTGTCACGAAATGTAAAGATGAAACTGAAGTGACATTGTGCCTGTGCAGCACAGCAGGGACTCACAGCTATAATACGGTTTGGGAATTACATTTATGTGCTTTTCTTATCGAGATCCAGTCGCTAAATATGATGCTAAAGGACTCTGTTATCGTAGCCCACCACATCGACTGTCAACAGGATCTTGTTTGCGCTTAATAATACATAAGAGCTGTGTGCTAGCCTGTGCTAACTGACAGCCAACTTCATATTTACTGTAGCCTAATACACACATGGAAAAGCTATGGACAATCTGCTAGGAAGTGAAAGTAAACACAAAAAATTACATAAACAAGCTGCTTATTTGCAAAATTATGTGAATATGATAACAAAAAATAAAAGAGGAGTCTGGTCGCTTTTCCGCTGTTTTGCTAACCCTCGTCCTGGCCATGTGCATTTGTTTACAACTAAGCCTGTGAGAAATCAATAGAGCGGTACATAACTTTATATATCATTCACGATGTAACGATGTGTATATTTTTGAAGTTTGATCCGTCATAAACAAGAGATTACAGGTTGGTTACGGGGCGCCTTTGTATCGCAGTGTGCAGAGACAATAGCTGGGACACCGGGGCGGTTCGTTTTCAGCCAAGAGACGCAATAAGTGACATAAGTTAAGCCATTTATTAAGCCATCACAATTACTGCAAAGCTGTTTAATTAAGGTAAAAGTTATGTATTGTTAAGCTACAAATCCTGCATAGTTCCTCTTTAAGGTAGATAGTCACAGCTGCTTCCAGTACTTGGGGCCTTAGGGGCTTGATTTAAAGTAGCCTTGGAGACCCAAGACCGAAGTCTTCAAATTTCTACATTTTGAGTTATTTTATGAGGCTTTTTTTTGTGTGTGTGTGACAGAGTAGTGAGGAAAATCAGGGAGAGATGTTGGATTCAAACCCACCACTGCAGTTTGGAAAAAGTCGACATGATACGCGCTCTACCAGCCAATGGGACGATCGAGATACTCTCGCTAAATTTGAAGCTAACTATAAGAAGCTATGAGTGAGCGATTTCTGCAGCAGCATGTTTGCTTAATAACAGCCTATACAGTGCTGTGTGCTAACTGACAGCTAGCTTCATATTTCATGCACACACATGGTTCTATAATACATCCATGATGCACACACATGGGAGACCTTGGTGTAAATCTGCTAGGAAGTTAAAGTAAAACACATCTGAATGTAGCCTAGGTGCAAAAAAAGATAAATTTATATTAAAATGCTGCACTCATTTGCAAAATTGTTTGAATTTTCTATCAAAATATTAAGTCACAGCTGCTTCAGTTTAAAGTGGCCTTGATTTTTATTGTGACAGAGGAGTGAGAGAAAACAGGGAGCGATGTTGGATTTAAACCCACCACTGCAGTTTGGACAAAGCCCACATGATACGCGCTCTACCAGCCAATGGTAGCTAGTTACGCCCAGAAACATGAGCTTGTTGATGCCGCCTGCCACTTATTTGCTTTCCACATGTTGATTGTATTGTTGCCTACCTGCTGCCTCTTTGTTGTTGTTGTGCTGTGATGTGTTATTCTAGTGCACCACAATGGAAATAATGACAGTGTTTTTTTTTATCCTCTGTTATTTTTAATGTATATAATGACAGCAGTGTTTATGTGTGTTTTCATTCACGCAAAATGAGCAACCTTATATACATATATATCCATACTATACATGTATATCCACAGTAAATGTGTAGAGGAGGAAGCTGCACCACTCTGGCTTCAGTTCGCTGTGGTCTTGTCGTACCAGGCTGCCGAAAACACAGACCACAGAGAGAAGCGCAGACATAAACCAAACTGCCCATCATCAAACCACACCGCCGACGATGAAGAGAGAGAGGGGGGGGGGGGGGGGGGGGGGGGGGGGGGGGCCTGACGTCGCGCCAAACCCACACATTTGTGGGTTTATGTCTCATTCAGCACGAAAGCTTAATTTTTTTTTTTTTTTTTTTCAATTCGGCTCAATTTCATTATTGTAATAGTTTCAATATTTATTTCTATTTCAGGTTCATTCCAGCTACATTTTCGACTAATGGATGCGCACAGACTCACAAGTGCACAGAGAAATACCAGCAGCTTTAGTAATTAACTGGCACAGGGCCAACTCTACTCTCCCAACAAAACTGGAGCTGACTACCAAAAACGTCCACACCACCAGACATGACGGAAATGACAATCAGACAGTCCTGCGCTGCACAAGGGCACAAAAACAATACAAAGGACATCACACTACCTGTGCACGTGCATCCATGTGCACACACACACAGAGGATAGTATGCAAGCAAATACATGCACATAGTGTAACATCTATCTGTCTATCTATCTACAGCAGTATCTTACACCATATACATCAAGTTATCATATCAGACATTCATCACAGCCCTTTTTTTCTGTTCCTAATGTCATTAAATCATTTGGTAGAAGAGCTTTTATGTTTAAGCACCTACAGATTGGAACAACCTTCCTCCTAATATCAGATCCAGTTCCTCTCTTGGTATTTTCAAGCATGCTCTGTCTTCTCATCTCCTGTTTTAACTGAAGATGCAAGCTCTTTCTGTTTTGTTGAATTGATATTAATCATTATATACTGTCATTTCAGTCTCAGTGTTGGCCATTGTGGCCTTCATACGGTTGTATTGTTCCAATAGAAGTTGTAGTTTTTGTTTGTTTGTTTGTTTGGCTGTCTGTCTGTTTTTCTATATTGTTGAGAACATGTTTGTCTGATGAATTTATGTTTGTCTATATGTTTGGACCCCCTCGAAAACGAGATGGTAGGCTACATCTCAAGGGGTTTATCCAAATAAAGAAATTTCAAGAACAAGAGGACACACAGTGATATACAGTATGTGTGTACATGTGGAAATATAACAAAGAGTTGAATGCATACACACATACAGTAATAATGAGAGGAATACAAACACACACACTAAATCATGATTAGACGAGGAAAAGGAATGATAGTGCCTGCAGCGTGTGTGTCTGTGTGTCTATGTGTGTGTTTGAATCCAAAGCCCACACTGAGCTGTCTGCCTCAGCCTGCACTAAGCAAACAGCAGGGAGGGAGAGGCCTTCATGAAAACACTGGAGGAACTGGTGAGTACACACACACACACATACACACATACACACACATATAAACACCCAAATAAACACACACTCATGTTGCTGACAGGCCGTTGACACACAGCCTTCTTCTTCCTAAAAAGCACAGCCGCCCCACCAGGCCCACCCTGGCTTCGCTATTGTCTGAATCTCTGGGTGATCCTTCACGTCCCATCCAGCAGGAGCGAGCCTGCGGTCGTCCTCGGCAACAAACAACACACTGAGTGAGTGTCCGTCCACAGTGTTGTTGCAGCGCCACACACACACACACACACACACACATACACACACACTGTAAAACACACACATACACACATACACATACAGTACACTGCCCCGCAGCCATTTATGGTTAAGGTGCAATTAACCACACCAATTAAGCTGGTTCTCCCAACACATAGAGAAACAGAGGGCTCCCCCTAGAGGTGAAATTACATTATTGAAGAGAAAGAGGGGAATCATAAAAATTAATCCACAATTAGCAAAAAAAAAAAAAAATGTCAATGCCAACAAAAGATTTCATTTCAATGGCGGTTTCCAACTGGGTGAAATGAGGTAATTAAACTGGAAGGAAATGAAGTAGTCTACATGTAAATGGCTTTATGAGGGCTGAGGGCAGATTGTATGGGAGTGTTTCTGCGTCTTAGATTTGTTAGCAAATGCTGCCGAGACTGTGACTGTTAGCCCCGAGTGTGTGTGTGTGTGTGTGTGTGTGTGTGTGTGTGTGTGTGCGTCTGTGTGTGTGTTTGTGTGTGTATGTGTGTTAGTTTTAAGCCTGTAAAAACACTTGTGCCTACATCTTCAAGTCTGTGCACCTGGTCCACACACCTGTCTCATCCACCATTGTCCATCTGTGCAGTTACTCTCAGACACACACACACACACACACGCATATGTGAGTGTTGTCTGGCCCACGGTGCTTTGTGTGTGTGCGTATGTGTGTGTGCACAGTGGAGAACTAATATCAAGCGGCCTACTACACTACTGTACTGCTCCTCCCCTCCCCCACCTCGGCCCTTTCCATGGCTGAACTCAACAGATTAAACTATGCAATATCACCCTTACCAATTCACCCCCTCCTCCTTCCTCCCCCCATCCTCACTACCCTCAATTCAATTTCTTCTCCACTGTCCTCTCTCTCTCTCTCTCTCTCTCTCTTTCTCTCAGTGAAATGATTCGTCTTTTTTCTCTCTTTTTCCAATCTGTGTGCGCGTGTGTCTGTGTGCGTGTGTGCATGAACACATTTTCCTGTTCTTCTGAAG